>NC_073384.1:35229157-35529157 GCF_028641065.1 Leucoraja erinaceus | reverse complement strand
TGTACCTTTAGAATGGAGATGAGGAGTAATTTATTTAGTGCAGGGTGGTGAATCTGTGGATGGCATGTCATTGGGTATATTAAAAGTGGAGATTGATAGGTTCTTGATTGGGAAGATTCTTGAAGGGTTTTGAGAAGAATGGGGTTGGGGGGGGTAAAATAGATCAACCATGATTGAATGGTGGAGCAGACTCGATAGGCTGACTGGCCTAATTCTACTCCTATGTCTTCTAATCTATCAATTTATAGTATGAGAAGAATTGAGCAACTAGTTTAGTCCCAGGTTTCTCCATTGGTGTTGCAGCAGCTGGGACAGTTGAGAGCTGGACTCTGCTTGTTGCATGATAGCTCAGTGTATAGATGCAGGAAAATTAGGTCCACTGAGGTGCTCACAGACCAGAGTGTGAGACTAAAAGATCAGTCCGCTCCAGTCCACAAGGCAGGGGTTCCAAATGAGTTTCAGTAAAAGCTGTTCCTCTGCAGATGAGAGAGAAGAATGAGAACTGAGATAATGCACTTTAAGTCATGGAGTAAAAGGCAGGGACCTTCATGACCATTGATGTATAAAAGGGCTTTGGGTGCAAATCTCTAGCTCCCTGAAAGTGGTGAGACAGATGGATAAGGTATGAAGAAGCCAGGGGTGGCAGTGTGGTGCAGTGGTAGAGTTGCTGCCTCACAGCACCAGAGACCTGGATTTGATCCTGACTACGGGGTGCTGTCTGTACAGAGTTTGCATATTCTCCCTGTAACCACGTGGGTTTTCTCCGGGTGCTCTGGATTCTTCCCACATCTCAAAGATGTGTGGGTTTGTAGGTCTATTGGCTTCTGTAAATTATTCCTAGTGTGTAGGATGGAACTAGTGTATGGGTGATCTATGGTCAGTAAGGACTCGGTGGGTCGAAGGACCTGTTACCACACTGTATCTCTAAACTAAACAATAATAAGGCATTTGCTATGCCTCCCTTTATAGGCTGGGGCATTGACTGCAAGAGTTGATATGTGTATCAGCTGTCCACGTAGATCACAGTGCCAGGAGTATTGTGTACAATTCTATTTGCCACTTTACTGGAAGGATGTTGGAGCAACAGTGTAGAAGGAATTCAATAGGATGAATAGAGAGCTTTTGTGAGAAGGAGAGATTGGATTGGCTGGGTTTGTTCTGATTGGAAAAGAGGAGGCTGGGGACTAACCTGATAGAAGTTCACAAAATTGAGAAGCACGGTATTTTCCCCCGGGCAGGGGAGTCTAGAACCAGAGGACACAGGTTTAAGATGAAAGTGAAGAAATTTAAAGGAGATTTGAAGAGTAAGATTTTGTTCACAAAAAAAGACTGTTAGAGTAATTCAGCGGGTCAGGCAGCATCTCTGGAGAACATAGATAGGTGGCATTACAGGTTGGTACCAGAAACACCTGTACATATTCTCCGGAGATGCTTGACCCGCTGAGTTACTCCATCACCTTGCGTCTATTCGTGTATAAAATTGAATCTGCAGTTCTTTGATTTTTCACAGAGTTTGTTCATTTTTCTCCTACTGCCTTCTGACTTGTCTCACGATTGACCCGTAAAATGAGCTCTATCTGAAACCATTGCATTAGAATTCCAACGTGCAAACTGACTAAAAGCACAACACATCAACCACGGGTTCAATCCAACAAGCCAGCATCGCATTTTAATGGAAGTGAGGGGTAATTGTATTCTTCTCTTGCTCAGATTAACGGGGAGGAAGAATGTGATGAAAATGAAACGGAGTGGTTGATGGAGGAAGTCGCCTCATCTGACGAGAGTTGCCTGAAGCCGGGGAAGGATTGCCAGGCAAACGGTCTGAACCACGTAGTTACCCGGCCCGTCAACGCTGATGTCTTCAGCTCCTTCCCCCTGGATGACCAGGACAGCGAGGACGAGGTGCTGACTGTTCCCCAGGTGCGAGTCAACAGGAGCAGGACACAGGGGCGCGGGGAGAGGCAGTGGCACCAGCATGGGCCAACCCGCCAAGGCAGTGATGACGATCTGCTGGGCCTGCCGAAGGGGAGCAAAGGGAACTCAAACTCAAAGCCTCGGGTGAAGCGGGACAGGGCGGCAAAAGACTTGACAAATGTGGCGTTTCACGACGACAGCGACGAGGATTTGCTAGTTTAGCCATGGTGCCTGTCTGCTGATGTACCTGATAGGTCACACACCCCTGGCAGACACGGATGTGAGGGAGCTGTCCTTCCCTGGTGTTTGAGTGACCCTGTTGAAATGCAAATTCCACGGACAGGAACTGCATAAACAACCCTGACCGTTTACAGACCTGTAAAGAGAAAAATCTTCATTTCCCACCAATTGCCTAAAGGGTATTTATATATTAAACGAAACAAAAGCTTGTGCACATGGCCATTTCAAGGGGTGTCAGTCACTATAAAGTGCTCTGCAATGCTTTAACTTTGATCAACTCTTTTTAAGATAAATAAAAAGCAGGGGGAACAGAGTAAAAAGAATGTAGCTTGGTATTTTTTGATTAGCTTCCATGAAGCACTCCTGATTTTTTTTGCATTAGTATTTATTGGAAGTTGTGGAAGACTAGCAAGAGTTGCTGGATGCAATATCTTTAATGTTCCTCTCAAGCAGGAAGCATGAGGAATTGGAGGGCCCGGCCTATATCTTAACTTGTGGGGTTCTGGTTTGTATCAGACAACTATTTTTAGGAGGGGAAGTGGGATCTGCTCTCCTATTACAAGATGACTGTGCTACATGCAGATATGTAAGACGACAGGCCCGTTGCATGTCCCTCCTCTGCATAGTCCACATTATTATCGTCCACGTTCAATGGTAGGTACCAAAGTGCAGCAATCTGTTTTGGGCAAGTGTTCTCTTTTTGTTGTGTCTAAATCTGGGTTTGGGTTCAAAGATTTTTTATTAATTTAGCAATCAAAGCTGTGTGATTTTTGTTTTCATATGACAGGTTTGATAATTTTGGTGTAATTGAAGCGTGCACTCATTACAATAAAATATGAAAATATTCCCAGTCTGGTCCTGCTTCATCGAAGCCCATCTTTTTAAGTTCGAGTTATGTGAGGTAAGTTAAATTAGAGTTATGTGAGGTATGGGAAACAAGTAGAGTAGCTATGGAAACTATGAGATTCAAAGAAGAGGAAGTACTGACACTTGAAAAATATAAAAGTGGATAAGTCTCCAGGTCTTGACAGGATATTCCCTAGGACATTGAGGGAAGTTAGTGTAGAAATAGCCTAGGACATTGAGGGAAGTTAGTGTAGAAATAGCAGGGGCTATGACAAATATATCAAATGTCATTAGAAACAGGAATGGTGCCGGAGGATTGACGTACTGCGCGTGTTGTTCCATTGCTTAAAAAGGGTTCTAAGAGTAAACCTAGCAATTATAAACCTGTTAGTTCGACGTCAGTGGTGGGCAAATTAATGGAAAGGATACTTAGAGATAATATATATAAGCATCTGGATAAACAGAGTCTGATTAGGAACAGTCAACATGGATTTGTGCCTGGAAGGTTATGTTTGACTAATCTCTTGAATTTTTTGAAGAGGTTACTAGGGAAATTGATACGGGTAAAGCGGTGGGTGTTGTCTATATGGATTTCAGTAAGGCCTTTGACAAGGTTCCACATGGAAGGTTGGTTAAGATGGTTCAATTGTTGGGTATTAATGGTGGAGTAGCAAGATGGATTCAACAGTGGCTGAATGGGAGATACCAGAGAGTAATGGTGGATGGCTGTTTGTCGGGTTGGAGGCCGGTGACTAGTGGGTTGCCTCAGGGATCTGTGTTGGGTCCACTGTTGTTTGTGATATACATCAATGATCTGGATGATGGTGTGGTAAATTGGATTAGTAAGCATGCAGATGATACTAAGATAGGTGGTGTTGTGGATAATGAAGTAGATTTTCAAAGTCTACAGAGAGATTTAGGCCATTTGGAAGAGTGGGCTGAAAGATGGCAGATGGAGTTTAATGCTGATAAGTGTGAGGTGCTACATCTTGGCAGGTCAAATCAAAATAGGATGTACATGGTAAATGGTAGCGAATTGAGAATGCAGTTGGACAGAGGAATCTAAGAATAACTGTGCATAATTCCCTGAATCTCATGTAGATAGGGTGGCAAAGAAAGCTTTTGGTGTGCTGGCCTTTATAAATCAGAACATTGAGTATAGAAGTTAGGATGTAACGTTAAAATTGTACAAGGCATTGGTGAGGCCAATTCTGGAGTATGGTGTACAATTTTGGTCGCCCAATTATAGGAAAGATGTCAACAAAATAGAGAGAGTACAGAGGAGATTTACTAGAATGTTGCCTGGGTTTCAGCAACTAAGTTACAGAGAAAGGTTGAACAAGATAGGTGTTTATTCTTTGGAGCGCAGAAGGTTAAGGGGGGACTTGATAGAGGTCTTTAAAATGATGAGAGGGATAGACAGAGTTGACGTGGATAAGCTTTTTCCATTAAGAGTAGGGAAGATTCAAACAAGAGGACATGATTTGAGAATTAAGGAACAGAAGTTTGGGGGTAACATGAGGGGGAACTTCTTTACTCAGAGAGTGGTAGCTGTGTGGAATGAGCTTCCAGTGGAAGTGGTGGAGGCAGGTTCAATTTTATCATTTAAAAATGAATTGGATAGGTATATGGACGGGAAAGGAATGGAAGGTTATGGTCTGAGTGCAGGTAGATGGGACTAGGTGAGAGTAAGTGTTCGGCACGGACTAGAAGGGCCGAGATGGCCTGTTTCCGTGCTGTAATTGTTATATGGTTATATGGTAGTCATACAGCATGAGAACAGGCCCTTTGAACCAACTTGCACGTGCCAACCAAGATGCCCCCTCTACACTAATCCCACCTGAAGGAATAGAGTTAAAGTAAGAGGGGAGATATTTAATAGGAATCTGAGGGGCATGTTATGAATAGGAATCTGAAGATTGGTGGGTATATGCAATGAGTTACCAGAGTTGGTGCAATAACATTTAAAACACACTCGGACAAGTGCATGTATAGGAAAGTTTAGAGGAATATGGATTAGATGCCGGCAAATGGGACTAGGTAGATAAGTTGATCTGTTTCAATTGAGATGTTTGTCTTGCTAGATTTCATCTTCAAACTGTACCCATGTTTTCCCTGATAACTGAGTGGAAAAGAATGTGTAATGTTGGATTCCGTAAGTTGTGGGTTCGGAAATGTCACCTTGAGGTGTATATTAGCAGCGAGCGTTGTACAGCGCAGTCTCACATTAGTGACCTGGTTATCTGTAGTATTACTCTGGTACTAAACACAAAGTGTAAAAGGAACTCAGCGAATGTGGCAGTATCTGGGGAAGGAATGGACAGGCATCATTTCGGGTCAGGACCCTCGTTGAGTTTAGGCTTAGATTTTTTATGGTCATGTGTTTTGCATGCTGTTCCAACAGATATACCACAAATACAATCAAGTCAAATTCAAGTTCAATAGATAGAACAGAGTGGAAGATACAGAGAGCAGAATATATTTCTCAGCATTGTAGTGCATCAGTTCCTTAGACCGTCCAATGTACGCAAGGGGTAGAGGTGAATCGGACAGAACCCTCGCCAGAACCCAGGAAGGACCACATTCAGAAGCTTGATGAGGGAGGAAAAGTCTGTTTTTGAGTCTGGAGGTGCACGCTTTCTCACTGCTCGGCTGGTGTGTTATGGTTCTGGTATTAATGCTCAAAGCCAATGTGCTCAAAGTCAGTGGGAGTTCAGAACCTCAGCAATCCTAACCAAAGTTTCCCTTCAGAGCACGTTCCCAGTGTTTTCATGGCCTTTTGTAACCCATGATGGTTCCTCATTATGCTGCATTTAAGTTAAACATTATAAAGATCTTTCTTGGGTCACAAACCATTTGATGAAATGCCAAAGCTGGAATGAAGGTATGCATTCCTTCCAACAAAACTGGAACTGTGATTAGAGTCTTAGAGCTACTCAGCATGAAAATCGGTCCTTGAACTTGTCCATGTTGACCAAGTTTTCTAACTGACCTAGTCATAATTGGCCCATTTCCCTCCAAACCTTTTCGATCCTTTTACCTGTCGATATGTATACCTTATATGCTATACCCTCTGTCCTGTACCTGTACACTGTGGATGGCTTGATTGTATCATGTATAATCTTGGCACTAACTGGATAGCATGCAACAAAAGGTTTTTCACTAACAATATGTGACAATAAACTAGATTATTGTTCTTTAAACAATGCCATTATACCCACCTCTGCAGGCTCCTCTGGCAGCTTGCTTCATATATGCACCACCCTGGGTGTGAAAAAATTGGCTCTTGGTCTCCTAGGTCTTTCCCCTCTCACCTTCAATCTGCAGAAAAGACATTCACGTTATCTATGTCCCTTATGATTTTACACACCACTATAAGTTCATCCCTCGGCCATTGCACCAGAGTAAATAGTCCCAGCCTCTCCTTAATTCAAGCCCTCACCCTGGTTATATCTTGGTGAACTTTATCTGCAAAATCAAGAAACTGCTGATGCTGGTTTTCAAAAGAAGGCATGGTGTGCTGGAGTAGCTCAACGGGTCAGGCAGCATCTCTGGGGAACATGGATAGGTGATGATTTGGTTTGGGACTCCAGACTGATTCTGGGTGGGGGGGGAGAGATAGAAGGCTGAAAGAAAGAGAGGAAGGGCAGGACAAAGCCGGGGAGGGAGCTTATATTGGGGAGGAAGATCCCTTTCCAGGTGTTCCGTTAGTTTATTGTCACAGTTCCGTGAAAATTATATTGCATGCTATCCAATCTGCAGAAAGACTATATTTGATTACATTTGAGCCCTCCACAGTTTAAAGGGAATAACATTTAGAGCAAGATGTAGTCCAATTAAAGACTTAGGGCCAACAATTAGGTAGATGGCAGCTCAGGACTGCTCTCCAGTTGTTGATAGGATGGTTCAGTTGCCTAATAACAGCTGGGAAGAAACTCTCCCTGAAACTGGAGGTGTGCATTTTCACACTTTTGTATCTCTTGCTTGATGGGAAAGGGGAGGAGGGAGTGGCCATGGTGAGGTTTGTCCTTTATAGGAATGTATCTTCATTTTATAGTCTCTTGCTGTGAACCTACATTCTGGGCAGCTGGGGAGAGTTAATTTATGTGGATCTTAAGTGCAAGGACCATGCACTCATGCTTCAGTGAATGAGCCATCCGTGTCTTGGAACTCCACCGCATGTGCAAGTATTTGCTTGCTGCTGAAGTTTGGGTTATCTTGGTTCTGGAGCATCATTGCAGCAGTTAAACAACTTATCCGTTAATATAAAATAGTACAGCATGGAACGGCTCCTTCGGCCCACAATGTTTGTGCTGAATATGATACCAAGTTAAACAGACTTTATCTGCCTGTACAAGATTCCCTGCACTTCCATGTGCCTATCTAAAAACCTCTCAAACGCCACTATGATATCTGCCTTCACCACCACCCCTGGCAATGTGTTCCAGGCCCCCCTCTATGTATTTATAAACTAAACTTGCCTTGCACAGCTCCATCAAACTTTCCCCTCTTACCTTATAGATATTCCCTCTAGCATTGGACATTTTCACCCAAGGAAAAAGGTTCTGACTATCCTCTGTCTGAAGATTAGCTCCATTCCTGCAGGAAGTTTGTTTGAGGTGAGATGCAACACGAGCAAGAGAGATTGAGAAGTATTGAGGCAATGCCTGGGCCTTGTTGAAGCCAATCTTCACTGGAGTTGGTTCTGCCATTGGTGAACATCACGAGCCATCATGGAGCAAGTATAAGGTGGAGACTAATTTCTGTGGTAAGCAGAGTTTGAGGCTCCACACTCGCTCCTGGTTGATTGAGGCAAGGATTTAGTGAGGTTGAAGGGGCAGTGTCTGATGCTTCCTCCTGCATCCTTTCGAAGATCTCACACACAGGAGATCAGGTCCACTGTGTCTTCAGATGAGGGAGAGGCAAAGACCTGCAGATGCTGTCAGTGGGTGCCAAGGGTTATGGGCAGAAGGCAGAAGAATGGGGTTGAGAGGAAAATATAGATCAGCCATGATTGAATGGTGGAGTCTACTTCATGGCTGAATGGCCTAATTCAGCTCCTAGAACTTATGAATCTTAAGCAAAACACAATGGACAGGCAATGTTTCAGGTTAAGACTTCTTCAGACAAAAGAGGTGAAATGACCTGAAATGTCACCATGTGCATTTCCTCCACAAATGCTGCCTGACCTGCTGAGTTCATCCAGCACTTTGTGTTTTGCTCAAGATTCCAGCATCTGCAGTTCCTGGTCTTCCTCTTGTCTCTCCCTCTTAAATGTTGTGGTTGTTTGTTGCTTTCCAATGTATGTGAACTATTTTAGAATGGAGTTTTGGAAAATTGCATCCACTCTTAGTCCCCAGCCCCAATTTCTAACCCCAGCATGCAGGTCACCAGCTCCTGCGAGCTTTGCCTTTCACTCTGAGGAATTAACATTGAATAAATTCAATAAAAAATTTTTAAAAAGATCTCTACATTCATTCTAGACCTGTGGTTGCTACTTTGGGGGAGTTATGACTTCTAGGAAGACAAACATTATTACAAAATAATATCTCTTCATTGCCCTGTAATTCCCCAGTCAGAGACTGTAAGGGGAGCACAGTCATTTGTGCATAGCTGTCAAAGCTCATGCAATCTGCTTCTCTTCCTCCCAGTTCAACTCTTGGTTTCTCCTTTAGACTTTAGAGATACAGCGCGGGAACAGGCTCTTCGGCCCACCCAATCCGCGCCGACCAGCCATCACCCGGACACTATTTGAAGAAGGGTCTCGATCCGAATCATCAACTATCCGTTGAGCTGGTTAGGCTCACCATCACAGCTGAGTTACTCATACGCACTAGGGCAAATGACAATTTTACCGAAGTGAATTAACCTACAAACATGCTCGGCTTTGGAAGGAAGAAGTACCCGGAGAAAACTCACGCAGTTACAGGGAGAGCGTACACACTCCACATAGACAGCACCCGTAGTCAGGATCGAACCCTTTCTCTAGCGCTGTAATGATCACTTTTTGCCCCTTAACCAGCAGACCATCAATTAACCTTTTTGTCCCTGCATAACTCGAAATCTAAAGTGACCTGTTTACACTGATCCAAGAAACCCACTCCCGTGCCGAATACGATCTATTGACAGAGGGACGGGTTATCACTTATACAACTCTTTTTTCTGGTTCTGGTTCTTCTTTTTCTCCCTGACCCTCTGGATGTTCTCTCGTTGTTGCTGGTGGTTAAAGTTGTTTAACACCTGTCGTGTAAAGAACCAACCGAGAGAAATGTGCGCTTCTGTGATGCATTTAAACTCCCTCAGTTGGCTTGATTTTACTTGTCTATGTGTTTTGGTGGTACTTTAACCTCTGAACACAGCGGAGGAAGCAGCGACCATGAAATCTGGAACAGCAAGGACCTGCTCCCCAGTGTAAAGGAGGCTTTCATGCACACAAAAAAATATATCTCCAGCACTTTCCCCATTCCTCCTTGTGTTGGAGTCGGTTGCAATTTTTGATAAGGTTTGATTTATATGATTTAATATCACGAATTTACTTAAAAACCGGGGAATCGATCGCCGCCTCTCAAAGCTTCAACTTTAATGAACGAATTGGGGTGGGGGGAATGCTGGGAATGAAAAGTAGGGAAAGGGGTATGTTAAGGAGAGAAGGAAAATGTGAAGGAGAGAGAGGGATATGTGAAGGGGGGAGAGATAATTGACTGACAATGTTGAGTAGATGTTTTCTTGTGCGTTCCAGTTGCTGCTTTGAGAGGTGGGGACCAAAGGCGTGTTACCTCCCTGGGTAAATCAGTCACACTTCATTTTGTGCACTCATTTACTAAGTTATCCACCGCCCATTGCTGAGATGATTGTAGGTGGCCGCACCTTGTCCAGTTGAAGCAGTCCACCAGCCCCGCTCCTACCTTCTGGTTCACCATCCCAGGCACACAGTCTTCACCATGCCCACCTTTGATGATGTTCTGGAAGAGGTGGGGGGATTTGGAGTGTACCAGAAGATCGTCTTCTTCTTGGTGTGCCTGATCTCGGCCATGTTCTCCTATCTGTACGTCGGCTTTGTGTTCCTGGCCGTCACTCCCGACCATTGGTGCAGGAGTCCCGGTGTGTCCGCACTGAGGGCCAAATGCAACTGGTCCCTGGAGCAGGAGAAGAACTTCACGCTGCCCGCGGGCCGCGCTGGGAGCTCCCCGTACAGTCAGTGCGAGAGGTTCGACATAGACTGGAATTCCTCCTCCGTTAGCTGTGAAAATCCACTTCCCTTCTCCTGGAATCATTCCCGAGATCTTCCCCTGACAAGGTGCCGGGACGGATGGGTTTTTGAAAACGGTTCGATCTCCAGCATTGTAACCGAGGTAGGTTTCCGCTCTATCAGGGAGTTCGTGCTAACTGGACCAGAACGTTAGCAGGAGGAACATCTAAATGTGGGTGAAGTGACATTAGTTGAGCACATCAACATAACTTGGAGACGATTTCTAGACTGCCCTCCCAAACCAGCGTCGACTCATTTCTCCTTTGTCACGCTCTTCAAAATCTACAAACGAGGAAACGTAGATGCTGGTTCGCACCAGGGGCAACTCAGCGGATCAGGCAGCGTCTCCGTGAGATCATGAATATGTACCATTTCGGGATGAGACCCTTCTTCAGACTGATGACTGATGAGTCTGAAGAAGGGTCCCGACCCGAAATGTTACCTATCCATCATCTCCAGAGATGCTGCCTGAGTCGCTGAGCACTGACTATGTATCCTCTCTCCAATATCTCCTCGTCCAGTCTCCGCCCTTAGACTGTGGCAAAGTTTTATGTACCTCAGTGACATATTTTTGCCTAAATATGCTCCTTAACACACCACGATTTACTGGGTGAATTAGGTTTATTGTTGTTTGTCACTTGCACCGAGATACAGTGAGAAGCTTTCGCATGCTATCCAAACGCTGGAGTTACCCCAGCATTTCGTGTCTATCTGCAGAATATAGATCTCAGCATTGTGGCACACCGGTTCCACAGACAAAGCCCAATGTCCGCAATGGGGTAGAGGTGAATCGGACAGTACCCTCGCTTATAGAAGGATTCTTCAGAAACCTGATATCAGAGGGGGTGAAGCTGTTCGCGCGATTTCAAGCTTCTGCCGGACGGGATTAATACCAAGAGCTGAAGTTATACCCTGTTGATGTCTGAGAGTTCGTTTTGAATGTAGATGGTTATAGGGAGGTTTCACGGCAGTCGGGTCACGACCCATGACCCGTACTGTTGCTAGGCTACTCCAAATGGAGTACACGCGATGAACTGCAGGTAGGAACTTACCATTGTTTCCAGCGTAGCGGGCCCGTTAAAACCCGCTGAAATTGTCAATTTTTGCGCTGTAAATAATTATGGAAATCGGGATAAGCGTGTGAGACATTTAGCCTACTTCACAATTCCAAAAGTGAGGAGAAATGACGGTAGATAAAAACGAGAGCTGAAGGGACAACAACAGTCAGAGTGCTTGGCGAACATTGGCCGTTTGCTCACTGCATTTCATCAAGTAAGGCATTATTTGTGTTTTTTCTTGACTCCTTTGGCATCTAAAAAGTTTTAGAAGAGATAAATCTGGCTGTAATTTATTTAAATCGCCCATGGTTCTCGTGGGTTTTTACTTACAAAATGAAAACGCATCTGAAGAAAAATTTACAGCCAGATTTATCACTTCTGAGAATTTTTAGATACCAAAGGAATCAAGAAAAAACACAAATAATGCCTTACTTGATGAAATGCAGTGAGCAAACGCGATAATTCCCAATATTTTCAATGTTTACCAAGCACTTTAGCTGCTGTAGTCCCTTCAGTTCTCGCTTCTCTATTCCTTCATTTCGTTTCACGTTTGGAATTCTAAAGTTGGGTACATGTCTCTCACTTACCCTGACTCCCACAAATTTTGTCAGCGCAAAAATTCAACATTTTGGCGGTTTTTAACAGGTAGGAAAGTACGCGTTTCTAGCATTAATAACATATACCGGAAGTGACGGATGTCTTCCAGTTGGATTTAGCGGCTCCGTGCGTCGAGCCCTATGACCCAGTGACCTTTCGTGCAACCTCCCTATAGAGAAAGGTTGATGGTGATGGTGATATATCTGGGCAGTAACAACTGAATGAAGGAGAATAGTTTGTTCCGAAAACCGTGCAGTGTCAGTGAATGTAGCGGATGTTATAAAAGGGAAGAAGTTGACTGATGGCATACACTGTTGTACACTAAACTGAGGTGTGGCCCAATTCTTGAGTCAAGGCCACAGTAATGGAGCCAAACACATCGTGCTAGCGGCGCAGTGGCAGAGTTGTTGCTTCACAGAGCCAGAGACCCAGGTTCGATCCTTACCTCGGGTGCTGCCTGTGTGGGGTTTGCATGTTCTCCTTGTGACCGCGTGGGCCCGAAGAAGGGTCTCGTCCCGAAACGTCACCCTTCCTTCTCTCCAGGGATGCTGCCTGTCCCGCTGAGTTCCTCCAGCATTTTGTGTTTATCTTCGGTGTAAACCAACATCTGCAGTTCTTTCCTACACACCGCGTGGGTTTTCACCGGGCGCTTGGGTCAGACAACGTCCATTCAATGATTCAATAACACTTTATCGTCACATGTACTTAGGTACAGTGAAGTTCTTTGTTTTGCATACATCCATCCGGTAAAATGATACTAGTATGATTTTGGCTGATTTTTGCCGGATTCTATGCAAAATAACTATTTTCACTGTACCTTTGTGGGGGTATGGAGATTAGCGGTAGAGTTGCTGCCTCACTGCGCCAGAGACCTGGGTTCGATCCCTCCATGGTCCATTATAACGAGGGTTTACTGCAATCAACGTTGTAGTGCACGAGTTCCTTAGGAAAAAGTCCAATGTCCACAATGGGGCAGAGAGGAATTGAACCCGATCCCTCCTCCTCGATCCGAAACGTCGTCAGTCCATTTCTTCCACAGATGCTGCCTGACCCGCTGAGTTGCTACAACACTTTATGTCCAAATTAACATTGAACGGTTGTTTAAGTGCAACATATTTCTTTCCCATGCATCGTGGTTCTGTCGTTGGTTTGAAAGACTACGAATGGGATTCGGCGGGATCAAGTGGGGATTGATACTGTGTGGTTTACAGGTAGCTGTCGCCAACCTCCAAATGGTATAGAGTTGGTAGAGCACGGTGGTGAGATATCGCCCCCTCTTCACCCCTTCCTCCCCACCCCTCGCTCTGTCCCTCTCGCTCATCCCACGATCTATGAGCAACAATGGCCCTCGACTGTCGGACCCCTTCTGTGCTTGTAGATGTACTGAGTCCAGGCTCACAGACAGGTCTCTTTCGACCTCTGGTGATCTCCCGGTACATCTAAACCAGAACACAAACTCGCCCCGTCCGCTAAGGAACTCGCCACAATTGGAATGAACCTTCCATTTAGTTTAGAGATTCAGCGCTTAAATAGGATCTTCAGCTCACCGAATCCGCACTGACCACCGATCCCCACGCACTAATACTATCCTACACACACTAGGGACAATTTATATATATATATATTTTACCAACACAATTAACCTGTAGGTCTTTGGAGTGTGGGAGGAAACCGGAGCATCCGCGGAAAAACCACACGGGGAGAACGTACGTACAGACAGAGCCGTAGTCAGGATCTAACCGGCTTTCTGGCGCTGTAAAGGCCCTGTCCCACTGCGGGGACCTAATTTGCGAGTTTAGAAGAGTTTGCGCTGGACTCAAACTCGCAGCATGGTCGACATGTGGTCCTAGGAGGTCTATGTAACTCTCGTCAAGGTCTCAGTTTGGTCGAGGAGTATTTTTTAGCATGCTGAAAATTGTCTGGGCTTTTTAGCATGCTGAAAATTGTCTGGGCGGCATGGAAAAAAAATCCAAAAATGTTTTACTGGTAGGTTTAGTCAAAGTAGGTCGAGTAGGTCGACATGTTATTCGTAGGTAATCGAAGGCAATCAAAGGTAATTGAAGGAGGTCGAAGGTAATTGAAGGAGGTCGTGCTCACTCACCACTATTCAGTCCAATTTTCCCGAAGCTAGTCTTCAACATTGTCGAAGGAGATCGAAGGAGGTCTTCTACATATTCGTAGGAGGTTCTCCACATAGTCGAAGGAAGTCGTAGGAGGTGTTCTACTTCGGCGATATAACAAGACCATGACACTTTTGTAAACTCCTAAACTCTTCTAAACTCGCAGATTATATCCCCGCAGTGGCCCTTTAGGCAGCAACTCTACCATTGTGCCACCATGCTGCTTCTTCCCCTCTGTTATCAGACTTCTAAATGGTCCATCGATTGGGATAGAGGTGAATCAGACAGTAATACTAGAGTACTCGTCAATTCCTCTCTACTCTATTGTGGACATTAGACTTTGTCTAAGGAACTGGTGCATTACTATGTTGAGTGCAGTAGACCGTGGTTATAATGGTCCATGGGGTGGGGTTGAGCGAGAGCGGAATGGTGTCCATTTGGGGGACGGGGTCGGGGGGATTAAGAACTCGGTCTGGAACTGGGCCTGGAGAGGCCGGGGGTGTGGATCGGTGGAGTATTGGCCACTGCCCATGGGCGGCTGGAATGAGGGTAAGTGTCGGCGCTGGTGGTGGCAGGCGTGGTCTAGAAGTAGCTGGTGAAGCTGTGCGGCAGTAGGTCAGGCCTAGCGGTGAAGGTCAGTAGGTCCATCTGCTAGAACCAAAATCCATTATAAAGAGGTCCGTAATAACAAGGGTTTACTGTATTATATTCTGCGCTCTGTATCTTGAGTTTGAACTCATTGTATATGGGCAGTGTATGGAATAGCTGATCTGTTTGGACAGCATGCAACACAAAGCTTTTTGCTGTACCTCCATACATGGGACAATAATTAAAATCCTGAATCAAAACCTAAACCAGGTCAGAAGAGTGTTGTAACAACTAGATTATCCACCAGACGAGCTAATGTGGGAGCTAAGGGCCACTCAAAACAACCTCATGTCCTCCTCTCTGTCTCCAGGGAGTAGCAAGGTTGGGTAATCTGTGTTTCATAAAACATACAACAGTACAGGAACAGGCCTTTCGGGTCACAAAATATTTCTATCTTCCTCAAGTGCTAATGCACAATACACAACGGTTTTTTAGAGAGCAGAATCATACGGTACAGAAACAGGCCCTTCGGCCCAACTTGCCTGTGCTGACCAAGATGCCCCATCTACACTAGTTCCACCTGCCCACGTTTGGCTCACATTCCTCTAAACCTTTTCTATCGTTGTGTGTCTGAATGCCTTTTAAATTTTGTTAAATAACTACCTCCTCTGGCAGCACGTATGAAAAAATTGCCCCTCAGTTTCCTATTAAATATTTCCCCTCTTATCTTAAACCTATGTCCTCTGGTTCATGATTCCACTACTTTGGGTAAAAGACTCCATGCATTCACCCATCTATTCCCCTCATGATCGTATACACCTCTATAACATAACCCCTCAGACTCCTCAGACCCCCAAATCTTCTCTGTACTCTTTTCATTTTATCAGCATCATTCCTGTAGCAGGGTGGCCACAATGAGCGCAATACTCCCAATGCAGCCTCACCGTTGTGTTTTCACCTGCTTCCTTCACACAGTTTGAATTGGTATGCTCGGACGCCTGGAAGGTGGATCTGACTCAAGCCTGCCTCAACCTGGGCTTCATGGTGGGGACGATCATCATGGGCTACGCGGCGGACATGTAGGTAGCTCCGCAACCCATCTATCACCACAGCGACTGTGGTTGACTGTCAGCTTTGTTTAGATTTGTTTATTTAGTTTAGAGATACAGCGCGGAAACGGCCCACCGGGTCCGTGACACCAACGATCTCACACACACTAGTTTTATCCTGCACACTAGGAACAATTTACAATTTTACCGAATCCAATTAACCTACAACCCTGTACGTATTTGGGATGTGGGAGGATATCGGAGCACCCAGAGAAAACCCATGCAATCACAGGGAGAAGGTACAATATCTGTATAGACAGCACCCGTAGTCAGGATTGAACTCGGTCGGGTCTATGGACCTGTAAGGCAGCAACTCTAGCTTTGTGCCACCGTGTATTCTCACAATCTAATCTTTACATTATTTACTTTTTAGGTTTGGTCGGAAATTCAGCTTCTTGTCTGCGACATTAGTGAATGCGGTGGTGGGGCTTATTGTGGGCTTCCTGCCAAACTACACCTGGTTTGTGATCTTCCGAACTTTCCAGGGCGTGTTCAGTAAAGGCTGCTGGCTGTGTGCATACGTCTTCAGTAAGAGACCTACTCCCACCTGCTTATTTGTAATGGAAGAGCTGGTTGCTCTGAGGTAGCACAGTAACATGTATCAGTCCAGGGCCGGATTTACTTATAGGGTGATTTCACCAAAGTTAAAATGAGCGTAGATCCCCCCCTCGCGTGATCGAAAAATTTAACTGGAGGACATATGTCACTTATCGCGTTTGCTCGCTGAATTTCATCAAAAGTAAGTTAATAATGCCTTACTTTTGATGAAATGCAGCGAGCAAACGCGATAATTCCCGATATTTTGGACCTTTAAATCTCCACGGCAAATGTCGGCCATTCACTTCCGCTGTTTTTCCACCTTCAGTTCCCTCTTGTAATTACCTTACTTTCTTACCTTTGTTTTGCTTGAAAAGTTAGGTCACCGTGCTTCACGGTCACCCCGACTAGCACAGAAAATTTCAGCTGAAAAATCGGCCGTTTTCCATGTTTTTAACGGGTGTGAAAGTGCGTGTTTTCCCATTCACTAACGTACTGAAGTGACATATGTCCTCCAGTTAAATTTTTCTGTCACGTGAGGGGGGATCTACGCTCATTTTAACTTTGGTGAAATCACCCTATAAGCTAGACAAGCTTAAGTTTAGGGCCTCGAGGTCTAGGGGGGGCCTCCGGCCAAAGCAGGACACCTACCGTTCAACTCCGGGTGCCCCCCCTCTCTATCTCTCTCTCTCCATCTCCCTTCGCTATCCATGTCCGGGTCTCCGCTCTCCGCTCGCTCCTCATCCGCAGGCATGGCAGGCCGCCTTGCACATGCGCATTGCTGCGGCCTGCACGTCCTCCCCCTGCACATGCACACTACAATGGCCAGCACATCATCTGCCCGCCTTGCGCATGCGCACTGCAATGGCAACTGGTCGGCGCTGGGCACCTTTGCTGGGCACTTTCTCCCTCGCTTTGAATTGTGGGAGATTTGGCCACCATGGCTGTCCTGTCGCTGCCTCGCCACCAGCGCTGAAAACCAACGCGGAGGGGGCCTCACAAGTGGAACAGCTTGGGTTCCTCTCTTCATCTAAATCCGGCCCTGTGCATCACTGGGGACAATGGTGTGGCTCAATGTTATGTGGAATCAAGCACAAAACACTAAGTTCTGGAGGAACTCGGTGGGTCAGGCAGCATCTGTAGAGGGAATATTTTCAAGATAAAACAGAAATTCTAAAGTTTATATACTGCTCATCAGGAGGAGAATTGACAGGCGCCATTTTGGGTCTGGACCCTTTTTGCCTCACTCCTTCAACCCCCCCCCCCTCTACTTTCCAGCTTTCCCCCTCAACTAAAGTAGCGTCTCGACCCGAAGCATTGCTTGTCCATTCCCTCTGCAGATGCTGCCTGACCCGTTGAGTTCCTCCAGCACTTTGTGTTCATGTAAATATTCATTATATTAGCTGCATTTCAACTTAAGAATCTGTGATTTATCTTGTCAATATTTGTTGGTATAAAACATGTTATTTCTAACCAGCAGACTTTTCTCCTTGAATATTTATGTTCATACAAAATGTTCCCCTTGGTTTATGTGTCAGAATGCGTAGTGTGGTGCTTTTATAATGAGCTGTACCACCTTTGTTTAATTGTAAATGAAAATCAAAATGCTGGAAATCTGAATTAAAAGAGGAAAATACTGAAAATGCTCAGTGTCCTCGCGGATCGGAGTCAACGGAGCCTGGGTGAAAGGAGCCCGTGGCTGGGGCCTGCGTCGGCACCACGGAGGCATTCAGAGAGGAGATAGTGGAGGGGTCGGTGTGGCGGTCGATGGTGGCGCCAATCAATGGACGAGGACAGACCACCTGGGAGTGAGGACGGTGATGCTGGAGGAACAAACAATGGGGACCCGGCGTGGGTGGACCGCTGTGGGGGAGGGGGAGGGGGAAGAACAAATGGGGATCATAACTTCGTAAGCGCCCTCTATGTGGCAACTATTTGCACACCTTGGATATGCAAAGAATTTCACTGTGACTTGTCACATGTGACAATGAAGCATTCAAGCATTCATTCATGCATCAGGCAACATCTGTGGAGGGAGATAATATCTACACGACCTCCATAACTATCATCTACTGTTGACTTTGCTTTGTTTGCACTACTGACCAGTTTCTTGCACTATAATGGTCTGATTAACTAGTATTACTGATTATTAATTTATTGTATTATTGATTTTTATATATTTATTTGTTTCGCGTTTATGAGCCTGTAAAGCCGCAGTAAGTAAGAATCTCCTCGTTTCCTTGACAGTACATATGACAATTAAACACTCTTGACCTCTCAGGTTTAGACTATTGTCTCTTCCCTTTTAATAATAATAATAATAATAATATATTTTATTGTCATTGCACATAAGTGCAACGAGATTTGGGTATGCAGCTTCCATCCGATGTCACAACTTAAATAACTAATAAATTTAGGTTTAGATACCCCGAGAACATGGTTTGTAAAAAGAACATTAAAACAGCAAAACAGTCAAAACAGACTAAAGTGCAGATGTGTCTGTACGACGTGACCATCCGGGGGAGACAGTCCATGGGGGTGAGGGGCACTCAGCAGGGCCGGTTCAGAGCAGCTATAGCTCTGGGAATGAAGCTGCTCCTGAGTCTGGAGGTGCGGGCGTAGAAGGCCTTGTAACGTCTGCCGGAAGGTAGGAGTTTGAACAGT
Organism: Leucoraja erinaceus; assembly: GCF_028641065.1. Classification (NCBI taxonomy): domain Eukaryota; kingdom Metazoa; phylum Chordata; class Chondrichthyes; order Rajiformes; family Rajidae; genus Leucoraja; species Leucoraja erinaceus. The sequence continues at coordinate 35,510,235 of NC_073384.1, read as the reverse complement.
CCATTACAAGGGTGTGAAGGGCCCCTCCACAGATGCTTCCCACTAAGAACCTCCAGCACTTTGTGTCTTGCTCAAGGTTCCACCGTCAGCAGTTCCTTGAGTCTCCACGTTAAGACCGTGGTTTATCATCGAGGGATGTTTTTGTTTCAGTCACAGAGCTGGTGGGGCTGGAGTACCGAAGGACTGTGGGCATCCTGTACCAGGTCTGCTACAGCATCGGCATGATGCTGCTTCCGGCCGTGGCCTATCTCATTCCCGACTGGAGGAACCTGCAGCTGGCCACCACCATTCCCAACTTCCTCTTCCTCGCCTACTACTGGTAATGTCCGCAGAGGGTCGGGGGCACCCAAGAGGGAAATGCACATCTGGCTGAGCGACACGGATGTTCCCTGAACTGCTGAGTTAGAACATAGGACATAGGGCTAGAACATGGAACTAGAACATGAATGCAGCAGTGCAACCTAGAAGATAGAACAGTACAGCACAGGGACAGGCTCCTCCGCCCTCAATGTCCATGTTGAACATGATGCCAAGTTAAACTAATCTTCTCTGCGTGCACATGATCCATACCCCTCAGTCTCTGCATATCCATGTGACGATCTAAAAACCTCTTTTTTTCTTTTTTAAATTTTTTTGTTAGAAGTAAGTACAATAATGTGGTACCACAGTACCTAATACTTGTTGACATATTACATTTCATATACAACTTCTTATTTTTTAATTTAATAATAAAACAGAAATAAGGAAGAAAATAATAGAAAAGGGGAGATTGACATAAGTGGTGCGTGAAATAGAAAGATAGGCTGAAAGAAGAAGAGGTAGAAAGAGAAAGAGACGAAATAGAGAAAAGAAAAAAAAAAAGAAGGAAGGAAAAAGGAGATTGTAAGCGATATACAGGTACCTATTTTATGTTCCAGGCCACCCGTCACCTGATTCTGAAACATTTTATTTCTGTGGTTGTGTTGCACCATATGCTTGTAAGAAGTCGAGAAAAGGAGACCAAATCAATAAGAATTGGTCTGCTTTACCTGCTAGAAGGAGTCGCATTTCTTCCAGATCTGCCGTTTAACCTCTTAAATACCACTATTGTACCTCACTCCAGCATGTTTTGATACTTGCCCTGCATATTTTGATTAAACCTTGCCCCTCTCACCTTAAAGTTATTCACTCTAGTTTTAGACATACTACTCCTATCAAAAGGTTCTGACTCACATAATTTTATACACTTCTATCAGGTGATCCCTCAATGGCGTTGCAGGGAAAACAATCTCTCCCTGTTGCTAATATCCCTTAATCCCAGCAGCATTCTGGTAAACCTCTTATGCACTCTGTCCAAAGCCTCTTTTAATGGGGCGATCAGGATTGGCAACAGTGTTCCCCTGGCCCTTTGTGTTCTGTTCAAGATTCCAGCGTCTGCAGTTCTTTGTGTGTCCAATAATGTGTGATCCATTCGCAGGATAATTCCAGAGTCTCCCAGGTGGCTACTGTCTCAGAACAAGAACGCACAGGCCATGGATGTGGTGCAGAAGATGGCCAAAATGAACGGGAGCAGTCTCTCCCAAAAATACGAGGTGAACATCAACCCTCAGTTAACTCTTCAAAGCTTTAATTTATTTAGGCTTAGGTTTCTTATTGTCTCCTGTACAGAGGTACAGTGAAAAGCTTTGTTTGGCATCCTATCCAAACAGATCAGATAACACCATATTTAAATACAATCAAGCCAAACTCAAGTCCAATAAGTCGAGCAAAGGGGAAGATACAGAGTGCAGAATATAGTTCTCAGCATTGTAGCGCATCAGTTCTGGAGACAAAGTCAGATTTCCACAGTGGGGTAGAGGTGAATCGGACAGTGCCCTAGGTTGTGAATCTGTGGAATTCCCTGCCTCAGAAGGCAGTGGAGGCCAATTCTCTGGATGCTTTCAAGAGAGAGTTAGACTTGACGACTTGACCTGGCTTGACTAGATAGAGCTCTTAACGATAGCGGAGTCAAGGGATATGGGGAGAAGGCAGGAACGGGGTACTGATTTTGGATGACCCTAACCTTATTGTCTATTGTTATGGAAGTACCGTTCAGAAGCCTGATAACAGAGGGAAAGACTCTGTTCCTATATTGAGGTGTGCGCTTTCAAGCTTCTGTACCTTCTGCCTGATGGGAGCGGGGAGAAGGGGGGATGATGGGCGTGGGACATGTCGTTGATTATGTTGGCTGTTTTTCCGAACAGTGTGAAGTGTAGATGGAGTCAATGGTGGGGAGTCTGATGTGTGGGATGGACTGGGTTACATCTACAACTCTATGCAATTTCTTGGGGTCTTGGGCAGAGCTGTTCATAAACCATATCTCACTGGTTGTGTGAGATGGGGCTAAGGTTAAAGAGAAGTCCACCAGTGGACACACAATGCTGGAGTAACTCAGCGGTCCAGGCAGCATCTCTGGAGGGAAGGAATGGGTGACGTTTCGGGTCGAGACCCTTCTTCAGACTTCAGACCTTCTTCAGACCGATCAGTCCATTGGTGGAGTTGCCTAAATGCGCCCCTCTCCTTGAGGATAAAACCATTCTAACCTGGCATGGAGAGCTTCACTTGGCCGGACCTGAGGTTGAGGATGTGGCAGATTCTGATCCTGTTCAGGCAGATGAGATTAGTTTATCTAAGCATCATGTTTGGCACAGACATTGTGGGCCTGTTCCTGTGTGGTACTGTTCTATGTTCTAGTAGAGGAGGTGGCTCCAAGCGGCAGAAATGGATTGGATGTGGTTGAGAATTTTATGCTTGACCTACTGAATACTCCCATCACTTTCCTCCAGAGAGTAGTGACCGATGTCCTGAGCCTGTCTGACCTGGTGACTTTGTACCTTCCTTTCTGTCTAGAAAGTTGAGGAGAATACAGAAGACTTGGGCCGCCCATCATTCGTAGACCTGGTCCGAACTCCTCAGATAAGGAAACACACTCTGATCTTGATGTACAACTGGTGAGATGGTGCTTCTGTAATTGTTTCATCCCCAGGAGGGTTATTGGGACAGGTCAGCTGCTCTGTCAATGAGTCTTCAGCCTCTCAAGCCCTCAAAACCTCTGAGAGTAGGAGCTGGTGTTTGGGGCATGAGAAGTGAACATGGGGACAAAGGGGCCTTCAATTCAGCGAGCATGTTCTCCCTTGCCACAGGAGGGAAGGGGGTTGCTAATGTGGACCTGGGTGCTAGTGGGACAGGTTAGGAGGGAAACATAGAACAGAACATAGAACATAGAGAATCAAAGCACAAGAACAGGCCCTTCTGCCCACAATGTCTGTGCTGAACATAATGCCTAGACTAACTCTTATCTTTTAGATAAGCGCATGGATATGCAGGAAATGGAGCTACCTGTATATGGATCTCTTGCAGGCAGATAGTTTGGTTTAATTTATTGTCACGTGTACCAAGCTACAGTGAAAAGCTTTTTTGTTGCGTGCTATCCAGTCAGCGGAAAGACTATACATGATTACAATCAAGCAGTCGATAGTTTACAGATATATGATAAATGAAATAACATTTCTGTTGGAGTATAGAGGCTTAAAAGAGTAGAGTGATTGTAAAAATTGTAACGAGTGATTGCAGATCCGCTTCTAGGATCAGCCGCAGAGAGTCGTCTAGCTCAGGCGCCATGTTTACTAGGAGCTGAGAAGTGTTGGTCTTGGCATCATTTTCGGCGCAAACAATGTGGGCTGAAGTGGCTTTTCCTGTGTTGGACTGTCCTATGTATATATGAGAGGAGGTTTGTGCAAGGTGCCAGAAGTGGAATGGGTCAGTAGTTGGGATGTGGGAATTGAAACTGACGGGGAGAGAGGTCTCTGCTGAACTTGGGGGCATCAGAATCAGAATCAGAATCAGAATGCTTTATTGTCATTGCATGTGTCACATACAACGAGATTACTGTGTCTCTCCATTTAAAAGAACTTCAAACATTCACACTCATACTTTTTACACTCCCTCCCTCCCCAAACCCACCCATGGATTCACATTTACATAAATTAACACTGTCTCCCACCCCCCCTCCTTCCCCATAACCTGCTCCCGAGACAGAGTTCAGTTCCAAGATTGCTGATGGGTAAAAGCTGTTCTTGAGTCTGGCAGTGCGTGACTTTAGCGACCTGTACCTTTTTCCTGAGGGCAGCTGTGTGAAAAGGTGGTGACAAGGATGTGTAATGTCTTTCACGATATTACAGGTCCTGCTGTGGTAAATGTCCTCCAGAGAGGGCAAGGGGAGTCCAATGATACCCTGGGCAGTTTTTATCACCCTCTGGAGAGCTGCTCTGTCAGCTGCTGAACAGTTCCCAAACCAGGCAGTTATGTAGTAAGTCAGTATGCTTTCTACCGAACAGGGGAAGAAAGACTCCAGCAGTTTAGCAGACAGATGGGCCTTCCTCAGTGTTCTGAGGAAGTGAAGTCTCTGTTGCGCCTTTTTTACAACTACAGCAGAGTTCACAGACCATTTAAGATCCTCACTGATGTTGATCCCCAGAAATTTAAAACTAGGCACCCTCTCCACCTCCTCGCCCCCTATCTCCAGTGGCCTGAGCTCCGCTCTATGTCGCCTGAAATCAGTGATGATCTCCTTTGTCTTTTTAGTGTTCAGAGAGAGATTGTTGTGAGCACACCACTCAGAAAGTCTGTGCACCTCCTCTCTATAGGCGACCTCGTTCCCATTTGAGATGAGCCCCACCACGGTTGTATCGTCCGCAAATTTTATGATCCTATTTGCGGGGTGATGGGGCAAGCAGTCATGTGTGTATAGGGCGTAGAGGAGCGGACTGAGCACACAGCCCTGCGGTGCTCCTGTGCTGAGGGTCAGGGATGTCGAGGTGTAGGGTCCAAGTCTCACCGTCTGTGGGCGTTCACTGAGAAAGTCCAATATCCACCGACACAGTTGACTGCTGAGGCCAAGGTCTAGCATTTTTGTGATCAGCTTGCTGGGTATGATTGTATTAAAAGCTGAGCTGTAATCAACAAAAAGCATCCTGACATATGACCCCTTCTCCTCTAGGTGTTGTAGTGCAGCATGGAGGACAGTGTTTATGGCATCCTCTGTAGATCTATTAGCCCTATATGCATACTGGTGTGGGTCGAGTGAGGGGGGGAGAGATAATTTAAGGTGACCTAGGACCAGCCTTTCAAAGCACTTGGAGACTACAGATGTAAGAGCAACAGGCCTGTAATCATTGAGGGAGTTGATGATTGTCTGCTTGGGCACCGGGATGATAGTGGTGGTTTTCAGGCACGCTGGCACGGAGGAGTGTGCTAGGGAAAGGTTACAAATGTCTGTGAATACCCCAGCGAGCCGGTGAGCACAGTCCCGGAGCACCCTGCCTGGGATCTCATCCGGCCAGCAGCCTTACTAGCATTAACAGTTCTCAGGGCCCGCTTTACTTCCTCTAACTGGAGGGTAAGTGGCTGGTCAGCAGGGTCCAGTTGGAGAGAGGTTCTTTCATTCGGACCTCTCTCAAAACGGGCAAAAAGGTGGTTGAGCTCCTCTGCCAGCGATGTATTTGCATCAACTTAAAACATAAGACGGGGTGCGATTTAATTGCCAGGACACTGCCTTGTAACGCAGATATCAATGTCACATAAAAGTGAAACCAAGTTGGATTCATGGAATCATAAAACAGACATAGGATAGATGTGTTGATAGGAAGGGTTGAGAGGCATGGGAGAAACGCTGGCAAATTTAAGTATCTAAAATTATGAGGGCCATGGATATTTTTAAGGTGGAGATTGACAGATACTCGATTAGTAAGGGTGTCGGGGGCTATGGGGAGAAGGCAGGAGAATGGGGTTGAGAGGGAAAGATAGATCAGCCATGATTGAATGGCGGAGTAGACTTGATGGATCGAATAGCCTAATTCTGCTCCTATAATTAATGAACTTCGATAGGATAGACAGTCAGCATCTTTTATCCAGGGTGGAAATGTCAAAGACCAGAGGACATAACCTTATGGGGAGAGGGGCGAAGTTTAGAGATGTGCAAGGCATATTTCTTTTACCCCATTGATCACCCTGACTAACCTGACGTACCCCCTCTCCAGGTTTGCCAGCGCTCTGGTCTACCAAGGTCTGGTCATGCGCTTGGGGACGCTGGGTGGAAACATCTACCTTGACTTCTTCATCTCCGGAGCCGTGGAAATCCCGGCAGCGAGCGATCCTCATCCTTCTGGTCATCGAGAGGATTGGGCGCCGCCTCCCCTTCGCTACCGGCGGGCTCGTGTCGGGGGCATCCTGCCTGATCGCAGCCTTCATACCCGAGAGCAAGTACCCCTGAGACTGTGGTATCGTTCAGGCTGATGAGGATCAGGAGGCACTAATCATTAAGGGGGATGTGTGTAGTAGAGCAGAGCATAGAGCATGGAACAGTACAGCACAGAGTCCCTTCGGCCCACAATGTATGCACCGAACATGATGCCAAGACCTACTCGTCTGTGACTGCACATAATTCATATCCCTCCATTCCCTGCATATCCAGGTGCTTATCCAAAAGTCTCTTAAATGCCACTATCGTATCTGCCTCAACCAGCACATCCTCTGGCAGCACGTTTGATGCACTCACCACTCTGTGTTTAAACACTTGCCCCGTACATCACCTTTGAACTTTGCCCCTCTCACCTTAAAGTTATGCTCTGTAGTATTTGATAATTCCACCATGGGAAAAGGTTCTGACTGTCTACCCTATCTGTGCCTCTCATAATTGTAAATGCCTCTATTAGGTCTCAACCTCTGGTGCTCCAGAAAAAACAATCCAAGTTTGTCCAACCTCTCCTTGTACAACTCCTGTCCGAAGAAGGGTCCAAATCTGAAACGTCACCTGTCCATGTTCTCCAGAGATGATGCTGATTACTCCAGCATTTTGTGTCTTTTTTGTAAACCAACGCCTGTAGTTTCTTGTCTCTCCTTGTAGCTAATACTCTAATCATAAATCCCCTCTGCGCCTTTTCCGTAATGTAATGGGGCGAATAAAACTGTAAGCAATACTCCAAATGTGACCTAACCAAAGTCCTATAAAGCTACACCATGACTTCCTGACTGATATACTCAATAGCCTGATCAATGAAAGCACAGCACATTCCAGAGGAATCCGCCCCCCGATGGGTCGAACTAACGGCGCTACCATATGCTTTCTTTACACCTTGATCTACTAGTGTTGCCACAGTCATGGAGTTGTGGGCTTGACCCTTTCATCAGAGGTTCACCATATCAGCAAGAACAGATGAGGAAGCCATTCAGCCCATTGCCCTTGTGCTAGCCTTTTGAAAGTAGCTGCCAACCAGTCCACACCCTGACCGCTTTTGCAGTTCTTTCTTTTTAGGAGTTTGATACATGTCCTGGCCCCATTGCTGGAGTTATTCTTGAATGTATTTCCTATTAATGGGCAGTGCGTTGGAGATCGTAACTTGAGTAAAGATTGTTCCTTTATCATTCATCCAACTAACCCCTCCTCAGACCGATTCTTCTCGGAAGTTATTGTATATCTTACCACCACACCCATACTTGGTTACTGGCCTTCCTAACATTGAGCATCTCAAATATCTTACTTCAATCTCTTTGTTGTGGATATGACATAGGCAGATACCCCACTGTCCCCGAACAACGCATGCCCCTCCACCCTGATATCCCCTCTCCCGATGGAGCCATTGAGACATCCTGTGGTGTGTTTGGTGGTGGGATGTCAGTGAGAGAGTCTGATGTGCCTTAGTACCATCTCGCCACAGGCAGCACCTGCATCATATTCCAAGCAAAGCAGTTTGTAAAATTGTCCTGATAATTTACCCAGTAAGAAGAGAAGACCAAAGGAATTGGGAGCAAGAGCCAGCCATTCGATCAGTCACAGAGATGTACAGCAAAAAAACAATCCCTTCAACCCACCTTGTCCATACCAACCAAGTTGGCCCACTGTGCTGGTCCCAGTTCCTTCGGCATGCAGATATGCAAGAAATGGAGGAATATGGATTATGTGCAGGCAGATGAGAGTTGGTCTTGGCATCATGTTCGGCACAGACATTGTGGACCAAAGGGCCTGTTCCATTTGCTCACATTTGGCTCACAGCCCTCTAAACCCTACTATTCATAAACCTGTCCAAATGACTTAAAAGTCGTAATTGTATCCGTTTCTCTTGCTTCTTCTGGCAGCTCGTCACAGATATTGCTGAACCAAAGCCCAATAAAATTGCAACTTGACTTGCTTATGCTTATATACAATGCCCTGACCAATAAAGGCACATAGGCAGATATATATGGAGGCGGAATATCATCTCCTTGCCCGTGTTCTATCCACGGGGCATCAGAAGTGCTAACCACTCGCACAATAACCCCATTAGTTTGAAGAAAGGTCCCGACCCAAAACGGTACCTGTCCATGTTCTCCACGGATGCTGCCTGCCCAGTGAGTTACTCGAGCACTTTGTGTCTATCCTATTAATCTCCCTGGAGATTTAGTTTTATGTTTAATGATACAGCATAGAAATAAGCCATTTGACTCACTGAGTCCACGCCGACCTTTGATTACCCATACACGTTCTACCTTATCCCACTTTCTCATCCACTCCCTACACATCAGGGGCAATATATAGATGGAAATTAACGTACAAACTGACACACGCAAACACACACACACCCCGCAAGATTTGCATATCTGACCAGTCAAATCTAAATCCTGGGCCAAATGACACAAGCTGGGATCAGTAGTTGCTGATGAAGGATACGGGTTTAGGACAGCACTGTTTTTTCTAATTCTACCTTTCTGCATCTTCCCACTGCAGGTGTCAGCTGGTTAGCGACGGCAATCGCATTTGTCGGTAAACTGGGCATCACCATAAGCTTCGAAATGGTGGTGTTTGTAAACGCTGAGTTATACCCGACTTTTATCAGGTATGTATGAGTGGGAAGTTATTCCATACGGAGCAAAGCTTTAATGAACCATTAGTTATTCAGACGTCATAGGTTTGCCGAAGACCATCAGCTCGGTAAAAGACGATCTTTGGTCTGCCCAAAACCTGTTTTGTTTTCCTTAACAATGAGCTTTTATTACAGATTCATAATTTACAAAGTTCATAAGTTATAGAAGCAGAATTATGCCATTTGGCCCATAAAGTCTACTCCACCATTCAATCATGCCTGATCTTTTTCCCTCTCAACCCCATTATCCTGCCTTCTCCTTTAGTACCCTGGAGTATTACGCTAATCAAAACTGCCATTCATGCAGAAGCAAAGATCTGCAGATGCTGCTTGTCCATGTTCTCCACAGACGTTGCCAGACCTGCTGAGTTAGTTTAGTTTATTTAGAGATACAGCACGGGAACTGGCCCTTCGGCCCATTGAGTCCACGCTGATCAGGGATCCCGTACATAACACTATCCTACGTACGAGGGACTATTTACAATTTTACCAAACCCAATTAACCCACAAAATTGTACATTTTTGGAGTGTATGAGGACGCAGGAACGCAGGCAGAACGTACTGTACAAACTCTGTATAGATAGCACCCGTAGTCAGGATTGAACCTGGCAGGATCTCTACCAGTGTGCTACTGTGTAGCCCCTTTAGGTACTGAAAGTTACTCCAGCACCTTGTGTCTTTTTCGGCTATTCATGTAGTTTTGCAAACATCGTCCATCAGATTACGATGTTGTCAGCCGTATCCACCGCACACTCGAGTCCCTGCAGCGACCAACGTTCACAGAAGGCCTCCAAAGACCCATGAACACCGCGTATTCCCTCTCCAGAGTCATGTGTAGGTAGGGTTATAAGCCTGGAAGTGGGGCAGGCAGTCGGCTAAGGTAGAATCCTTGACTGCACGGTGCCTCGAACTGGTTGGTCTCCCAGCAGAGTGAGATGTCCATCAGGGAATGAAGCCCGGTGCAACCAACGTCAAGGCTCTTTAGGGGAGGTCTACAATTTAGGGTCCTTCCGCTGCTGGACATTGGGGGACCGTCTGCTGGGGACACCCCATAAACATGGAAAGGGAGATCACCCCAGGGGGCCACTTAAGTGGTAAGAGGGTTTTCTTCAAACTTATTTGCTCGCACTTTAAAAAAAACATCCTTGGCATTCATGAGCCTCTGCCTCATATCACCAGAGACCAAGGTTCGATTCTGACCTTGGGTGCTGTTTATGTGGAGTTTGCACATTCTTCCTGAAATCAGGTGCTTCAGATTCCTTCCACATCCCAAAGACATGTGGGTTTACAGGTGAATAGACCTTTGTAAATTGTCCCTGGTGTGCAGGGAATGGCTGCAAAAGTGGGATAACATAGAACTAGTGTGAACAGGTGATCGATGGTCGGAAGGGCCTGTTTCCAAGCTGTATCTCAAAACTAAACTGCAGAAGAGGTTTAGCAGAATGCTGCCTGGATTACAGGGGGTTCCAACAAGGAGAATAAAGACAGAAAGTTCTGGAGTAACTGAGTGGGTCAGGCATCATCTCTGGAGAATATGGATGGGTTGGAAGCAACTTAGAACAATGCTGTATCTCAAAACTAAATTAAAGTTCATAAGTCATAGGAGCAGAATTTGGCCATTCAGCCCATCGAGTCTACTCCATCATTCAATCATGGCCGATCTATCTGTCCCTCACTTTTCCTTGTCACCATAATCCTTGACACCCTTACTAATGAAGAATCTGTCAATCTCCGCCCAATGCTTTGGCCTCTACAGCCGTCTGTGGCAATGAATTCCACAGATTCACCATTCTAAACTAAACAATACTGAGTACAACACAATTAAGTGTATTGATACTGAGAATATATGAAGAGTTTTTGCACAGTTTTTATTTCAAATATATTTTATATTGTGAATAATGTTTATTTTTGAGGTTAAATAAATGTACTCCTTTATTTTGTTGTCTGGTGGTGGGGATGACCTTTTGCTCAATGCTCATGGGCTTGTTGTCCTTGCAGAAACCTGGGTGTGTCTGTCTGCTCTACCCTGTGTGACATTGGAGGGATTGTGGCTCCGTTCATCGTCTACCGTCTGGCTGATGTCTGGGCAGGATTGCCACTCGTGGTTTTTGGTGAGACTCTCACTCACTGGCAGCTTCAAACAACTTCAATGCTTTAGAACATAGAAACAAGGAACTGCCGATGCTGATTTACAAGATGTGGGTTTCTCTCACTTGTAGCCCTCCTGGACGTGCCTATTTCACTCTCGCCACCCTTCCTTCCACCTACATTCCTCCCTCCAGCTTCACAATTTGCATCTCACACATTTTGTTTCATCTCTGGCTCTTGTCCAACCATAATGTGTAGGAGGTTTGAGAGAAAGTGGGATAACATAGAACTATTGTGAATGGGCCGGAGTGGACTCAGAGGGCTGAGGGGCCTGTTTCCATGTTGTATCTCCAAACTAAGCAAAATCCTTCCAGTGTACTTTCATTCCTTGGTTTGCCAGGTTCCCACTGAACGTTCCATGTCTGTGTCTGTTCTCAGGGGTGATCGGGCTGATTTCCGGGGGCCTGGTGCTGCTTTTGCCCGAGACAAAGGGGTTGACTTTGCCCGACACTATTGAGGAGATCGAGAACATCAGCCGGTGAGTGCCCAGCCACTGTGGCAACGTACGCGGCATCTGGTGTCGCAAACGTTCATCGGGGTTCGATCCTAACTACGGGTGCTGTCTATACAGAGTTTGTACATTCTCCCTGTGACTGTGTGGGTTTTCTCCTGGTCCTCTGACTTCCTTCCACACTCTAAAGATGTACAGGTTTGTAGGTTAATTGTCTTCTGTAAATTGTAAATTGTCCCGAGTGTGTACAGTAGTGTCCGTATACGGGGTGATTACAAGGACTCGTTGGGCTGCATCTCTAAAGTCTAAATAAAAGTAGTTTGGTCACCCCTTCAGTCCCAGATCGTGCTCTATAATCTGCTCAAGGACTCCTTCCTTGTACTGCTTCAACTTGCCCTCCATTGTTAAGGAAAAGGTGGATGTATTCCATCCATAAAGGGGCTGTCCCACTTGGGCGACCTAATCCGCGAGTTCTAGCGAGTTTGCCCTCAACTCGTACTCGCAGCATGGTCGACACGAGGTAGTTGTAGGTGCTTGTAACTCTCCTTCATGCTCGAGAGTAGTCCCCGTGTACTCGAGGCTTCAGCTAGGTTGCGGCGTATTTTTCAACATGTTGAAAAATGCCAGAGAGTAAAAAAAGGTCGCCATTTTTTTATTTGCAGGTTTAGTCGAAGTAGGTCGTAGTTGGTCGTCATGTTAGTCATTGGTAGTCTAGGGTAGTCAAAGGTAATTGAAGGTAGTCGTAGATAGTCTTCATCATAGTCGAAGGGAGGTCGAAAGAGATCGAAGGAGGTCGTCTTCCCTCTCCACTATACGAAGTTAGTCATAGCTAGTCGAAGCTAGTCTTCAACATGGTCGAAGGAGGTCTTCTACGTAGTCGAAGGAGGTCTTCAACATGACACTCTTCTAAACTTGCCAATTAGGTCGCCCAAGTGGGACAGCCCCTTAAGTTCCCTCAGTGTCTTTTCCCAAATCCTGATCTCCGGTGGGATACTGGATCTGTGTAAGATTTAGGATTAAGTTTAGGTTTATTATTGTAGTGCGCAGCGCGGTACAGTGAAAAACTTTGCTGTGCATGCCATCCAATCAGATCAGATAATGCCATATATAAATGCAATCAAGCCAAACTCAAGTACAATAGGTAGAGCAAAGGGGAAGATACAGAGTGCAGAATATAGTTCTCAACATTGTAGCGTTCCACAGACAAAGCCCAATGTCCACAATGCATCGAGATGAATTGGAAAGTGGCTGGCTTATGGAAGGACTGTTCAGAAGCCTGACAACAAAGGGGAAGAAGCTGTTCCTGAGTCTGCACACTTTCATGCTTCTCTATCTTCTGCCTGATGGGAGCGGGAAGAAGAAAAAATGACTGGGGTTGCTTTAGTTTTAGGTTTATTATATTATATTGTCACGTACAGATGTGCAAAGAAAAGCTTTGTTTTACATGCTATCCAATCAAATAAGATAATACTCTACATAAATACAAATAAGCTAAACTCAACTACTATAGGAGAACAAAGGGGACGAGACTGAGTGCAGAATATAGATCTCAGCATTGTTGCGCATCAGTTCTAGAGAGAAAATCCAATGTCCACAATGTCGTGGAGTTGAATCGGTCAGTACCCTGGCTTATGGAAGGACCATTCACAAGCATAATAACAGAGGGGAAGAAGCTGTTCCTGAGTCTGGTGGTGGTGGTTTCAAGCTTCTGTACCTTTTACCGGATGGAACTGGGAAGAAGAAGGAATGACCTGGGTGGGACAAGTGTTTGATTATGTTGGCTGCTTTTCAAAAGAAGCGTGGTGTAGATGTAGTCAATGGTGGGGAGTCTGGTCTGGGCGATGGACTGGGCTACATCCACAACTCTCTGCAATTTCTTGCGCTCTTGTCCTCGTATGCGATTACACCAGGATATTATTCCACTAGTTGTCAAGCTGAGTCTAGACTTTACTTTAGAGATGCAGCACGGAAACAGGTCCTTCGGCCCACTGGGTTTGCACCGACCAGCGATCATCCTGTACTAACCTACACACGCTGTGGACAATTAACATACAAACCTGTACATCTTTGGGACACTGGGAGAGCATACAAACTCTGTACAGACAGCACCCGTTTGAATTAGGATTGAACCCGGGTCTCTGGTGCTGTAAGGCAGCAGCTCTAACGTTGAGCCACTGGGACTCCAGATGCCTCCTGCTGGGATTGCCCAGAGCAGCTTGGGGTCACTGCTGCTCCTGCCTCGGGACTGAGATTGCTACCACTGAACTCGACGGTCACCTCAACAAAGTAGGTGCTCAGACCAGGGGGAGTGACAGCCGCAGTGTTGGGGAACACCAGCAGGGGTCAGCACTGACTCAGCCAGCACTATATCCCAAGACGTCCAAACTCAGTCTCCTGTAAGGTCTCCACTCATTACCTTTTTGAGGCAGCACCTCCTGTAGATCCATTCAATGGTGGGGAGATCAGTACCTGCGATGGAAGGGGCAGTGTGCCATCTATTAGGTGTTTGTACATTCTCCCTGTGACCGCGTGGGTTTTCTCCAGGTGCTCCGATTTCTTCCCCATTCCCAAAGTCATGCAGGTTTGTAGATTAATTGGCTTCTGTAAATTGTCCCTAGTGTGTAGGGTAGGACGTGTACGGGGTGATCGCAGGCCGATGCGGACCCGGTGGGCCGAAGGGTCTGTTTCTGCACTGTCTCAGTGCACAGTTGATAGTATTTCTCTGTATCCCCTCTGTTCCTGGGTGTTTGAGTCACCTGCAGCAATGGTGGAGAAATGGAGATGAGGGGGGTGGGAGAGATAGAGGGCAGGACTTAAACAGGTGCATAAAATAATGAGTGTAAAAGATAGGGTGAATGCACAGAGTCTTTTACCTGGGATAAGGGAATCAAGAACCAGAGGACATAGGTTTAAGGTGAGGAGGGGGGGGGGGGGGGGAGGTGAGGTAGGAACCTGAGGGGCAACTATTTCACTCAGAGGGTGGTGGTTATATGGAACAAGCTGCCAGAGGAGATGTCAGAGGTTGTGGGGAGAAGGCAGGAGAATGAGGTTAGGAGAGAAAGATAGATCAACCATGATTGAATGGCGGAGGAGGAGGCTTGATGGACTGAGTAGCTTAATTCTGCTCCTATGACTTATGAACTAATGATAGAACAGCCTCCAGGAGCTGGAAGGTGCCCTGCACTCAATGTTTTGAATTGCTCCAGGTTGCGGATGCTGCACTAACGCCGCATTCTTTCTGCAGGCAAAAGCGAAAGGTTGCAAAGACCAGCTACCAACAAGTCATTCTGCGGACAGCTGATGCCAAGGACCACGCTTCCACGAAGACGGACGTTGAAGTCTAAATTAAATCCTGTCCGCGCATCGGTTTCCAACTCACCCAATGTAGTCACCTTCACCCGAACAAAACCGCCTGATGATTTCTGCTCATCCCCCTGGTCGCGTAACATGAACATTGAAGTCTTTTGTCAATCATGTCCACTTAACCTTCCATATTATACGAGGAATCAAAAATTAGAAAACATCGTTAATGCCTTCTGCCAAATTCAATGTATAATATAAAGAATGTTGTTGGAAAGTTGCTTTGAGAAGAAATTGATTTGCATTTTAGAGTCATAGAGTCATATCACACAGAAACAGGCCCTTCGGCCCCAACTTGTCCATGTGACTATGATGCCCATCTACAATAGTCCCACCCGCTCGCATTTGGCCCATATTCCTTTAAACCTTTTCTCTCCATGTATCTGTCCAAATGTCATCTGAATATTGTTATTGGACCTGCCTCAACTACCTTCTTCAACCCGAAACATCACCTATTCCTTTTCTCCAGAGATGCTGCCTGACCCGCTGAGTTAACCCAGCATTTTGTGTCTATTTTCGCTCTAAACCTTTACTACCCATGTACTTGTCCAAGTGTCTTTTAATTGATGTTATTGTAGCTGCCTCAACTACCTCCTCTGGCAGCTCATTCCATAAAATCATCACCCTCTGAGTGGAAAAAGTTGACCCTCAGGTTCCTATCTTTCCCCTCTCACCTTAAAGTTATGTCCTCTGGCTCTTGATTCCCCTACTCTGGATAAAAGACTGTCCATTCACCCTATCTGTTACGCTTGTGATTTTATGCACTGCTATTAGATTACCCCTCAGACTCCTGTGCTCCAAGGTACAAAGTCCTGGCCTGCCCAATCTCTCCCGATAGTTCAGGTCCATGAGTCCTGGCAACATCCTAGTAAACCAAGCATTTGAGGAGGTTTGGGTTTCGCTTTATTATTATCACGTGTACCCACGTACAGCGAAAAGCTTTGTTTTGCATGCCATCCAAACACATCAGATATACCATTCATAAATACAATCATGTCAAACTCGAGTACAATAGGTAGAGCAAAGGGGAAGATACAAAGTGTAGAATATAGTTCTCAGCATTTTAGGGTATCAGTTCCAGAGACAAAGGCCAATGTTCGCAATGGGGTAGAGGTGAATCCGACAGTACCCTAGCTTATTGAAGGACATTCAAAAGCCTGATAACGGAGGGGGCGAAGCCATTCCTGAGCCTGGAGGTGCGCGCTTCCAAGCATATGTACCTTCTGTGGGATGGGAGTGGGGATGGAGGAGTAATGATCGGGGTGGGACAAGTCTTTGGTCATGTTGGCTGCTTTTCTGAGGCAGCGTGAAATGTAGATGGAGTTAATGGTGGGGTGGCTGGGCTTTGGAATGGACTGGGCTACATCCACAACTCTCTGCATGTGACAATGTGCCATGAGTTTAATTCCATGGAGCCCATGAAAGATAAAGCAGACTGTGTGGGGAGTGATGGAGAGATCACTGTTTCACAGGGAGTGGTACTCAGAAATCGCAGCACCACTTCACACCTCTTTACCCAACATGGTGACAGACTGATCTGAGCTGGGTTTCAAAAGTTCATAAGTTATAGGAGCAGAATTAGGCCATTCGACCCATCAAGTTTACTCCGCTGTTCAATCACGGTTGATCTATCTTTCCCTCTCAATCATATTCTCCTGCTTTCTCCCCATCATCCCTGACACCTGTACTAATCAAGAATCTATCCACTGACCTGGCCTCCATAGCCTTCTGTGGCAATGAATTCCACAGATTCACCATCCAGTGATTAAATAAATTCCTCCTCATCTCCTTTCTAAAGGTACGTTCTTTTATACTGAGTCTATGGTCCTAGACTCTCCACCTAGTGGAAACATCCTCTTCACATCTACTCTATCCAGGCCTTTCACTATTTGTTTCAGCTTTTAGACCATCATCAAGGAGCGATGCTTCCTTGACCTCAGCTGGAGTTTTGTCTTCAGTTTACAACCACATGTCTAAGTTGGAAGAGCAGCTGCCTCACAGCGCCAGGGACCCAGTTTTGTTCCTGACCTCGGGTGCCATCTATGCAGAGTTTGCACCTTCCCCCCGAAACCTAAACCCCCAAGGTCACCCCGATATCACCCGATCAGCGACAACTGCCTCGCCCCACAAAGTACACGATTCATAATAGTGTTTACGGGAAATACAATTCAGTTGAGTTTATTATTGCCACGTGTAGCGAGGTACGGTGAAAAGCTTTTTTGTTGCTTGCTATCCCGTCAGCGGAAACCCTATGTACAATTGCAATCAGGCTGTCCACAGTGTACAGATACAGGATAAAGGGAATAACGTTTGTGCAAGATAAATTCCAGTAAAGTCCGATTAAAGAAGATCTCTGATGAGGTAGATGGGAGGTCAGGACTACTCTCGTTTACACTTTACTTTTAGACTTTAGAATTTGTGGTTTTAGACTTTAGAGATGGTTCGGTTGCCTGATACAGCTGGGAAGAAACTCCCTGAATCTGGTGGTATCGGTGACATCTTTCTCTGTGTTCTTGGAAACACTACTGCCTGTGGACATGTCACTTAATTGAACTCTGCAGCTAAAATGTTCAATAACAAGCAGGGAGTCTCCACAAATTAAACATTAATCTCAAGGAGAATGGTACGAGCAACCCAAGCGATGTGTAATAAACGTGCATGTTACGATGCATTGGAAACATTTTTGTTAATTAGTTATTTAATAAAATGTAGAATGTGGAGTGATTTGGGAGAGGGGCGAGGTGGAGGCCTTTTGATAGACTGTCAAGCATCATCCAATCGGGTAAAGGAAGGCAGGGGACAGTGAACTGTAGACACGAGGAACTGCAGATGCTAGTTTACAAAAAAAAGACACAAAACGCTGGAGTAACTAAGCAGGTCAGGCAGCATCTCCTGAGAACATGGACGTGACATTTTGGGTCTGGACCCTTCTTCAGACTGATCATAGTAGGGGATGAAAACTAGAAAAGACAGGTGCCGGGTGAGTGATAGGTGGATACGGGGGTGGAGGGGGGGTGGGATTGTCAGATGGGTGGACAAAGGCAAAAGATGAAGAGAAGAGTAAAGGCTGTGAGATATGAAGAGGTGTGAAATGTGAAGCCAGAGGAAGGAACATATAAGTTGCAGGGGAGTCAATAGTTTAGTTTAGACATAGTGCAGAAACAGGCCCTTTGGCCGCTGAGTCCACACTGACCAGGGATCATCATACACTAATGCCCCTGTCCCACTTAGGAAACCTGAACGGATACCCAAGGTTTCCGTGCGGTTCCCGGAGGTTGCAGGTGGTTGCCGGAGGTTGCAGGTAGTGGAAGCAGGTAGGGAGACTGACAAAAACCTCCGGGAACCTCCGCGAGCCGCACGGAAACCTTGGATGGGGGGCAAAGTCTCCAGAGGTTTCTGTTCAGGTTTCCTAAGTGGGACAGGGGCATTACACTATCCTACAAACTGAGGACAATTTATAATTCTTACCAAAGTTAATTAACCTTCAAACTTGTACATCTTTGGAATGTGGGAGGAAACCGGAGTCCCAGAGAAAACCTCAGTCATGGGGAGAAAGTACAAACTCCGTACAGACAGCACCCGTAGTCTCTGCAAACTCTTCAAACCCAGCGTCGGAGGTCAGGATTGAACCTGGGACCCTGGAACCCTGGAGTTGTGAGGCAGCAGCTCTAGCAGTACCTCTATCAGCTGGCCAGCACTTCCAGATTTGATTTCCTATTTTCAGCACTTATTTCCTGCATTTTATTTCAGAATGTTTCACAGGTGGTGATTTTTTTTTTTAAAGGAGCATGAATATTAACTTTTGTGTCAATTCTTTGCAAAGTTTGGAACCTTTGGGTGGTAAGTTGGAGCCGACAAGAAAAGTAACCTTTGGTTTTATTAAGTCATCTTATAATCAAATCTTGCTTTTGCTCAACAGTGCAGCTCTTCAGAACTAATTACCTGAATCCGTTCAATGCATTTTTCCAAGGGGTGCATTTATAAGTCAACGCTGTTATTGAAAGATAGTTTGGCCACCCTCTCATTGTCTGCACTTCCATTGCTGATATCCGCCCAACACATTGCTCACGGATACTGAAGCATTGATAGAGGCTTTTTAGTTTAATTTAGTTAATTGTCACGTATACTGAGGTAAAGAGAAAAGCCTTTGTTGTGGGCTAACCAGTCAGCGGAAAGACAATACATGATTACATCAAGCCATCCATCGTGTACAGACACATGATAAAGGGAATAATGTTTAGTGCCAGATAAAGTCCCGTCATTATTATCGTGGCATAGAGACAGTGTCAATCTCTCCTCTCCCATCATAGGCGTTACTGAGATCTCGCCTCTTGCTGAACTGCAAGCAGATGCACAGAACTACAGCACTGTAACAAGCTGACCCGCTGAGTTACTGCGGCGCTTTGCGTCCCTAAACTAATCTAATTTGCCTTCAAATGATCCATATCGCTCCATCCCTACCTGTTCGTGTTTCTATCTTATACCTCTTAAATGTTCCCATCGTATCTGCCTCCACCAGCACCTCTGGCAGCATCTGCCAGGCACCCACCAAATGGCCGAGTAGACTTGATGGGCCAAATGGCCTATTTCTGCTCCTACACTGTAACTTATGAACACTAACATTTTGTTGTTAAAAATAACAACACAAAATCCACCTGTATACAGCGTATTGCTTGATTTTAGATAAATGGCTAAATGTTTTTCAATCTTTGGTACATTTGTGTGTGCATCACAGTGGCACAATGGTTAGAGCTGCTCAAAACCTTGGACAACCCCGTCCAATCCTGACCTCAAGTCCACAGCTCCCTGAAAGTGGCAACACAAGTACACCGGATGGTAAAGAAGATGGATGGTATGCTTGCCTTCATCAGTCAGAGCTTTGTATGTTCATGTTATAGGAGCAGAATTAGGCCATTCGGCCCATCAAGTCTACTCCATGGTTGATCTATCTTTCCCTCTCAACCCCATTCTCCTGCCTTCTCTCCATAACCCCTGACTCCCGTACTAATTAAGAATCTATCAATCTCCGTCTTAAAAATATCCATTGACTTGACCTCCACAGCCGCCTGTGTCAATGAATTCCACAGATTCACCACCCTCTGACGAAATAAATTCCTCCTTTCTAAAGGTACGTCTTTTTATTCTGAGGCTATTGAAAAATGATTGTAACTTGTTTGTGTGGATGTCTGACCTAACACAGCAAGTAGCTGCCCCATTCACTTATTAACTAGAATAACCGAGTGATTTACTCCGTTAATTTGTAGACCTTTGCTCTCCTGATATTTTTGTGAAAACAGGCGTCTTGTGGCATGTCGGTGAGGAGGTCTGTGGGTGGACAACGCTACCCTGGCTGGGCATTCAACTCCCCTTCACCATGGCCACGTTTGACGATATCCTGGTAGAAGTGGGAGGCTTTGGCCCATACCAGAGAAGAGTGTTCATCCTGATATACCTAACGTCACCCATCTTCTCCTGGCTGTACTTCGGCTTTGTGTTCCTGGCCGTTACTCCCGACCATTGGTGCAGGAGTCCCGGTGTGTCCGCACTGAGGGCCAAATGCAACTGGTCCCTGGAGCAGGAGAAGAACTTCACGCTGCCCGCGGGCCGCGCTGGGAGCTCCCCGTACAGTCAGTGCGAGAGGTTCGACATAGACTGGAATTCCTCCTCCGTTAGCTGTGAAGATCCACTTCCCTTCTCCTGGAATCATTCCCGAGATCTTCCCCTGACAAGGTGCCGGGACGGATGGGTTTTTGAAAACGGTTCGATCTCCAGCATTGTAACCGAGGTAGGTTTCCACTTTGGTCAAAGGTTAGACCATGAGAAGTCATGGAGAATGGTAGATTTGTATTTCAATAATGGATATGCAGGAAGGTATATGTTTATTTTTATTATTGTCACATGTACCAAGGTACAGTGAAAAGCTTGTTATTCATGCTATCCAAACAGATCAGACATACCATACATAGATACAATCAGTTCACACTCAAGTACAATACGTAGAGCAAATGGGAAGATAGAAAGTGCAGAATGTAGCTTTCAGCATTGTAGTGCATCAGTTCCATAAACAAAGTCCAATGTCCTCAATGGGGGAGAGGTGAATCAGACAGTACCCTAGTTTATGGCAGGACCGTTCAGAAGCCTGATAACAGAGGGGAGAAGCTGTTCCTAAGCCTGGTGGTGAATGGAGGGGTATAAATCACATGCAGGCAGAGGAAATTAGTTTAAACTGGCATCATGTTCAGCACAGACATCATGCTCAGGTTCTTCAGCCAGAGGGTGGTGAATGTGTGGACTTCATTGCTACATACACTATGTAATGTATATGTTACGTTATATAATGTAACATAGCTATCAAACATAGTAGATATCTGTTATCTAGTAATTGGCTATTTTTAAGATAGAGGTTCTTGGTTCTTGGTTTCTTGGTCCTCCAAAATATTCCAAATGGAATTTAAACTGGAGGTGGTGAAGGGAGGGCTTAAACCAGAAAGATAAAAAGCAAGAGCTTCTTTAAATTTAGTTGCATCTGGTTGGGTAACTATAGTAGGGTAGAGATTATTCCATGCTTTAATTGTTACGGGGGAAGAACGAATTGCTGTACACATCTGTCTTTGTAGCTGGGATCACAAATTGCATCGAATGCCCTCGTCTGCTCCTAATTGGTTTGGGTTTGGTGTAGGTCTTGTAATCTATGTCGAGCTGACCATTTAACATTTTGTAAAAACAGGTCAAACGGTGAGCTTCACGTCTGTCTTGGAAAGGGTTCCACCCCAGAGAATTCAGAAGTTTGGTGACACTCGCTTCTCTCATAGGTGTTAGTAGGTTGATAGGTTCTTGATTAGGAAGGGTGACAAAGGTTATTGAATTAAATTGAATTGAATTTCCTTTATTGTCATTCAGACCTTTCAGCCTGAACGAAATTTCGTGCCTGCAGTCATACATACAATAATACAATAATAGACAACAGAACAGACAGTAACACAAACTAACATCCACCACAGTGAGTCCACCAAGCACCTCCTCACTGTGATGGAGGCAAAAATCTTAGGGCTGCAGTCTCTTCCCTCCTCTTCTCCCTCTGCGCTGAGGCGATACCCCCCGGGCAATGGTAAATCAGTCCCGCGGCTCACCGAGCTCCGCGAATGGGCCGGTTCAAACTCCGTGGCCCGGGGGTGGTCGAAGCAGGCGCCCTCCAGTCCAGCGGACGCAGCTGTTGACAACGTCGTCCACTGGCCCGCGGCCAAACCCCGGACTCAGGCCGCCGCCACCAGAACGCCGTCTCAGCCACCGGAGCACCGTTCCAGCCCCGAGCCGGGTCGCCCTCACGTGAGCGTCTCAGCCCCGCGTCAGGCCGCCCTCACGGCAGCGCCGTTACCCTCAAGCTGGGCCGCCCCGACGGGAGCGCAGTTCCACCCTCGAGCTGGGCCGCCCCCACGGGAGCGCCGTTTCCCTCGGGCTGGGCCGCCCTCATGGGAGCGCCGTTCCACCCTCGAGCTGGGCCGCCCCCACGGGAGCGCCGTTCCACCCTCGAGCTGGGCCGCCCCCACGGGAGCGCCGTTTCCCTCGGGCTGGGCCGCCCTCATGGGAGCGCCGTTTCCCTCGGGCAGGGCCGCCCACACGGGAGCGTCTCAGCCCCTCGCCAGGCCGCCCTCACGGGAGCGTCACAGCCCCTCATGGGAGCGCCGTTCCAGCCCCGAGCTCATGGGAGCGAGCCCTGGGCGGGTGCTGACAGGCTGCCTCCGGAGCCTCGAGGTCGCCAGCTCTGCCATTAGGCCTCAGTGCAGACGGAGGCAGAGAAGGGGGATACGACAAAAAAGTCGCATTCCCCCGAAGGGAGAGACAGCAAGCCCCGTTACAACACAAACACAACCTAAAAACCTAAAAACCAAACCTAACGTAACTAGACAAAACAAAAAAAAAACAACACAAAAAAATAAAAACAAACGGACTGCAGGCGACCACAGCCGTTCACCAGCGCCACAACTTCCGGGTCTCACTATGGGGAGAAGGCAGGAGAATGGAGTTGAGGGAAAAACAGATCCGCCATGATTGAATGGCGGAGCAGCCTCAATTGCCCAAATTGCCAAATTCTGCTCCTATATCATATGAACTTTTCTGTGAATGTACGTCATGCCTGTTAGTTCAGGTTGGTAGGTGTGTGGAACCTGTGCTCCTCAGTGACGTTGTCTGTTTAACTCCACGGCAGTTTGAGCTGGTGTGCACGGATGCCTGGAAGGTAGATCTAACTCAGGCCTGCCTCAACCTGGGCTTCATGGTGGGGACGATCGCCATTGGCTACGCGGCGGACATGTAGGTAGTTCCGCGACCCCTACCCCCTCTGCTGCGTTGGACGGGAGTGACCGGCCCTCACTCTCCCTGTCCACACCTCTGCTTGCAGGTTTGGCCGCAGGTCCTGCTTCCTGTTCGCCACCTTCGTGACCTTGGTCGCTGGTTTGCCGCTGGCGTTTGCCACGAGTTACCCCTGCTTCCTGATCCTACGCACTCTGCAAGGTCTCTTCAGCCGAGGCGGATGGATCGCTGCTCAGGTCCTAAGTAAGTGCCCTGCCCCTTCACACCAAGACGGTTGACGTGTGAGAAGCTAAAAAATATCACTTATGCTGTAAATATGAATCGCAACGGGAAATGCTGGAAACACTCAGCAGGGCGGCACAGCTAGACTGTGGGCCAAGGTGCTTTTTTGTTTAATTTCATGACTCAAATCACGTATCTACCAGTATTTATAACATATTGTGTAAAAATATTATAGAAATCATACCTGCTACTCGTCTAGAACAAAACCTGCACATATTTTTAAAATATGAGAAAAACCTCTAAATCTCCGAGTAGTAATATTTGTCCAATCAATGCACTTTTGACATTGCGTTGGACGCCAACTAACCAATCACGCGCTTTGTTTCACGGTAGAAAGGCAGCAAGCACTCTGGCATCATGGCTGCCTCCTAATTACGTCAAAACAAAAGCAAGGTTTCGAAGGAATAAAGGTCATGCTAACCTTGCTGATAATTTTGTTTTACAATTGATTTATCTTGTAAAGTTATGATGTGAACTGTTAAATGAAAATGACAAATATAAGAGCGAGGGTTTGGATTAGGATTAGGGTCGGTTGGTCGGGCTGTCGATAGGCCAGTGGATGCTGCGAAGGATCGGTTGGGCTGTTGGTAGGCCGGTGAGTGCTGTGAGGGTTTGGTCGGGCTATCGGCTGGTTGGTGTTTCAGCATGCGAGCGGGCGGACTGATGGAGCCGGCGCTATGGGGGTGCTGAAGGCAGCCTGGGCGGCGTGCAGAGCAGTGCTGCTCCCCACCATCATCACCATGATGATCCAGAAGGGCATGCTGGCACTGAGCGGCCACACCTACGGAGCCCGCAGCCGGTCCCAAAGTGGCTCCAGCTCCAGCCGTGGGCAGCTCTGGAAGGGGGGGCGAGTTAGGGTTAGGGTTAGGCATTTTCCTCTCAGTGGAAGATGCCTTAGCCTTCCCTCAGCCTGGCACTGCCCCAGTTCCACTATGGCCGTGATCCCCACTCTGCCCACTGGCAGTCGGTGGGATTCAGTAAACGGGGGAACGCACAGGATCTGCCCTCGCCCATTAGTTAGGCGGGGTCTGGAGCTGGTGAATCCCAGTAACTCTGTGGCAGTCTCACTCATCATACACACTCACAATTATATTATTTTTATATAATACTAGACCAAGGGGGACCCATAGGGTCCCATCCCCTCAATGCACGGGAAGCAGCCTTCGGCGTCACACACACACACACACACACACACACACACACACACACACACACACACACACACACACACACACACACACACACACACACACACACACACACACACACACACACACACACACTCACTCACTCACTCACTCACTCACTCACTCACTCACTCACTCACTCACTCACTCTCTCACTCACTCACTAACCACTTGATATTATATTAATATTATTCATTAACTCCTTTTACCCCATCCCCTGCCCTATCCACTCACTCATAACCCCCAACTGTGCAGGCAAGGCTAGAGAGGGGGAATGGTGGAGAGGGTGGGGGAGGGGGGTTGAGGGGGAGAAGGAGAGGGGTAGAGATTGAGGGTGGTGGTGGGGGGGGGGGGTGGCATAACAGGGGAGGGCTGGTTCCCGAATGCAATATTCCACCACTCACCCATAGGTCCCAATACTCACCACTCCCTAGAGAGGGAGGGGGGGCAGAGAGGGGGGGGGGGGGGGGGGGCACAGATGGGGGGAGGGCAGAGAGGGGGGGGGGGGAGAGGGGGGGGGGGGGCAGAGAGATGGAGGGAGGGCAGAGAGAGGGGGGGGCAGAGAGGGGGAGAGCCCCCCTGTCATCCTCTGTCTCCCCCCCTCTCCCCCTCTCCTCTCCCCTCTCCCCCCTCCCCCCTCCTCCCCTCCTCCCCCCCTCCTCCCCCCCACCCCTCTACTCCCTCAAAATCAAAAAGTGGAAAGACTATATATGATTATAATCGAGTTGTCCACAGTGCAAGGTAAAGTTCGATTAAAGATAGTCCGAGGACTTTTCTGTGAAGTAGATAGTAGCTCAGGACTGTTCTCTAGTTGTTGATTGGATGATTCAGTTGCCTGATAACAGCTAGGAGGAAACTGTCCTTGAATCCGGAGGTATTTGTTTTCACACTTCTATGACTCTTGCTATATCTTCCAGAGATGCTGCCTGACACGCCAAGTTACTCCAGCACTTTATGCCTTTTTTTTTATAAGCCAGCATCTGCAGTTCCTTGTGTCTACAGTGCTCCAGGCATGGCCTTACCAAGATCTCTTCCTCACGCATTCCTGGATTATGTTGCAGTGACGGAGCTGGTGGTTTCGGAACAGAGGAGGCGAGCGGGAATCCTCAACCAGATGTGCTTCAGTTTGGGGATGATGCTCCTGCCAGCTGTTGCCTACTGGCTACCGGCCTGGAGAGACCTGCAGCTGGTTATCACCGCCCCAAACCTGCTCTTCCTCGCCTACTACTGGTAACTGGGGAAAGGGGAGGGGGGAAGGGGAGGCGTTACTACTGGTAACCAGGGGGGGGGGGGGGGGGTCAGCATTGCTACTGATAACCAGGAGGAGAGGTGTTACTACTAGTAACCAGGCCGGAGCGTGACTACTGGTAACATAGAGGGAGGGCTGTATTGTTGCTAATTATAGTGCAGGGTGAATGTGGTTTCGGTAGTTAGTTACCGCAGATAATATTTGTTGAACGATTGGTGAGGATGACTGGTTATGGTTAGCAATGACTGGTTACCACTGCTAATGCTTGCTGCATGACAGGTTACGGCTGGTCTTCTTCTTGCGTTTGAGGCCGCAGTAGTCTGCAGCAGGGTGATGCCATCCGGTTCGACATCTGCAGGTGCCCGCCCTAAAAAGGGCGCATGCTCCAGGTTGGCGCCAAGCTGCGGCGCTGCTGCTGTCTCTGTTTGTTGTCGTTCGCCTGACTCTGTTGTCACGGCTGGTGCCATGTTCTGGCCCCGGATAACTGCCCACGTTCCCGTTGCCAGGCTGATCCCCGAGTCTCCCCGGTGGATGATGTCCCGACGGAAGGAAGCGGAGGCGGTTCGGATTCTACGGCAGGTGGCAGCAAGGAACGGCGCTCGCTGGTCGCCCACGGCTCAGGTGACCGGGATGCGCGGGCACTGCCGGTCCTACCCCAGGGACCTCCCCCGCGATGGTCAGCTCGCAGCCCTTCACCCATCACCATCAACGCAAGCCCATCTAGTCTAGTGCAGATGGGGCATGTTGGGCAAGTTGGGCAGAAGGGCCTATTCCCATGCTGTATCTCTCTATGACCAGGGGTGATGAGACATCCATCTCCACCTTCCAGGGATTGCCAGGGCTCCACCACGCATGGCGAGGCAGTTGTTGGGGTTGGTGGTCAGCGGGCCAGAGGGCGCCAGCTTCATGTGGGTGTCAAACCGTCCCGCAAGGTCAAGCCTGTCACTGGTCCCCAGGTGCGGGACGGTTCAGAGCTACGGGGAGGTCCACCCTTGCCCGGCCGCTCCAGTATTACCTGAGCTTCTGTGTCTCTGCAGACTGTTACCATGGAGGAGAGGGATGGAGAGGTGACTCGTCCAACCCTGCTGGACCTGGTCAGGACTCCAAGGATGAGGAAACACACTTTGATTCTGATGATAAACTGGTGAGACTAACTATGGTTTACACCGACTGTCCCCGCATGGCGGGGCGGGTTTGGAGCAGGAGGAGGCCACTCGGCCCATGTGGACTGTTCTATAAGATTAATGTTCTATAAGATCACAGGGTAGCCACAGTGGCACAGCTGGTAGAGCTGCTGTCTCACAGCACCAAAGATTGCTGGTTTGCGCAGACTCAGTGGGTCAAAGGGCCTGTTTCTACGCTGCTCAATCCTAATCTGGAGTGCTATCTATGTGTGGCGTTTGCACATTCTCCGTGTGACCTCGTGGTTTCCCTCAGATGCTCAGTTTTCCTACCACATCCCAGAGACGTTTGGGTTTGTAGGTCAATTGGCCTCTGTAAGATTCTCAGTGTATAGAGATGGATGCGAAAGTGGGGATAACATAGAACTAGTGTGTATGGGTGATCGACGCGCGGCGTGGACTCTGTGGACCGAAGGGCCTGCTTCCCCGCTGCATCTTTCACTTAATTTCAATTTCAATCAAGAGTCAAGTCAAGAATGTGTAATCGTCATATGTACTGACAATGGAAGAATGAAATCTTTACTTGCTGCAATTTAACAGGTCGGTAAATATAATAACATACAGATAAATATAACAATTAATAATACAATAAATTAATAACTGGAGTACTAAGTAACTACACTAGTGCAAAATATAAGTCTGCAGTGCAATCAAAGACACAGTGTATGGAAGATCATAGTTACTGAGGTTAGTGTTGTGCACTGTTCAAGAGATGGTTGCTGGGAAGAAGCTGTTCTTGAACCTGGTGGATCCTTCTTCAGACTGGTGGAAACCAGCTCCTTCTGATACCAACTACCCTTTGCGTGAGAGGCACAAAGTGCCAGAGTAACTCAGCAAGTCGAACAGGATCCCTGGAGAACATCCATCTGAAGAAGGGTCCCAACACAAAATATAATCTATTTACATTCTCCAGGGATGCTGCCTGACCCGTTGAGTTCCTCCAGCTGTGTTCTTTCCTTGGTAAACCAGCATCAGCATTATTTCTATCTATTAAACCATGTTTGATAGGAACATGAAAGGTAACTTTTTCACACAAAGGGTGTATGGAAGGAGCTGCCAGAGGAGGTGGTTGTGGCAGGTACTGTCACAATGTTTAAGAAATCTTTAGACAGGTACATGGATAGAACAGGTTTAGAAGGATATGGGCCAAACACAGGCAGGTGATACTGGTGTAGATGGGACATGTTGGTTGGCATGGGCATGTTGGACCGAAGGACCTGTTTCCATAATGTATGACTCTAATGACTCAAGAAACCAATACCATGGTAACATACTTGAAAAGCAAAAAAACAGAGCCTAGAAAACTGTGTTGTAAAATGCATCCCTCTGTGTTCTACCTTGGTCAGTCTAACGTGACATAATTTTCAAAGCAACAACCAGAGTAAAGTGGGAGGGTGTCATCAGCGGATGTGACTTACCAAAGATCTGCTCTGCCCTGCAGGTTTGCCAGCGCTCTGGTCTACCAAGGGCTGGCCATGCGCTTGGGAACGCTGGGTGGAAACATCTACCTTAACTTCTTCATCTCTGGAGCTGTGGAAATCCCGGCCTCGATCATCGTCTTTCTGGTCATCGAGAGGATTGGGCGCCGCCTTCCCTTCGCTGCCGGCGGGCTCGTGTCGGGGGCATCCTGCCTGATCGCAGCCTTCATACCCGAGAGCAAGTATCCCATGGAGCATGGTGCGGTCCAGGTTAATGAGGATCAGGAGGCAACAGTCAATGAGGGGGATATGTGTGGTAGAGCAGTGTAGACCGTAAAATCTATAGCATATAGAGCATAGAACAGAAAACATTGAGCGTAGAACATGGAGCGTAGAGAATAGAGTGTAGAGCATGGAACAGCACAGGATAGCACAGGAACAGTCCCTTTGGCTCTGTGCAAAAAATGATGCTGGTTCAACTAATCTCTTCTGCCTGCACATGATCCATGCCCTCCAATCCCTGCATATCCAGATGTTTGAAAACATGTGGTCTGTAGTTCCGGTGTAGATCTTTGTAAACATCAAATCCTGAGCTGGAGAGAACTGGACCTTGTTACATCTCCCTGCAATTCCTTGGTTTGCTCATCCCTTCCCACCCAATTCATCACCTCCAGGCCACTTTCCCCTGCAACACCTGGCCCTATACCTCTTCCCCATCTCCATTCCTCTACATCTGTGACTAGTGGAGCGCTGCAAGGCTCGGTGGATGACACAAAGCTGGGTGGCAGTGTGAGCTGTGAGGAGCATGCTATGAGGCTGCAGGGTGACTTGGATAGGTTGGGTGAGTGGGCAGATGCATGGCTGATGCAGTATAGTGTGGATAAATGTGAGGTTTTCTACTTTGGTGGCAAGAAGAACAAGGCAGATTATTATCTGAATGGTGTCAGATTAGGACAAGGGGAGGTGCAATGAGACCTAAGTGTGTTTGTACATCAGTCACAGAAAGTAAACATGTAGGAACAGCAGACAGTGAAGAAAACAAATGGCTTGTTGGTCTTCATTACGGGAGGATTTGAGTTTAGGAGCAAGGAGGTCCTACTGCATTTGTACAGGGCCCTGGTGAGACTGCATCTGGAGCAATATTTGTCTCCTAAATTGAGAAAGGAGATTATTGATGTTGAGGGAGTGCAGCATAGGTTCACCAGGTTAATTCCCGAGATGGCGGGACCGACATATGACGAAAGAATGGGTTGATTAGGCTTGTATTCACTGGAATTTAGGATGAGAGGAGATCCTATAGAAACATGTAAAATTGTTAAAGGGTTCGATTGGCTAGATGCAGGAAAAATCTTCCCAATGTTGGGGGAGTCCAGAACCTGGGGTCACAGTTTAAGAATAAGGGGTAAGCTATTTAGCACTGAGATGAGGAAAAACCTTTTCACCCAGAGAGTTGTGAATCTGTGGAATTCTCTGCCACAGAAGGCAGTGTAGGCCAATTCACTGGATGTTTTCAAGAGAGAGTTAGATTTAGCTCTTAGGGCAAAAGGAATCAAAGAAAAGCAGGAACGGGGTACTGATTTAAGATGATCAGCCATGATCATATTGAATGGAGGTGCTGCCTCAAAAGGCCGAATGGCCTACTCCTGCACCTATTTTTTTATGTTTCTACCTAGCTTGTCGTAATCCTTTGATCAGTATTCCTTAATCTTGGAAGCAGTTCTCCGATATGGTACCTTATACCTATGGTAAATCTATTTATTCATCAATTTTTTGCAAATTGTACAGATGCACAGGGCATAGGAGAGATCACATTATTGTGGAGGGAATCAGTCATCTTATTTCAGGAAGGATGTTAATTAATTAGAAATAATTCAGAGAAGGTTCACCAGGGTAACACTTAGATTTGTATGGGGAAAGGTTGGTAGACACAAAATGCTGGTGAAACTCAGCGGGCGAGGCAGCATCTATGGAGAGAAGGAATTGGTGATGTTTTGGGTCGAGACCCTGCTTCAGATAACCCGTCTTCAGGTGTTGGACTGGATAGCTTTGTATTCCTGGAAGTTTAATAGGAAAGTTGATTTTAATCATTAAAATTCCTGAAGGGTCTTGACAGGGTGGATGTGGAGAGGACTTTCCTTTTGTGTGTCTATCTAGTTTACGACATCACAGGAGATGGACACAAAGTGTTCGAGTAACTCAAGGGGACAGGCAGCAAGTTTATAAAATTATGTGAGGCGTAGACAAGTGTAGAGAATCAGAACCTTTTTCCCAGGATGGAAACATCAAAGACTACAGGGCATAGCTTTAAGGTGGGAAGGAGCCAAATTTAAAGGATATGTGCGGGGCAAGTTTGTATTGCTTAAAGAGGGTGGTGTGTGCCTGGAACGCGCTGCCAGAGGTTGTGGTGAAGGCAGATACAATAGTCACCGTGAATCAGAGGGTCGCAAGTCTTTGAAACTCTGTTCCTGAAAAGTTGGTGGAAGCAGACTTCAATATTTTTAAGTCAGGGGTATTCTTGATAAGCAAGAGAACATAGAACAGTACAGTACAGCACAGCACAGGAACAGGCCCTTCGGCCCACAATGACCGTGCTGAACATGACACCATGCTCATCCCAACTCTTATCTGCCTGCATATAATCCGTATCCCTCCATTCCATGCATATACATGTGCTTTTCCAAAAGTCTCTCAAATGCATCTATCATATCTGTCTCCACCACCACCCCAGCAACGTGTTCCAGCCACTCACCACTCTCTGTGTGTAAACCTAAATTTTTACCTTAAAGGTATGCCCTCCAATATTTGGCATTTCCATCCTAAGAAAGGTTTTGACTGCTTACCCAATCTACGCTTCCCATAACTTTATATACTTCTATCACGTCTTCCCTCAATTTCTGACAAAGAAGAGAGGTTATGATATATCTCATGAAATGAGCCTTAATCTTAACGGGGGATGGAATGGAGATGAAGGAGAATTTCTTTAGCCAGATGATGGTCAATCTGTGGAATTTACTGCCACAGATGGTCTTGGAGGCTAAGCCATCGGGTTTTTTAAAGCAGGGATTGATAAGTTTGTGATAATCATCAAAGGTTATGGGGAGAGGGCAAAAGAATGGGGTTGAGAGGGGAAAATAGATCAGCTATGATCAAATGACATAGCAGACACGATAGGCCGAATGGCCCAATTCTGCTCCTATGTCTTATGGTCAAATGGTAGTTTGCGATATTCTGAAGTTTATTGGGAGGCAGGATATTTTGTGAGTTGGTCACATTTCTTCCACTGTAGATCTCCACTGGCTGAAGACCGTGGTCACGTCCTTGGGCAGGCTGGGCATAACTATCGCCATTGAGATGGTGTGCTTCGTAAACACAGAGTTGTACCCCACTTATTTACGGTAAGAACTAAGAACTACAAATACCGCAGATACTGGATATCTGCAACAAAATAAGAAAGCACCGGAAATGCTCAGCAGGTCGGGCGGCATTTGTGGTGAGAGAAGCAGGGTCAACGTTTCAGGATGAAGACCCTTTATCCTAACTTGGATTTGAGGTTAATTAAAGAGAGGATATTCCACACATCTCAAAGATGTGCAGCTTTGTAGGTTAATTGGCCTCTGCAAATTGCCCCTAGTGTGTAGGGAGTCGATGAGAGAGTGGGATAACATAGAACAAGTGTGAATGGGTGATCGGTGGTCAGCGTGGACTTGGTGGGCCGAATGGCCGGTTTCTATGATGCATTTCTAAACTAACCAGAGGTGGTTGTCACAGCAGGAGCTTCGGTGTGTCGGTGTGTGCCTCGCTGTCGGACCTCAGTGGCATCCTCTGCCCGTTCCTGGTGTTCAGGCTGGCTGCCCTCTGGGTGCAGATGCCGCTCGTGGTTTTTGGTGAGTCGCCTACTGTGGGAAGCAAATCGCAATCGGCTCTCCTTGTACAGGGTGCAGGGTGTCGAACCAATCCCGTTCACTGCTGACTTCCCCAAAACTGACTCCCCGTCTAAGGAGCTGGAAACTGAAGGGACTTTTTTGTTGCTCTGCTGGTGTCTCACAAGTTGTGTGTTTGTGTGTGTCTGTGAGTGAGTCTGTGTGTAACTGTGTGTATATGTATGTATGTCTGTATGTGTGTGTGTGGGAGAGTTTGTATGTGTGCATCTTTGTGAGAGTGTATGTATGTGAGACTGTATGTATGTCTCTGTGTATGTGTGTCCATCTGTCTCTGTATGTGTATATGTCTGTGCAATTGAATGGCTGTGCCTCTGTGTGCGTCTGTGTGTGTCTGTATATATGTTTTAGAAGATGTGTGTCTGCACTTGTGTGTGTGTGTGTCTGCACTTGTATCTATATACATGTTTGCGTGCATGTATAAGTCTGTGTTTAGATATGTGTCTGTCCCCGTGCGCGCGTGTGTGTGACTGTGTGAATGTGTCTTAATGTGAATCTGTGCCTGTGTGTACCACTGTGTGTGTTTGTGCAAGTGTGCATCACTATGTGTGAGTTCCTGTACTATTATGTGTGTTTGCATGTGTGTACTAGTGTGTGCATGTACTTATTGTACCCATGTACACAGTCCGCGTTGTTGCATGGACACATCTCTCTCTTTCCCTCTCAGCTCCACCTTTCCCCGGAGTTGTAATCATCCTCACTACCTGCTCCTTTACCTGCCTGGTTCACCACCTCATCCCTCACCCGTCCCCAGTGCCGAGAGAGTTTTCTCGGATTGGCAGCTTTAAACGGCAGCTATATTCACCAAATTCCCTGTTGTACTGAGTTGAATCAGCCGTCTTCTCTCTTACCTTGTCTGTGTCCGTTCTCAGGGGTGATCGGGCTGGTTTCCGGGGTCCTAGTGCTGTTTCTGCCCGAGACAAAGGGGTTGACTTTGCCCGACACCATCGAGGAGATCGAGAACATCAGCCGGTGAGTGCCCGAGCAATGTCCCCTCGCCCGCCCTAGAACATAGGACAGTACAGCACAGGAACGGCCCTTCAACCGTCAATGTCTGTGCTGATTGTGATGCCAGGTCCAACTCTTATCTGCCTGCATGTGATCCATATCCCTCCATTCCCTGCATATCCATGTGCCAATCTACAAGCCTGTTAAATATCACTATTGTACTGTATCTGCCTCCACCACCACCACCACTGGCAGTACATTCTAGATGTCCACCACCTGCTTATAGGTCCAGAGACCCAGGATTCTTCCCACACGCAAAAGACTTGCAGGTTTGTAGGTTAATTTGCTTTTGTAAATTGTTGCTAGTGTGTAGGATAGAACTAGTGTATTGATGATCGATGGTCGGCACAGACTCGGTAGGACGAAGGGCCTTTATCCACACAATATCTCTAAACTAAACTAAACCTGTGACCCCCACACCATTTACTTGTCCCACACCTGTGACCCCTCACCTTATACCTGCCCCACCGCCTGTGACCCCACATCTGCGACCCCTCACCTTATACCTGCCCCCGCCACCTGTTCATACCATGGTGGGGTCTGGGGGGGTATTCAATGTGCTGGGTGGAAGTGAACAGGGAGGATTCTCTGCTTCAATGTTTCACCTCCCCCACTGACAGAATACTGAAGGGACTGAAGGAGTTGCCGCTGTGTTGTTTTGTACCGAGCGAGTGAACGAATGAACGTTGTGCGCAGTGAAAACATTTAACACAGTGGATGTGGGACTAGGAATGTTTCTAAGCCTGTGTCCAATGGAGGAGGAGGGGGGGGGGGGGGGGGGGGGTGGAACTCACTGTGTGGCAGAAACCCCCACACATTGCCCACAACACGAACTCTGAGCTGAGGAAGGGATTGGAAAGCGAAGTTCATTCCCAATTGGTCTTCCCTTGCGCTGCGAGGTTTGATGTTTTTGTGATGACTATCTGCTTCTTCCACCAGGTGGAAGAGAAACTCTTCGAGGCCAGCCTATCAGAAGGTGGTTCTTCGCTCAATGACACCAACACACAGTGCCAGGGACAACGCGTGAATGGATTGCACTATTGTCCTTCAGCACTAATGTCAGCTTTACAATTTCTTTTTTTTTTTTTTTAATTTTTATTTTTATTAGCAGTACAGTAAATCACATTAATACATTGCATATATCTTATTACATTATGTTGTACCACTTCATTTTTTGAGCTTTAAAAAAGATAGAAATAAAAGAAGTAAGAAAAGTAAGCAAGAATCGTGAAGGTGCAGGAAAGTGTTGGGAGAAAAGAACCCCTTAGGGAAGGAATTAGAGAAGGAAGTAAAGAAAAGAAATAAAACCCTAGAAAGAAAAGAAAAAAAAGAAGAAAGGAAAATCAATCGCTCTATTGTAACACAAAACTCCGCAAAAAAGGATATACCAACCGTATTCTTATTAAAAATGTATTTTATACCTCCCATTACCAGATCCTGGTAGCCTTTATGTTTTAACTTATTATTGCACCTTATGCTTGTAATAGTTCCATAAATGCAGACCACGTCTTTTGGAAGTGATCTGCTTTGCCTGCTAGGAGGAGTCTCATCTCTTCCAAGTGTAGTGTTTCGAACATGTTTGAAATCCACATTTTTGTTGTTGGTATTGGAGCATTTTTCCAAAATTTAAGTATAAGTTTTTTCCGATTATTAGCCCATAATTAAGTAAATTCTTTTGAAACATATTTAATTCTGGGTTACCTTCCGATATTCCACAAATGATCCATTCTACTTTGGGTAGTAGTTTTGTTTTAAATAATTTTGTAAAGATTTCAAATATTTTGTTCCAGAATTTTTGGATTTTTATACAGAAAACAAAAGAGTGCGCTATGTTAGCTTCTTGTAACTGACATTTATCACAAATGGGTGAGACATTGGGGAAAAGTTTATTTATTTTAGTTTTTGAATAGTATAGTCTGTGTAATGTTTTATATTGGATTAGAGTATGTCGTACGTTGATCGAGCATTTATGCACATATAATAAGTGTTTATCCCAGCTCTCTTTTGAAATTTTTATAGCTAGTTCTTGTTCCCAGTCTCTTCTAATATTATCTGTTGTAGGTATTTTTATATTCAATATAATATTATATAAGTATGATATTAGATTTGCTGATTCAGCCTTTATCTTCATGGCTTCATCTAATAAGTCTGGGGGCATATTATAATAGTCTTTTGTATATTTTTTCAGATAATCGCGGATTTGAAGATATTTAATATATTGATTATTTTTCAAGTTATATTTCAGTTGTAATTGTTGAAATGGTAATAATTTCCCTAATTCATACAGGTCTCCGAGCGTTTTGATTCCCGTTCTTTCCCATTGTGTAAATGATTTATCTATAATTGAGGGTTTAAACGAAGGGTTCTTGGCTATTGGCATTAGTAGAGATAGATTTCTTAATTTTAAGTTCTGTTTTATTTGTTTCCAAGTTCTAATTGTACTATGTATCATTGGATTTTTATTATAATGTTTGTTATTCAAATTCGTTGGTGAGAGGAGAGTCGCTCCTGTATTACCAGGAGCGCAGTCCTCTCTCTCCATTATAATCCAATCCACCTGCTGGGCAGAGTTGTCCAGCAGGTGAATCATATTTTTAATATTTACCGCCCAATTATAGTACATAAAGTTAGGGAGCGCTAGACCACCCATCTCTTTTGGTTTACTGAGGTGTGCTCTTTGTATTCTGTGGGATTTATAATCCCATATAAAGTTTGTGATGTCTGAGTCTAATTTTTTGAAAACAATTTTTGGAAGATATATTGGAATTGATTGAAATAAATATAGGATTTGTGGTAAAAAGATAATTTTTATAGCATTTATTCGACCTATTAAAGACATCGGCAGCGTTTTCCAGAATTTAATTAGATTGTTTAATTTCTTAAGTAAGGGGCTATAATTAGCATTAAACATACCGTGATAATTTCTAGTGATTTCAATTCCTAAGTATTTAAATTTTTCTGTAGCTATTTTAAAGGGGAATTTCAAAAGATGTGTTGAGTCTTTCGGTTTTATTGACATAATTTCACTTTTGTTCCAGTTTATTCTGTATCCTGAGAAAGATCCGAAATCCTCGATTAGGTTTAATATGTTTGGTATATTGATTTGGGGTTTTGTGATATATAGTAATACATCGTCTGCGTATAAGGATATTTTGTTATTTGAATACAGGAGTATGGTGTACAATTTTGGTCGCCCAATTATAGGAAGGATGTCAACAAAATAGAGAGAGTACAGAGGAAATTTACTAGAATGTTGCCTGGGTTTCAACAACTAAGTTACAGAGATAGGTTGAATAAGTTAGGTCTTTATTCTCTGGAGCGCAGAAGGTTAAGGGGGGACTTGATAGAGGTCTTTAAAATGATGAGAGGGATAGACAGAGTTGATGTGGACAAGCTTTTCCCTTTGAGAATAGGGAAGATTCAAACAAGAGGACATGACTTCAGAATTAAGAGACAGGAGTTTAGGGGTAATATGAGGGGGAACTTCTTTACTCAGAGAGTGGAAGCGGTGTGGAATGAGCTTCCAGTGGAAGCGGTGGAGGCAGGTTCATTGGTATCATTTAAAAATAAATTGGATAGGCATATGGATGAGAAGGGAATGGAGGGTTATGGTATGAGTGCAGGCAGGTGGGACTAAGGGGAAAAAACAATTGTTCGGCCTGGACTTGTAGGGCCGAGATGGCCTGTTTCCGTGCTGTAATTGTTATATGGTTAATTGTTATATGGAATGTTTTGTATTATACCCATAAATGTCAGGATGCTTTCCACAGCCGCTGAGTAGAAGCACTCGAGGATCCTCGGAGACACTCTGAATTCCTCAATTGCCTGAGGTGGTAAAGGCGCTGCCTTGCATTTGCCTTTTAAACATGTGAAGAATGAAATAAAATACCAGACCAACAGGAGGCTACAGAATTTTGGCTGTTGAGTAGAGCTACTGCTTGTGGAAAAAAGTTTTTATGTCTGACTGTGGTGGCTTTGACAGTCTGGAGTCACCTTCCAGATGCTTCAAAGAGTTTGTGGCCAGGGTTCAAGGGGTCAGAGATGATCTTACCCGCTCGCTTCTTGGCCCTTGCAGTGTACAGTTTGTTGATAGGGGGAAGTTTGCAGCCAACAACTTTCTCAGCTGATCAAACGATGCACTGCAGCCTCCGGATGTCGTGCTTGGTGGCTGAGCCAAACCAGACCACGATGGAGAAGGTGAGGACAAACTCTATGATGGCCATATAGAATTGGACCATCATTGCCTGTTGCAGATTGTGTTTCCTCAACTGCTGCAGTACGTTCATCCTTTGTTGAGCCTTTTTGACTGTGGAGTCAATGGTAGCCCCCCATTTAAGGTCATTGGAGATGATGGTTCCAAGGAACTTAAAAGACTCCACAGATGTGACTGTGGTGTTGTTGATGGTGAGTGGGGGAAGGGGAGGGGGTGCTCTCCTAAAGTCTACAATCAATTCCACTGTCTTAAGAGCATTGTTGCAGGTTGTTGCGATGGCACCAGGACGCCATCTGTGTCACTTCCTGTCTGTAGGCAGATTCCTCCCCATCCTGGATCAGTCCAATCAGGGTTGTGTCGACCGCAAACTTGAGAAGTTTGACAGAGGAGTCTGTGGAGATGCAGTAGTTCGTGTAGAGAGTGTAAAGGAGGGGGAGAGGACGCAGCCTTGTGGAGCTCCAATGCTGAGAGTCAGTGGTTCTGCGATGTGTTTTCCAAGCCTCACATGCTGTTTTATGTCTATCAGGAAGTTGGTGATCCACTGACAGAGAGGTTCAGGCCATGTCAACTGGGAGAGTATGGAGTGTAGTAGCTCTCAGGGGCAGTAATCATGATCAAAATGGGGGGACACACAATTTCTCGGCGCGCATGTGCGCACACACACACACACACACGCGCGCACACACGCACGGCTTACAGTCAGAAACTAAAATCTGATAAGCCTGTAGTCAGAACAATGAAAAAGTGGACAAGCCAGGGCATTGTAAACCTACAGTCCTGCTTTGACTGTACTGATTGGAATGTGTTTAGGGATGCAACCACAAGCCTCAATGA
Source organism: Leucoraja erinaceus (assembly GCF_028641065.1). Taxonomy (NCBI): domain Eukaryota; kingdom Metazoa; phylum Chordata; class Chondrichthyes; order Rajiformes; family Rajidae; genus Leucoraja; species Leucoraja erinaceus. The sequence goes on along the minus strand of NC_073384.1, from coordinate 35,471,741 downwards.
ATCTACAAACACTGTGACATCATATGTCAGCTTTTGTGAGGACAGTTGCATTCCCACTAGGAACCGGATCAGGTTCAACAACGACAATCCTTGTCATCATTGTTGAGTTCGGGGTCGGTCACCAACCAGGTCAGCTCCCGATGTTACCGTAGTATAGAACTAACCGTAGTTACCTGGTTAGTATAGAAGCATATACCACCCGCTGCCTCCGCTTCACGGTCTGCTATTTGTAGCTGAAAGCCAGCCAGTGGTAGCGCATTGTCCGGGGTTGACTCGCACGCCAGGTCTTGGTGAAGCACAGGGCAGCGGTTCGAGAGAAGTCCTTTTTTGTTTGGCACAGGAGTTGCAGTTTGTCCACTTTGTTGTTGAGAGAATGTAGATTTGCAAGGGATATATTCGGGAGTGGTGTGCGTAATACTCGTCGCCAGAGTCGGGTGAGTGCTTCAGAGAGCTTCCCAAGGGTCCCCCTCCGCCTCAAGACCTTGAACACAGCCACAGCCTCGCCGACGAGTATGTCCAAATAATCCAGCGAGTGAGAAATTCGGAACGATGTTTGGAGCTACCGAATATCTGATGTTAATGAGTACCTCTCATATGAAAGTGATCTTATTGGGATTTTCACAGACGACATAAAGGAACAAACACGGACAAAACAGCAAGGAGTAGTACACCATGGCAGTCGTCGGCGGTGCCACAGGAAGACTGTTTTGGGTCAGGACACTTCTTCAAACCCTCTAAACTCTTCCTGCACATACTTTGTACACATTTTAATCTTATAGTGCTGTACAAAATCATGAGAAGAATAGACCTAGTAGTCGCACCAAGCCTCTTGCCCAGAGTAGGGGAATCGAGAACCAGAGGACATACTGTAGGTTTAGGCTCCAAAGGGAGAAGGTCCCAACCTATCCAACCTCTCCCTACAATTCAAGTCCACATTATGTGTGATGTTTATTTGCACGGGTACATGAATGGGAGAGGTTTAGAAGGATATGGGGCCCATTGCAGGCAGGTGGGACTAGTGTAGATAGGGCATCTTGGTTGCCCTGGGCAAGTTAGGCTAAAGGGCCTGTTTCCATGCTGTGTGACACTATGACTCTAGAGGATTGCAAACTAGAGAGCATAGGCTTAAGGAGAGAGATTTAAGAGGGACATCAGGAGTAACTTTTTCATTCAGAGGTTCGTCCATATCTGCAGTAAGTGCCAGGGGGAGCTATTTAAATGGATACAAATATGACTTTTAAATACATTTGGACAGATGCATAGATAGGAAGGGTTTAGAGGGATATGGGGCCAAATGGGACAAGCACAAATTACCAACTTGGTTGGCATATTCAGGGGCTGGGGGGGACGGGGTTGAGGGCCTGTTTCCATACAGCTCCATGACTCTCCTGCATTGTCAATGTTATGCTTCTGTAATTAAAAGCATGAAGCAAGGGTTCTTGCTTTGAGAAGTATGGGAGAGGGCAATGCCTGTCAATGGCTAAACAACCCATGATTCCGAACTTAAATGTTCATTCAACATTGCCGGAGTTTGCAATTCACTGCTGATATGTAAACGAGATAGAGGGAATGGATTATCTTTTTATTTACACATGCCAGACTTCATTAAAGTGTGATGCAAATGTGTCCATTTTTGATGTTATTACTGCACCAGAGGACACAGGTTTAAGGTGAAGAGGGAAAGACTGAAAAGGAACCTGAGGGGCAACTTTTTCCACACAAATGGTGGTGGGTATATGGAACAAGTTACCAGAGGAGGTAGTTGAGGCAGAGGCTATTGCAACATTTAAGAAACATTTGGACAGGTATATAGATTGGGAAGGTTTGGAGGGATATGGGCCAAACCTAGCAGGTGGAACTAGTGTAGATGGGGCATGTTGGTCAGCATAGGCAAGTTGGACCAAAGGGCCTATTTCCAAGCTGCATGACTCTATGACACTACTATACTGTATGATGCAAAAATAGTGTAGTGAAGATGTTAGTGCATCGTGTTGAAGAGGAGAGGGGGGTTGGGGATACTCAGCAAACAACCAGAGCAGTACAGGGTCTGGAAATTCAGCTTGATTAGTGTCTGGTGTTAAAATCATACCAGCAATCCCCCTGAAGTTATTTTTAAAGGCTGACAGTAACGTGAAGTTGTTGGCTTTTCCAGAACAGAGCAGGTGTGGTCCTCATTTTGATTCAATAGCAGCGGGCATTAGGGGCCAAGTGTTATCGTATCTGCCGCAATGATCTCCTCTGGCAGCTCATTCCATATACTCACCACACTCTGTGTGACAGCCATGACCTCAGTAAGCAGTCCACATAGGGTCACCCACAATCCAGCCAGCATTGTTCTAGTTACTGAGGACTGCTGCCAAATGATGAGTAGATGCTATGGTGCTGGGAAGGTTTAGCAGCTGCATTACACATTGGTTCGGACACATACAGAGTATTGTGCACAGTTCTGGTCGCCGTGTTATAGGAAGAGTGCAAAGGCGTTGGAGAGGGTGGAGGAGGTTCACCAGGATGTAGCCTGGTGACAGGGCCCCACGAAAACAGATGGCTGGAAGCTAGTTTCATTCGAGTACTTGCCTTTATTTGTCATTCCAGGAGGGTGGAGAAAGGAAGGAGAGCACAACTCACATGTGCCATTGTGCAGCTGTGGTAGTTTTGCAAAGTGGTCGGTATTCACTTTTTCCCCAGAAACCACGATCCAGGTTTGATACCTGGATGGAGGTTTCCTGCCATTTAAATCGAGCATCCCATTGAGCATCCAGTTCATTCACTGAGGGGGGCTGTCACTATTAATCTGGCCCCTCCGATACCAATGTCCCTTTATATGAGAGACAGACACAAAATGCTGGAGTAACTCAACGGGTCAGGCTGCAACTCTGGAGAAAATGGGTAGGTGATGTTTTCGGTCAGGATGTTTCTTCATACTTAATATATATGATTCTCTCTGTATGAGGTTTGTCTGATGCAAGAATATGAATACTAAACACTGGCTTATAACACGATATCACATCACCTTCCCAGATCAAAGCTCAATCCCCCTCCCTCCCTCTCTCTCTCTCTCCCTCTCTCTCTCTCTCTCCCTCTCTCCTCCTCTCCCTCTCTCTCTCTCTCTCCCTCTCTCCCTCTCTCCCTCTCTCCCTCTCTCCCTCCCCGTGAAGTAAAAGCCAAACGTATGAGACCAAAAGAATTTAATGTTTCAGGGGAAGTATTTGACACCTGATTGAGCATACACATTGGACGTTGATCGTTCCTCTGCTGCATCCAACCTACCCATCCCGTATGGCATCTACGATCCAGTCAATAAAGTAAGATGTCCGCACGTAAACTCCTGGCTTCATCGCCCTTGCGCAACCGAGGCCCCACGAGGTCACTCCTTGGATAATGTACCTGCCTTTGGCATCTGGGCAAACCAAAGGCCCTCCACTGTCACCCTAGGAAACACCGAAAGCCAGCAATGAGATGACAGGGCTCATGGCTTAACCTCATAGATAGGATGAATGCATAGATTATTTTGCCCGGTGTAGGGCAATCAAATGCAAGATGACATAGGCTTATGGTTAAAGGGGCCAGATTTAATAGGAATCTTAAGGGCAACTTTTTCACACAGAGGGTGGTGAGCATATAGAATGAACTGGCGAGGAGGTAATTGAGGTAGATACTATAACATCATTTAAAAGATACGTGGATAGGTTTTGTATGGAAAAGATTTAGAGGGATGTGGGCCAAACGGCCATGGGCAAATGGGACCAACTTAGATGGGATCAGTATGGACAAGTTGGGCCAAAGGGCCTGTTTCCGTGCTGAATGAGTTTAACACTCTAATACACCTTTCAGATGAAGGTTTACACATTTATGTGCCTTCCTAAAAGTTTCACCACCCCAGGCAGCATGTTCCAGGCACTCACCACACTGTGTTAAAATATTTGCCCCACACATCTCCTTTAAACTTTGCCCCTCTCACCTTAAAATTACGCCCTCTAGTATTTGATATTTCCATCCAGCGAAAAAGATTCTGACTGTCTACCCAATCTATGCCTCTCATAATTTTATATACTTCTATAAGGTCTCCCCTCAAACTCCGGCTTCCTAAAGAAATCAAGCAAAGTTTGTCCAACCTCTCCCTGTAGCTAATACTCTCCGAAGCAGGCCACCATTCTGGTATACCTCCTTTGCAACCTTTTCAATGCCTCACATCCTTCCTCATTAGGAAGGATATCACGACTTCCGGTGGCTGCTATGAAGCAGTGAAGGCAGCTGCACTGAGCTCTCCTCCAGACAAATCGCGTTTAAAGTCGACTCCCATGCCAGGAACGAGTTAAAAATTCTTATCAGGTTTGCTGAACGTCAAGGGTACTGACTCCATCAAACGATACTGGTGGTTTTGGGATTTAAAACGATCTTATCATAAAAACTGGATGAGAAAGAGAAGAGGTCAGAGAGGACCCAAGAAAACTACAATCAGTCTCCAGCTCCAAAAAGCTCTGGATGAGCTTGAAACTACCCCTGAACTCTCGTCTGAAAGTTTGGAAGAGGAGCTGGAACCTCAACAACCTACAAGCGATATGGCTGCGAGAAGTGATACAAAGGAGAAAGAAATGAAAAGCTGGGAAGAAACGGTAAGAGCTAATATTCTTAAAGAGATTAGTAAAGATCTTCAGCAGCAATTGGCCAAAATGAATTCTACAATTCAGAATAACTTCTCCACTATGGAGGGCAATCTTTCTATGAAAATTGATAAGAGCTGTGGCGAAGTAAAAGAGCTTTATGTAGCTCTGAAGCAACAGTTTAAAGATTTGGAGTCCAGCACAGCGAAGGAAATGGAAAGTATGCGGAGAGAGTACAACAACAAACATGACATCCTGCTGAAGCAATTAACAGACACGGAAAAATTGATGGAAGAAATGGAGGGTGAGATGGAACAGATGAGCCAAGAGATAACAGGTCTGAAAAAACAACACGATACGAATTGGCAGTTAACAAATAAATTGAATGAGAAATGTCAAGATTTAGAGGCCAGGTCTAGGAGACAAAATCTGAGACTTGTAGGAATTAAAGAGGGTGCCGAACACGGCCTTCAAATGCGTGATTTTATTACTAATCTACTTAAAGATGTTTTCAAACTTCCTGAAAAACCAAAGATAGATCTGGCTCATCGAGTGGGTCGCCTCCAAAAACACGATAATGCTAAACCAAGGCAAATTATTGTAAAGTTTCTAGATATTTCAACTGTGGAAACTCTATTAAAGAAGATAAAATATGGAGAAAATCTTACATTCGCTGATAATATCGTAAGATTCTACAGGGATTACCCTCGGGAAATTCTGGCAAAAAGACGCGAGTTTAAAACTGCATGCAGTGTTTTATATGGACATTCTGAAGTTCGTTATGGCGTGATCTATCCAGCAAAAATGCTAATTACTTTTAAGGGCAAGCAACGCTCATTTACCGACCCGGACGCTGCCTGCAAATACGCCGAGGAGATTTTAAACAAAATTCAATCAGGATCAGATTAATTGACATTTTGTCTGGAAACCGTTTTTTCTGTTCAAATTAAACCACTCGAAACCTTCAGACATTTACCAGACAGTCTTATCTGCAAAGAATGTGCTATTTAATAACACGGGCCGAACTAATCTTCTGAACTGAAAGCACATAGGAACTCTCAAGGTTGCAAGCACATCACCAAATTCTGAAGCACGGAGAACTATGAGACTGTCGCCTTTTGAAATGGCTATGATAAGAGGCATCTGTTTCACACTATATGACCTATTATTTACACATATAACTAACTAACTAATTAACCAATTACGCACAATATACTCAACCAACGTTAAAGGCGTAATGTCCTATACTAACACGATTAACTATATAGCAAGAAGGGTGGGGGAGGTTAGACATATATTTTAATTACTAAATACTAATAATGAATTAACTAACATACAGGTAAATGAAAAGTGTAATTTTTGATGAGGTATTTTTACCCATCATTATTTTTATTTTAAGCTAAATATTCTACCTTCCCTTTTATTTTATTCTATTTTAAACTGCTCAGCGATGACCTGATATGATAATTTTGGTAACAATTAGAGGGAACCGACTAACGTTGGGTCAAATTCTAACAGGGGGATAGGGCCCAGTGCATAATTTCATCGACGGAGGTCAAATTTAAAACAAATCTAGCTACCTTAGGTGGCTTTTTTGTAATTTATCGCTTTTTTGATAAATTACATTCACTTTTTTTGTTTATTCACAATTATGTGTTGCATGATTTAATCATTTTTATGTACACTTTATTTTATGTTTTTCTCTTCCCCTCAAGTATGTTTAATAATGTCAGGAGATGTAGAACTACTGTAGAAATTATGAAAGACAACTCTGGATTCGGGATTCTGAGGTACTTGGCTGCATCACATGAAGCATACAGTCTGGTAATAATAGCCAATGCAAGATAATAGTCGAATAAATACCGGAGGTCTCACCTTCTGTAGTTGGAACATCAGAGGTGCGAATGAGCCAATTAAAAGAGGTAAAATTATGGCACAATTAAAATCATTAAATATGGATATTGCGTTCCTACAAGAGACACATTTGAAACAACAAACTCAGATTAGATTAAGGGCAAATTGGATAGGTCAAACCTATTACTCCTCATTCACCTCTAAAGCAAGAGGCACGGCCATTATAATTCGGAAGGGCATACCTTTTAAATTAAAGAATTCCATATCTGATAAAGAGGGAAGATATGTTATAGTCACAGGAGAAATTTACAATACACCATTAACTATGATAAATATTTACGCGCCTAATTTTGATAACCCACAATTTTTTAGGAAATTAATAGATTTAATCGCAGAGCATAATTTTCAAAATATAATAATGGGGGGAGATTTCAATTGTGTTATAGATCCATATTTAGATAAATCAATAAAGCTAGGGAAGCGTCTTGTTAAAACCAAGACCTGTGAATTTTTAAATACTTTTTTTTTTTTTTTTTGTTTATTTTATTAGAAGTTAATACAGCACAAAACAGTACAGTGGCACCTAATTTTAGGTGCCAACTATGTAATACCGTAATCCATTCTATGTACAACCTCTAGTTTTATGTTATAAGAAAGAAGTAAGCAGAACAAGAAAAAGAAAGCAATAGAAAGGGGAAAAAGTGGAAAAATAGATGGTAGAGAGTAGAAAAACGTGAAGTGTGTATATAAAAAATAAAAAAAGGAAGAGAGAAAGAGGAAAGTAGAAATAGAAGAGAAGGCCCCTTAAAAGAGAATTTTTCAAATCTGTATTCGGAGATGTAGCTCTATCCGCGTCATGAACTGAAATCGGCAATCCTTACGGCACCGCTGCATCACATGATTCCAAAAAGTCGATGAAAGGAGACCAACTCTTTAAGAATTGGTCATATTTATCTATTAGTCGGAGTCTCATTTCTTCAAGGCGTGCTATGTCCATCATATTCCTAATCCACATTTTAACAGTTGGTGTGGTTGTATTTTTCCAAAATTTAAGTATTAATTTCTTTCCAATTATTAACCCATAATTAAAAAAAACATTTTGATCTTTATTTAAATTGGTATCTTCTCCTATTATTCCAAATATAATCCATTCCGTTTTGGGTTCTATTCTTGACTTGAAAATCTTTGTAAATATATCAAATATATCACTCCAAAATTTATTCAACTTTGTACATCCAACAAATGAGTGTGTTATATTAGCGTTTTGAAACAAACATTTATCGCATCTGGGAGAGACATTTGGATAAAATTTATTCAACCTCGTTTTTGAATAATATAGTCTATGTAATAATTTGAATTGAATTAAATTATGTCTTGCATTGATAGAACAGTTATGTGTATTCATCAAATATTTTTCCCATCTATCCTTCGAGATCTTTGTCATTAGCTCTTGTTCCCAATCTTCCCTTAATGCTTCTGTTGAGGGTGATTCTCTATTTAATATATTATTATAAAAGTATGATATTAATTTTTGTGAATCAGCCTTGATATTCATTGCTTCTTCTAAAGGATCTAAAAATATAGTTTGAAATCTATGTGTATGTTTCTTCATAAAGTCACATACCTGTATATATTTAAAATATTGATTATCCTTCATTTTAAATTTTAATTTTAATTGTTGAAATGATAACAGTTTGCCCACTTCATACATGTCCCCTACTTTCCTAATCCCCAGTCTATCCCATTGTTGATATGTGTTGTCGATGAGAGAAGGTTTGAATGCGGGGTTGTTCAATAGTGGGGTTAGTACTGATAAATTATTTAATTTCAGGGATGCTTTTATTTGTTTCCAAATTCTTATTATATTGTGAATAATTGGGTTTTTCTTATATATTATACTATTCAATTTTATCGGTGAGAGCAGGATCGTTCCTATATCGTGCGGATAGCACTCCTCTTTCTCCATTCTTATCCACTCCAACTGCTGAGTGGAACTATCTAGCCAGTATATTATGTTCTTAATATGCACTGCCCAGTAGTAATATATAAAGTTAGGTAATGATAAACCCCCCACTTCTTTAGATTTGCACAAATGCTTTCGTTGAATTCTATGTGTTCTGTAGTCCCATATAAAATTAATGATAGTGGAATCTAATTTTTTGAAAAAATATTTTGGAATATATATTGGGATTGCTTGAAACAAATATATTAATTGTGGTAAGAAAGTCATTTTTATAGCGTTAATTCTACCTATCAATGAGAGTGGAAGTGTTTTCCAAAATTTAATCGTATCATTCAGTTTATTTAATAGTGGTATAAAATTGGCACTAAATAATGATTTGTGTCTTCTCGTAATTTGAATACCCAGGTACTTGAATTTTTCTGTTGCAATTTTGAAGGGGAATTTTAGTAAATGTCTCGAATCCTGTGGTTTTAAAGACATAATTTCGCTTTTATTCCAATTAATTCTGTATCCTGAAAAAGAGCCGAATTCCTCAATTAGTGTTAATAAGGTGGGTATACTCGTTTGTGTATTAGTAATATATAAAAGGATATCATCAGCGTATAATGAAATTTTATTCTTTGAGTCCTTGCTGTTATATCCGTGAATATTCGGGTGATTTCTAATCCTTTCGGCCAGCGGTTCTATCATAAGGGCAAATAGCAATGGTGTTAAGGCACACCCTTGCCTATTACCCCTTGATAAGTAAAATTTTGGAGATAGCGTATTGTTGGTTAATATTCTTGCCGTAGGTCCATCATAAAGTAGTTTAATCCATCTGATAAAATTCTCTCCCATATTAAATTTTTGGAGTACCTTGTATAAATACTGCCATTCTACTTGATCAAATGCCTTCTCTGCATCCAACGTGACCACTGAGATATCTTCATTGTCCTTCTTATGAGAGTACATTATATTAAAAAGCCTTCTCAAATTATTAAATGATTGTCTTTTGGGTATAAATCCCGTTTGATCCGTATTTATTAAATTGTTAATATAATTATTTAGCCTTCTAGCTAGAATCTTTGCTAAAATTTTCTGATCCGTATTTAGGAGTGATATAGCTCTATAAGAACCAGGCTCATCTAAATCTTTATCTTTTTTTGGTATAAGCGTTATTGTTGCTTCTGCTAGGGTTTCTGGTAGTTTATTTTCAGTATAAGCCTGCGTGTATAAATTAAATAATCTTGGTACAATAGACTCCTGAATTTTATAAAAAAAGGAAGGATATCACACACACAATTTGGGACTTCATAATGCAGCTGCACAGGTGTGTGGTGAGACCATATAGTGTACCCTGTGTAGTTCTGGTCTCCTAGTTACAGGCAGGGTGTAAGTAAGTTAGAAAGGCTGCAGAAGAGATTTACCAGGATGTTACCGGGGCTTGTGGGCTTGAGTTACAGAGAGGGATTGGATACGTTGGGACTTTTCCTTTGGAGAAAGGAGATTACCTTATTGAGGGCATGGGTTTAAGATGAGTGGGACAAAGCTTAAAGCAGATGTGCAGGGCACGTTTTGTTTACACATGGAGTGGTGGGTGCCCTGAATGCTTCACCAGGAGGCAGATACAATGTGTAAGAGGCTTTTGGATAGGCACGTGGATATACAGGAAATGGAGGTATATCGATCTTGTACAGGCCGAGGAGATTAGTTTAACTGGTCATGGACATTGTAGGCTGAAGCGCCTGAAGCGCCTGTACTATGAAAAATGACACAAAGCACTGGAGTAGCTCAGCTGGTCAGGCAGCATCTCTGGAGAATATGGAGAGGTGATGTTTCGGTTCTCAATAATGGGATAAACTCAATGGATTTGTGAGGTCATTTTCTCCCATTATTCCTGGGAGGTTATTGCAGGTTGAGAGTTACCATTCAAACAAAACCACTGCTAGTGTGTAGGAAGGAACTGCAGATGCTAGTTTACATTGAAGATAGACACAAAATGCTAGAGTAACTCAGTGGCTCAGGCAGCATCTCTGGAGAAAAGGAATAGGTGACGTTTCAGTTCGAGACCATTCTTCAGACTGAGATTCAGGGGAGTGGGAAATTAGAGTTATGAAAAGGTACATGTCAAATCAGACCGGCACTGATGGTGAAGGAGCCCACAATCGTCCATTGTTGGCTGTGGAGTAAGTCATAACAAAGAGATACTGTACATACAGTGAAACTAACAAGACGACGAGGGTAGGAGAGGGATGGAGAGGTGGAAAGGCAGGGGTTTCTTGAAATTAGAGAAATCAATAATCATACCGCTGGATTGTAAGCTACCCGAGTAAAATATGAGGTGCTGTTCCTCCAATTTGTATGTGGCCGCAATCTGATAGTGGAGAAGGCCCAGGACAGAAAGGTCGGTATTGGAATGGAAAGGGGAGTTAAAATGTCTGGCAACGAGGAGATCGCGTAGGCGGACTGAACAAAGGTGTTCATTGAAACAATCGTCCAGTTTATGCTTGGTCTCGCCGACAAATAGGAGCCCACATCGGGATCACCGGATACAGTGGATGAGGTTGAAGGAGGTGCGTCAACCTCTGCCTCACCTGAAAGGACTGTCGGAGTTCCAGGATGGAGTTGAGGGAGGAGGTGTATGGACAGGTATTGCATCTCCTGTGGTGTTGGGGAAATTATGTTGGGACGGGATGGTTTGGAAGGGAAGGGATGAGGGAACCTCTTCCAGATTTGAACTCCTCCCTTGTTAATTCTAAATGTGTACTTCACATTTCAATCAATACATGGAACATTAATATTATTAAACATGGATCAGTCTGAAGACGGGCCTCGACCCGAAACCTCACCCATTCCTTCTTTCTAGAGATGCTGTCTGTCCCGCTGAGTTACTCCAGCATTTTGTGTCTACCTTCGATTTAAACCAGCATCTGCAATTCTTTCCTACACATGGAACATGATTAGTTGAATCACTTACAAAGTACCTTACACGTCAAATGGGAATGTGAATGTGACATTGCTGGAAGCTGTCCTACACCACAGGATAATTCACCTACCTGGCAACTGTCTGCCCCGCCGTCTATGTTCCCAGCACAAAGCTCGGTGGTCTTCACCATTCCGTTCAAGTATTCGGGCCGATTGCAGACTTTATTTTCGAACACAGGGAATCCTGCTTCTTTTAAAAACCCGTCACCATTGGTTCCTGTGCAGTCAGAATAAATGAACAACAGAGTGTCTACAGCTGGCATCCTTACGTTCAATGGCCAGAACTTATTACTGGCAGGGTTATGAATGTAAATTAGACATAAAATGGCCAGACCTCACTGAGGTGGCCCTGACGTCTTGGTTACTTCTTCACGACGACCGAGGAGGCCATTCAGTCTGGCTCCTGCGCATATGTCCTCCTATTCCACTGTAAACGTGAAACCTCAAATGCCCGTGAACTCCCCCCTGATTGTATTTGGTCCTGTGCCGGTGGGGGACAAGGCCAGTGGGCACAGGTAGACACAACGCCAGTAGAAGCAGGTCTGGGTCAGTGGAGATGGGGGGGGGTCAGGTGTCCATGCCAATGGGATAGTGCAAAGACCAGTGGAGATGAGTGGGTCATTTGCCCATGTCAACAGGAGGGTGCTAGGGCCAGTGGGGACTGCTGTCCCAGATCTTCCTATTAGTTCTCCCAGAATACTGGAACTCCAAATTGATTGCATAATTCCTCCTGGCATGTCCTTGTGCACATCTTTCCCAGAGTAGGGTAGCCTTTATTGATATGACCTATGGTATAGCATGGTAAAGTTGGTATATGTGGGATTGTATGGTATGGTGCGGTGTTGTATTGTATGGTATGTGTGGTGTGGTATGGTGTGGTGTGGTGTGGTGTGGTATGGTGTGGAATAATATGGTGTGGTGTGGTATGGTATGGTGTGGTATGGTGTGGTATGGTGTGGTATGGTATGGTGTGGTATGGTGTGGTGTGGTATGGTGTGGTATGGTGTGGTATGGTATGGTGTGGTATGGTGTGGTATGGTGTGGTATGGTGTGGTGTGGTATGGTGTGGTGTGGTATGGTGTGGTGTGGTATGGTGTGGTATGGTGTGGTATGGTATGTGTGGTATGGTGTGGTATGGTGTGGTGTGGTATGGTGTGGTGTGGTATGGTGTGGTGTGGTATGGTGTGGTATGGTGTGGTATGGTGTGGTATGGTATGGTGTGGTATGGTATGGTATGTGTGGTATGGTGTGGTATGGTGTGGTATGGTGTGGTATGGTGTGGTGTGGTGTGGTGTGGTGTGGTATGGTGTGGTATGGTGTGGTATGTATGGTGTGGTGTGGTGTGGTATGGTGTGGTGTGGAATAATATAGTGTGGAATAATATGGTGTGGTATCATAAGTTCATGAGAGATAGGAGCAGAATTAGGCCACTCGGCCCATCAAGTCTTCGCCATTCAATCATGGCTGATCTATCTCTCCCATCTAACCACTTTCTCCTGCCTTCTCCGCATAACCGTTGACACCCAGACTAATCAAGAATCTATCTATCTCTGCCTTAAAGATATCCATTGACAGCCTCCACAGATTCACCATCCTCTGACTAAAGAAATTCCTCCTCATCTCCTTCCTAAAGGAACTTTCTTTAATTCAGAGGCTAGACTTCTGGTCCAAGCCTCTCCCACTAGTGGAAACATCCTCTCCACATCCATTCTATAGAAGCCTTTCACTAATTGGTAAGTTTCAATGGGTTTCCCCGTCACCCTTCTAAACTCCAACGGGTATGGGCCTAGTGCAGTCAAACGCTCATCATATGTTAACCAACTAAGAAGGGTATCGACCCGAAACGTCGCCTATTCCTTCACTCCATAGATGCTGCCTCACCCGCTGAGTTCCTCCAGCATTTTTGTCTACCAACTAATTCCTGTGATCATTCTTGTAAACCTCCTCTAGACCCTCTCCAGAGCCAGCACATCCTTCTTCAGATATGGTGTCCAAAATTACTCACAATACTCCATATGCGGCCTGACCAGCACTTTATAGAGCCTCAGCATTACATCCCTGTTTTTGTATTCTAGCTCTATTGATATAAATGCTAGCATTGCGTTTGCCTTCCTTTCAACCGATTTGACTTGCAAATTAACCTTTTGGGAATCCTGCATCAGCACTTCCAAGTCCCTTTGCACCTCTCCTTTCTGGATGCTCTACCCATTTAGAAAATAATCTACGTCTTTATTCCTACTACCAAAATGCATGACTCCACACTTCGCTACACTATATTCCATCTGCCTCTTCTCTGCCTACTCTCCCAACATATCCAAGTTCTTTTGCAGAGTCCATGCTTTCTCTACACTACTTGCTCCTCCACCTATTTTCGTATCATTTGCAAACTTGGCCACAAAACCTTCAATTCCCTCATCCAAGTCATTAATGCACAATGCGAAGAGTAGTGGCCCCAGCACCGACCCCTGCAGAACTCTGCTAGTCACTGCAGCCAACCAGAAAAAAAACCCTTTATTGCCACTTTTTACCTTCTGCCATCCAGCCAACCTGCTATCCGTGCTAGCATGGTATCTGCCCTTTGATACCATGGGCTCTCATCTTCCCTAGCAGCCTCACGTATGATATGGCATGGTGTGGTATGGTATGTGTGGTGTGACATGGTGTGGTATGATGTGGCAATGTATGGTGTGTTATGGTATGGCTTGGCGTGACGTGGCATAGTTGGGTTTATTGTCAGATACACAAGTATGGTGGGGTACAGATACAATGAAAATCCTGCAGCAACATCACAGGAACATAGACTCAGACAGACACACAAAATCCAAATTATACATAAACTACGCCTAAAATTTCAACAACAAATTTATTTGGAGAGGGAGCAGAATAATATTACCAAGGTTAAGAGTTATTAGCTACAAGGAGAGGTTGGACAAACTTGGATTGTTCTCTCTGGAAGGTTAGAGGTTGAGGAGAGACCAAATAAAAGTATATAAAATGATGAGAGGCATAGATATGGTAGACAGTCAGAACCTTTCTCCCAGATTGGAAATGTCAAAGATTAAAGAGCATAGCTTTAAAGTTAGAGGGGCAAAGTTTAAAGGAGAAGTGCAGGGCAAGTTTTTTTACATGAGAGTGGTGGGTGCCTGGAATATGCTGCCTGAGGTGGTGGTGGAGGCAGATACAATAGTGACGTTTAAAAGACTTTTAGACAGGCAAGTGGATATGCAGGGAATGGAGGTATATGGATTACATGCAGGCAGAGGAGCCTAGTTTCATTTGACATCACGTTCGACATGGTCATTGTGGGCCAAGGGGCCTTGTCCCATGCTGTACTGTTCTATGTTCTATGAAACCAGGCCTTCATGAGGGAAAAAAGACAAGTGTGTGTTATTGTCATATTCCCCGGGAATGATATTCTTATTTCATGAGAGGCACAGAGACAAACAGCATGGAAACAGGCCCTTTGGCCCAACTTGCCCACACCGACCAACATATCCCATCTACAATAGTCCCACCTGCCTGCACATGGTCCATATCCCTCTAAACCTATCCTATCCATTTGCCTGTCTAATTGTTTCTTCAAAGTTGCTATAGTCCCTGCCTCAACCACCTCCTCTGGCAGCTCGTTCCATACACCTGCCACCCTTTGTGGAAAAAAGTTACCCCTCGGATTCCCATTAAATCTTTTCCCCTGCTCCTTTAACCTATGTCGTCTGGTTCCCGATTTCCCTACTCTGGGCAAAAAATGCTGTGCATCTACCCAATCTATTCCTCTCATGTTTTGTACATCTCTATAAGATCATACCTCATCCTCCCGTGCACCAAGGAATAGAGTCCCAGCCTGCTCAACCTTTCCCTATTGCTCAAATCCTCAAGCCCTGGCAGCATCCTTGTAAATCTTCTCTGCACCCTTTCCAACTTGACAACACTTTTTCTGTGACATGATGCCCTGAACTGAACACAATGCTCTAAATGCGGCTTCACCAACGTCTTATATAACTGCAATGTGACTTCCCAACTTCTATACTCAGTTCTCTGACTGATGAAGGCCAATGGGCCAAAAACATTTTTGACCACACCATCTACCTGTGACTCCACCTTCAAGGAACTATGTACCTTATTTACCGGCCTATGTACCAGAATTATAGGTCAGTGAGCCTAACATCTGTAGTTGGAAAGTTACTAGAGAATATTCTCAGGGATAGGTTATACAGGCATTTGGATGAGCAACAGCTGATTAGAGATAGTCAGCATGGTTTTGTACGTGGGAGGTCGTGTCTCACAGATCTGAGTTTTTTGAAGAGGTGACCAAAAAGGTCGATGAGGGCAGAGCTGTAGATGTTGTATACATGGATTTCAGTAAGGCATTCAACAAGTTACCGCATGGTAGGCTGCTCTGGAAGTTAGATCGCATGGGATCAAAGGATAGGTAGCTGAATGGATAGCAAATTGGCTTCATGGAAGGAGGCAGAGGGTGATGGTGGAAGGTTGCTTCTCGGACTGGAGGCCTGTGACTAGTGGTGTGCCTCAAGGGTGGTGGGTGGTGGGTGGGTGTATGGAACAAAAGGTTGTGGGTATATTGGACAAGCTGCCAGAGGAGGTAGTTGAGGCTGGGACTATCCCAACATTTAAGAAACCATTAGACAGGTACACAGTTAGGACAAGTTTGGAGGGATATGGACCAAGTGCAGGCAGGTGGGACATATAGCTGGCCGATTGTGGCTTGAACCGAAGGGCCTGTTTCCACTCTGTATCACTCTATAACTCTATGACCTGCACTCCTGAATCCTTCTGCTCTACAACAATACCCAGAGTCCTACCATTCACTGTGTAGTCTGCCCATGTCAGACTTTCCAAAATGCAATACCTCACATTTCTCTGCATTAAATTCAATAATCATTCCTCAGCCCACCTGGCCAACTGACCAGGAACCTGCTGCAATTTTGACATCCATTTTCACTATCTGCAATACCACCCATCATCGGCAAACTTGCTAATCTTGCCATGTACGTTCTCATCCAAATCATTGATATAGATGACAAACAGTAATAGGCCCAACACCGAATCCTGAGGCACACCACTAGTTACAGGCGAGTAGGGGAATCAAAAACCAGAGGACATAGGTTTAAAGTGAGAAGCGAAAGATTGAATAGGAACCCGAGGGGTAACTCTTTCACTCAGAGGGACATTTAAAATATACTTGGACAGATGCATGGAGAGGAAAGGTTTAAAGGGATACGGCCAAAACGCATGCAAATAGAAATAGCTTAGAATAGGTGTGTTACAATACTTACCTTCAGCGGCGTTGCAATTCTGCCACTGGCCGTGTGAGCGATTTTGGCGCCTTTGAGGGGGAGGGGGGGGGGGGGGGGGGGTTAAAACACATTTTCTTTCCTACCTTGTCCTGGATTATATTTGGTTGGAGTGCAAGCATTTGCTGAAGAATCGTTCTGACGGCCGTTCTGTGTATTTTTTTTTTTTAATCGCCCGACAAGTTAATCGCTGGGGTGATTTGAAAATCAGTTTCTAACGCCGACAACGGGGACGGATTTCATGTAGGTGACAGGTAAAAGAAAGCTGTCTATTTTTATGTATAAAAGTGGTCCTTAAGATGCCTTTAGTTCACATTTTAAGTTGCAAAACGGTGGTTTAGTCTCCATACCAACCGGCAGTGTTTTTCATGCCGTTATGGGGGTCTAAATCACTGCAAACCGCAACGTTCCAAATGGTCACGTTCCAGAAAAACCCACTCGCAAGATGATTTAAATGGCCATTGATTTACAGGTATTAAACATTAAATTCCTTCCATTTGGCCTATAAATCCATGACAATGAGATTTAAAAATTATGTTATATTGTGAAATCTTGTGTGAATGTTATTTGGACTCTTAGGCTATTTAAAAATGTTAATCTATTCTTAAGAAATTGATAGATGCTTAGATCAAGTAATTGAATTTTATAATTAGCTACAATTAGGTAACTAACTAATTATATGCTTTAATTTCAAGCCATCTAAGTAAGATTGTTTCATATTTGTTTCAGAATGCTTCAATCTATAATAACTGAACATTTCTTTTAGTTCGCTTAATTTTTAAGAAAGTTATGGCCATTTGACTGTCCTCGATCACAGTTTTTGTGTTAAGTCAGTGGAAAAGCAATAGGGAACAAGATGCTAATTTCCGAGTATGAAAATGGCCATAACTTTTTTAATACTTAAGATATGAAGTGAATTAGGTGACAAATTAAACTTATTTTTAAGTTTTATCTGATGGGATAAATTACACTTGATTTTTTGTAACATTGCTACTTAGAATGGTCGGCAAGAATGAGTTGGGCCAAAGGGCTTGTATGACTCTATGAATCTACAACTTTGAACTAACCATACTGTAATACAATAAATAATAAAGAGGCAAAATAAAGAGGAAAAACACCAGCCTGCAAACCCTTAGGATGGACTTTGAGGCACATTTGTACAGATTATACCTTTAGTTTCTCCCCAGCCAGTGACATAACATTCCACTCCACTCGATAAAATAAAGAACTTGTCAGGCAGGCAGACTATACTATCTCACTTTGTCGTTCAACCTTGCTGGCCTGAAACCAAAAGATGCATTTAGAATTATTAATTTATAACAGTCATGTGTTACAGTGAACACATTTTGTTTGCGGGCTATCCTACAGAACATACAATACTATACATGAGTATGATCAAGCCAAACACAAGCACAAAAGAATGTAGAAACAAGGAACTGTGAATGGTGGTTTACAAAAAAAGACACAAAGTGCTGGAGTAACTCAGTGGGTCAGGTAGCATCTCTGGAGAACATGGACATGTGATGTTTCAGGTCGGGAGTCAGTCCAAAGAAGGGTCCCAACCTGAAATGTCACCTCTCCATGTTCTCCAGAGATGTGCCTGACTTGCTGAGTTACTCAAGCATGTTGTGTCTTTTTTTTGTAGAAGTACACCAGATAGAGTAGAGAAAAATAATGGAGTGCAGGACATATTGTTTCAGCATCATAGCGTAACAGCTCCAGAGATAAATTCCAATGGATCAACTCTGGTGGTGAGAGGAGCGGCTCTATTATATGCACCACTGTGATAGAGAAAACAAAATGCCCGAGTGTCATCTGTGGCGGGAACAGACAGGCAGGACCCTTCGTTAGACTTCGTCACACATGCTAACCTCCATTCCATCGACTCCATTTACACCTCACGTTGCCTCGGCAAGGCCAGCAGCATAATCAAGGACGAGTCTCACCCAGTCACTCCCTTTTTTCCTCTCTCCCATCAGGCAAGAGGTACTGAAGTATGAAATGTTATGGGTTCAGGGACAGTTCCCTCCCAGCTGTTACTGAAACAACCCATTCAACATCTAGAGAGCAGTCCTGAGCTACCACCTACCTCAGTGGAGACCCGCAGACTATTTTTAATCAGATTTTACTGGACTTTATCTTGCACTAAACGTCAAGTCAAGTCAAGTTTATTTGTCACATACACATACGAGATGTGCAGTGAAATGAAAGTGGCAATGCTCGTGGACTTTTGTGCAAAAGACAAACAACCAAACAAACTATAAACACAACCAAACGTTATCCTCTTCATCATGTATCTGTACATTGTGGATGACTTGTTTGTAAGCATGTATTGTCTTTCCACTGGTGTGTGATTTGTCTGGTTAGCGCGCAACAAAAGTTTTTCTCCGCACACGGTATAATAAACTTAACTAAACTATAAGAGTTTGCCATAGTATCATGCTTGGCACAGACATTGCTGGCCTGTTCCTGTGCTGTTCTGTTCTATGTTCCATGTTCCCCGTTGTCATCTCCTTTCTCTTCCTTCGTACGTATATCTCGCAACCCTGAGACGCCATATATCATGTCTCATTCATATCCCCCCCTCCCCTCCCCCCTTTTCCAATGTCCATATCCCCTGCTCACCAACATCCCCCCCTCTGGCTTGTCATTTTACTCCTTCTTTCCTCATCTGTTTTCTTAAATTCTATGGTATGTTTTGAAAGGAAATGAAAATGAACAAATACCTTGTCAGCTTTAGCAAAGCAATGTCACTTATGCGATGTGAGACAATTTTACCAACTTCTTTGATTTGTCTTGAATTTTCCAAGGCTCTCTCTGTGTGTATTCCAAGATAGATCTTGAGGTCTGAAGGCCGACTAATCCTGAAATTATGGAAAATGTTGTCAATTTTTGCTACATTTACTTTTAAAACAGAAGTAATATAATTTGTTCATTCAACTGGTAACGCCTTTGCCTCGCACAACCAGAGGCCAGGTTTCGATCCTGACATCCGGTGCTGTCTGCATGGAATTTGCACAATTTCCCATAGTATGGTAAGTTATAATCTACAATTTGAGCTGGAGAAGGGTAAATCGGAAGTGTCCGTTTTACATTTGAACAAAGGGGACTATGGAGCCATGAGGGAGGAGCTGGCCAAAGTTAACTGGAAAGATATCCTAGCAGGGATGACAGTGGAACAACAATGGCAGGTATTTCTGGGAATAATACAGAAGGTGCAGGATCAGTTCATTCCAAAGAGGAAGAAAGATTCCAAGGGGAGTAAGGGGCGACCGTGGCTGACAAGGGAAGTCAGGGACAGTATAAAATTAAAGAGAAGAAGTATAACGTGGCAAAGATGAGCGGGAAGCAAGAGGATTGGGAAATGTTTAAAGAGCAACAGAAGATAACTAAGAAGGCAATACAGGGAGACAAGATGTGGTAAGAAGGTAAGCTCGCCAAGAATATAAAGGAGGATAGTAAAAGGTTCCATAGGTTTGTGGAGAGGAAAAAATTAGTTAAGGCCAAAGTTGCATCCTTGAAGACTGAAAAAGGTGAATTTATTATATGGAACAAGGAAATGGCAGATGAGTTGAACAGGTACTTTGGATCCATCTTCACTAAGGAGGACAGAAACAATCTTCCTGATGTACTAGTGGCCAGAGGATCTGGGGTGACGGAGGAACTGAAGGAAATCCACATTAGGCAGGAAATGGTGTTGGGTAGACTGATGGGACTGAAGGCTGATAAATCCCCAGGGCCTGATGGTCTGCATCCCAGGGTACTTAAGGAAGTGGCTCTAGAAATTGTGGATGCATTGGTGTTCATTTTCCAATGTTCAATAGATTCAGGATCAGTTCCTGTGGATTGGAGGGTAGCTAATGTTATCCCACTTTTTAAGAAAGGCAGGAGAGAGAAAACAGTGAATTATAGACCAGTTAGCCTGACATCGGTGGCGGGGAAGATGCTGGAGTCAATCATAAAAGATGAAATAGCCGCACATTTGGATAGCAGTAACAGGATCGGTCCAAGTCAGCATGGATTTACGAAGGAGAAATCATGCTTGTCTAATCTTCTGGAACTTTTTGAGGATGTAATTAGGGAAATGGACAAGAGAGAGCCAGTGGATGTAGTGTACCTGGACTTTCAGAAAGCATTTGATAAGGTCCCACATAGTGGGCAAAATTAGGGCACATGATATTGGGGGTAGAGTGCTGACATGGATAGAAAATTGGTTGGCAGACAGGAAACAAAGAGTAGGGATTAACGGGTCCCTTTCAGAATGGCAGGCAGTGACTAGTGGGGTACCGCAAGTATTTGCAATATACATCAATGATTTAGATGAAAGGATTCAAAGTAACATTAACAAATTTGCAGATGACACAAAGCTGGGTGACAGTTTGAACTGTGAGGAGGATGCTATGAGAATGCAGGGTGACTTGGAAAGGTTGGGTGAGTGGGCAGGTGCATGGCAGATGCAGTTTCATGTGGATAAATGTGAGGTTATCCACTTTGGTAGCAAAAGCAGGAAGGCAGATTATTATCTAAATGGTGTCAAGTTGGGAAAAGGGGACGTACAACGGGGTATGGGGGGCCTTGTTCATCAGTCAATGAAATTAGCATGCGGGTACAGCAGGCAGTGAAGAAAGCGAATGGCATGTTGACCTTCATAACAAGAGGAGTTGAGAATAGGAGCAAATAAGTCCTTCTGCAGTTGTACAGGGCCCCAGTTAAACCACACCTGGTGTATTGTGTACAGTTTTGGTTCCCTAATTTGAGGAAGAACATTCTTGTCATTGAGGAAGTGCAGCGTAGGTTTACAAGGTTAATTCCTGGGATGGCAGGACTGTCATATGCTAAGATAATGGAGCGGCTGGGCTTGTATACTCTGAAATTTAGAAGGATGAGAGGGAATGCAGAGAAGGTTCACCAGACTGATTCCTGGGATGTCAGGACTGTCTTATGAAGAAAGACTGGATAGACTTGGTTTATACTCTCTAGAATTTAGGAGATTGAGAGGGGATCTTATAGAAACTTACAAAATTCTTAGGGGGTTGGACAGGCTAGATGCAGGAAGATTGTTCCCGATGTTGGGGAAGTCCAGGACAAGGACAAGGGGTCACAGCTTGAGGATAAGGGGGAAATCCTTTAGAACCGAGATGAGGAGAACTTTTTTCACACAGAGAGTGGTGAATCTCTGGAACTCTCTGCCACAGAGGGTAGTTGAGGCCAGTTCATTGGCTATATTTAAGAGGGAGTTAGATGTGGCCCTTGTGGCCAAGGGGATCAGAGGGTATGGAGAGAAGGCAGATACGGGATACTGAGTTGGATGATCAGCCATGATCATATTGAATGGCGGTGCAGGCTCGAAGGGCCGAATGGCCTACTCCTGCACCTAATTTCTATGTTTCTATGTTTCTATGAATCTTAGAATGCTAGAGGCAGGAAACATGTTACCGATGCTGGGGGAGTCCAGAACCAGGGGGCACAGTTTAAGAGTAAGGGGTAAGCCATTTAGAACGGAGATAAGGAAACACTTTTTCACACAGAGAGTTGTGAGTGTGTGGAATTCTTTGCCTCAGAGGGCGGTGGAGGCTGATTCTCTGGATACTTTCAAGAGAAAGCTAGATAGGGCTCTTAAAGATAGCGGAGTCAGGAGATATGGGGAGAAGGCAGGAACGGGGTGCTGATTGTGGATGATCAGCCATGATCACATTGAATGGCGGTGCTGGCTCGAAGGGCTTCGGTTTCTTCCCAGATCCCAAAGACGTGCGGCTTTGTAGGTCATTTGGGCCTCTGTAAATTGCCCCTAGTGTGTGAGGAATGAGAAGTAGGAATGAGAAAGTGGGATAACATGAAACTAGTGTGAACAGTCGCCGTGGACTTGGTAGGCTGAAGGGATTGTTTCCATGCTGTGTCTTTCAATCAATTAATCAAAAACCATCAGCAGGTCAGAAGGCATCTGTGGAGGGAATGGACAGGCAGAGTTTTGGGTCTGGACCCTTGTTCAGACTGCTGAGATCCTCCAGCATTTGTGTTTTGCTCAAGATTCCACCATCTGTAGTCACTTGTATCTCCAAGCTAACCACGTTGGATGAAGCAGGCACATAACATTCATAGGTTAAGATTTAGAGTCACAAGACACAAGGAACTGCAGATGCTGGAGTCATGAGCAAAACACAAAGTGCAGTCGGAACACAAAGTACTGGCAACACAGTGGCACAGCTGTGCAGATGCTACTTCACAGTGCCAGGGGTCTGGCCACATTTTCGCTTTGACAGCATGGGTTTGCTCCAGGTGCTTCGGTTTCCTCCCACATCCCAAAGACATACGGATTTGTAGGTTAATTAGCCTCTGTAAATTGCCCCCACTTGTGTGTGGGAAGTGGATGTGAAAGTGGGATAGCATAGATTTAGTGTGAACGGGTGATCGCTGGTCGTCGTGGACTCGGTGGGTCGAAGGGCCTGTTTCCCCACTATCTCTAAACTAAACTAAACTCAACTCAACCTAACGGGTCAGGCAGTATCTGTGGAGGAAATGGACAGGCGACATTTTGGGTCGGCACCCTTCTTCAGAGGGCACAGAAAGTATTCCGTACATGATGTTTACATTTTCAGATTCGTGGATGTAATGCTTCACTCCCTTACCGATCCAGGCAGTGCTTGGCAGTGAGAACCCACTGGGGATGAATGAGACTTCCTCCGCAGAAATGCTGACCAAACCTGTTTGAAACAAGGACATTTTGTTTTACTAATGTAACACCAGTTGATTAATAAGGATATGGTTATAGAGGCTTATAAAATAAATATGAATGCAAATAATGTTAAATATTCACCTTATTTTACCTTTTCCTTATTCGAATTCACCAACATGACTACTGCTCCTCCCCCAGGCAGTTCTACTTGTTCAGCGTTCTCAAAACCCACTCCTATTTTGAACAGTGCTATTACATTTGCCCTTTGATGTCTCAGTTACAAGACTCTCCAGTATAAATGAAGTCCCACATGCAGCACACCACAGACTCTCAGCTAAACCCCATCCGAGGCCAAATTCCCCGTCTCCAGTCCCACCCACTGTGCTGCCACAGAAACCTGTAAATTTATCTGGAAAAGACTTCACATCATATTGGGGAAAGGCTCCTACCTTGTGCGGATGCTCACTTGCCAAGGCCAGGAGTGTGGTTTAGATATGCAGCCGCCAACAATTCGTCCAAAGCATTTTTTGGGTTCAATGCTAGGTAATCCACACTCATTAGGAAGTTCTGGTAATGCAGAATGAACAATATCGCAACCATATAAGTTCCTCTTTTCTACATTTTCGCTGTTTGAAGGTGCCCAGAAAACTCACAAAATCATGAAGAAAGCTCATAAATGCCTCAACTTCCTTAGAAGATTGAGGAGATTTAGTACGTTGAGGAACACTCTATAGTTCTTCTATGGGCGTATGGTGGAAAGCATGCTGACTGGTTGCATCATGGCATAATTCGGCATTATGAATACCCAGGAACGAAGGAGACTACAAAGTGTGATGGACACTGTCCAGTCCATCATGGGTACTGACTGCCCCACCATTGACAGGTACTACAGGAAGTGCTATCCCCAGGATGGAAATGTTGACGATGATAGGACATACAGTAGCTTTAAAGTGAGAGGAGCAAAGTTTAAAGGAGATATGCCGGGCAATTTTCTCACATGGAACATGGTGGACACCTGGAATGTGCTTCCAGGGGTGGTGACGGAGGGAGATACGATACTAGGATTAGGCTCAGGAGGCTTTTGGATAGGCACATAGATTAGCGTTGTTACAAATTCCTGCCATCAGTGGCGTTCTAGATCTGCCCACTTCCCATGCGTGCGATTCGAGAAACTGTGTGGGAGGTGAGTAAAATGCAGGTTTTTATTGGTTGTCGGGGAGGGATTTCCTTGTACGACAAGCTGATGAGGAAATTTTGTTCTGTCATCTCGTTCGCGTTTTTAAAAAAAATCGCTGGATGAAAGTCGGGCCCAACTTCAACGCCTTCAAAATCACAGATCGCATGTTCAGGACAAAACAAAAGATATGTACTGTAGGACACTTATTTAACATCTTATCTGGTTTTTGGTGTAATTTCATTATAATCTGATGATGCGAATATGTTATTTAGGCCCTGTCCCATGACTCTGAATGTGAGCAAAATCATGGCAGCGGCCACAATCCAATCTCTGTATCATAATCCGCTAGCATCCACTCTCAAGATAATCAAATTCATTATCTCTTGCATAATCATGACATAAGGATATCTAAATTATCTTGATTTTGCGTTGTTTATCCATGATCAATATTTTCCTACTAAATATCTGACTAAAAACTTCCACAGTACATAGTTTTTAGTCAAATATTAGGTATGAAAATATTGATCATGGATAGACAATTACACAAAATATAGATAATTTTACTATTCTTATGACATGATTGTGCAAAAAAAATTGATTTTAATTATCTTGACAGTGGATGCTTGTGGATTTTTAACACATGTCTGTGTAAAACGGCCCTTGCCTGCTGCAGTGTTATAAACCAACAGAGTAAAATTTATGGGAATTAAACATTTAATTCCTTCAAGTTGGCATAGAAATTCATGACAAAGTGAGATTTAAAAATCATGTTGTATTGTGAATTCTTGTGCGAATGGGATCAGCTTGTTATTTGGATACTTCGACTATTTAACATTTTATTTTCAGCCTTTTCTTAAGAATGGAATAGATGTTTAGATCTAGTAATTGAATTTAGATTAATTTAATTGATTTGATAATACTGATGAATATGAATTTTTTGTAGGGTATTTACTATTTGTTTTAATGTTTGACGTGTTAGGCATTTTGTTGAACAACATAATTTCAACTTTTTTTCTGCAAATAAAAACTTGTTTCTACTGAATGCTGTTCAGTGGGTTTTTTTCTTTACATTTTTCAGATGCTTCCAAAGAAGAAATGTAAAATTGTCAATCCAAATGCTCAGCTTGACATAGCTGGAGCTCACCTTGAAGTGTATTTCTATGTCATGCCCGAGTCTAAGAGGGATCTTAAAAATGGACACATCTTATGCTTGTATACCTCGTTTGGAAAAAGTCAGTCTGAATGGGAAAGTAGTGGGCAGAAAAGCATGCCATGCGTGGTTTGAAGAGCAAAAACTTGCAGTTTACAATGCTAAAATTGAAAAGTTGAGGAAAAACAAGGTGTACCGGGTTGCTTATTGGTTGCAGTCTGAGGAATATGATGATGCTACTGATTATGATATGCCGATCTACCAGCTAGCAGCTGATCTTCTCCATGAAGACTTGGTCTTTCGCTAGAAATTGTAATTTATTTACCTGTCTGTTACGGACATACAGCATATAATACAATAATATTAAAGTTCTGATCTTGAGAATATCACATTTTTGAATTTTCAAGGCAGTCTGGGTGTTTATTACTATTTCCGTCACAACAGTTAATTTTGTAATTAGCTACTTAATTAGGTAATTAACTAATTATATACTTTAATTTCAGGTCATCCAAGTAAGATGTATAATATTTGCTTCAGAATGCTTCAATCTATAATAACTGAAAATTTCATTCAGTTCTCTTAATTTTTAATAAAATTGTGGGGTTTTATGTTAATTGACTGTCCTCGATCACAGCTTTTGTGTTAAGTTAATGGAAAAGCAATTGGGAACAAGATGCTAATTGCCGAATATTAAAATGACCATACCTTTTTTAATACTGAAGATATGAAAGTGAATTAGGTATCAAGTTGAAGTTCTTTTTATGCTTTATCTGATGGGATGAATTACAGGCTTGACTTTTAACATCTCAAAATGTTGTAACATGGCATGGAGGAGTATGGATCACGTGCAGGCAATGGAGATTAGTTTATCTTGGCATTATGTTGAGCACAGACATTGTGGTGCAGAGGGCCTATTCCTATGAGATACTGTTCTATGTTTCATAAGTAATTCATGCACATAGAATTACAGCTTAACATAAATTATGATGGGTGCACAGAGTTAGTCCAGAAATAGAATTTACCGCAAGGTCGAATATCATCGCAATAGTCGTATCTTTTCTTTGGATCTGTTGTGTAACACCATGGACCGTTGAGATCACTGTCTGGGTTTCGGCAATACTGTATTAAAACAAGACTGTTTTAGTTAAGCAGTGACAAAACCTTGCATTTATATAATGAAGCAATGCAGTTAAAAACATTTAAAGCTGCCTCATTATGTATTGAACTTAGGTGCCGGAACCAGGTGAAGAGGTACTAAGGGAGGTGATCAGAAGTTTAGTCAAAGAGATAGAGTCCTAAATGATACTAAGAGAGAAGAGATATATAGGCATAGAGGTCAAGATCCGAGGGATTCTGCCCAATTCCGAAGCAAAGGAAAACACAAAGTACTGGAGTAACTCAGCGGGTCAGGCAGCACCTCTGGAGGTTATGGATAGGTAATGTTTCGGGTCAGGACCCTTCTTCAGTCTTAAGAAGGATCCAACCCAAAATGTTGCCGATCCATGTTCTCCAGGGATGCACCTGATCTACTAAGTTATTCCAACATTTTGTATTTTCTTTTGTAAAGTGGCATCTGCATTCTTTCTGATGCAAAGGAAATGTGCAAAGAGGCAGGAAGTGAAGGAGCATCTCACTGCGAGTGTTGAGTTGGATAAACCTGGATTGTTTTCTCTGGAACTTTGGAGGCTGAGGGGTGATCTGATAAAAGTACATCAAATTATGAGACATAGATAGGGTATACAGTAGGAACCTTTTGCTCGCAGACGGGAGGGCAGAGCTTTAAGATGCGAGGGACAACGTTTAAAGGAGATGTGCAGGGCATGTTTTTTACATGGAAGTAAATGTGGAAGCAGATACGCTAGTGGCGTTTAAGCTTTAGCTAAATTTAGGCATATTGATATGCACGGGGTGGAGAGATGTGGATCCCGTGCAGGCAAGAGTTGTTCTTCGGTACAGACATTGTGGGCTGAGGCCCTGGGCTGTACTGTTCGATATTCTCAGGGTACACATCCAGAGAAATGCCCCCTGTGGAAGTATAATGACACAACCTTGGCCCTCATGGACCCTGGCGTCCAGTCATCCATTTCTGAAGTTGAATCACAACCACACCGACGGTCTTTCGGGAACAGGGATGGAACTGTTGATGTGAGAAGGAGTGAGGTGAGTGGCCAGAGAGGTAGGAAGATAGCACTTTACAGCGTAGACTACGAGGCAAAGAAACCACCGCTGCCTAAGTTTATTGTTGCAAGGGAGGGGCTGAACAGAAGGAGCGGTGCGCATTCCCTGCACTGCTGCGCCGACCCATCCTCGCGGTGGTGCGCAACTTACGTTGCTGTCCAGTCCCGCATCAGGGTGAGTCTGGGCTGTGTAGCTATGGTGGTTGTGGGGTTGCATTGCCGACCATTCTTGGCAGATCCTGCCAGATGATGTGATGGATCGGGTCCCACGATACAACTCCCCGATACCGAGCTTGCAATCTGGCAAAACATTGTCACAACAGGGTGCGGGTGGGGAGAAAATGACCAACATGTTATTGACCGACGGATCTAGGACAATCTTTGTGAAAAAATTACCACTCTGGTTCCTATTAAACCTTTCCTATCCATGTACCCATCCAAATGTCTTTTAAATGTTGTTATAGTACCTGCCTCAACTACATTATCTGAAGAAGGGTCTCAACCCGAAACGTCACCCATTCCTTCTCTCCAGAGATGCTGCCTGTCCCGCTGAGTTACTCCAGCTTTTTGTATCTACATTCTCTGGCAGCTCATTCCATATGCCCACCATCCTCTGTGTGAAAAAGTTACCCGTCAGGCTTCTATTAAGCCTTTCCACTCCGTCTAAATCTTTCCACTCAAGTACTGTCCAATATATTTTAAATGGCGTTATAGTACTAGCTTCAACCACTTTCTTTGGCAGCTTGGTCCATATATCCACCAGAGCGTGTGCGGACGTGGCGTTGAAGGACGAGAAGCCGAAGCAAAGAAGTCGAAGCCAAATAACTGAAAACATACGAAGCCAAAATGCCAATAAACCGAAACGGCGGGACGCCGAAAAGCCAACTAACTGAAAGGCTGCGTCGCCTAAAAGCAAACTCACCGAATGGCCGCTCTGCCGAAACGCCACCGAGCCGAAAGGCTGGGTCGCCTACAAGCCAACTAACCGAATGCCGCTCTGCCGAAAAGCCAAATAAGGGCTTGTGGGGGAAAATGACCCCCACCCTCCCATCTCCACCGACCAGTGATGTGATGGACGCGGGGGTCTGGAACAATCGCTGACAAGTACCGCCCCCCCCCCCCGCGGCGACGTCATGTCCATTATTTGACTTTTCGGCAGCGGCATTCGGTGAGTTTGCTTGTTGGCGATGCAGCCTTTCGGTTTTTTGGCATGTCGGCTTCGTTTCCATTTGGCTGTTTGGCTTTGACTTCTTTGCTTCGGCTTTTCGTCCTTCGACGCCACGTCCGGGTACCCCACCAGATATTTACATCTGGGTGAAAATATTGCCCATCAGGTTCCTATTAAATCTTTCCCCTCTCATCTTAAACCTATGTACTCTGGTTCTTAATTCTCCTACTGTGTATTCCCCCTATCTATTCCCCTCAAATTTTTATACACCTCTATAAGATCACCCCTCATCCTCCTGCTGCTCCTAGCCGGCCCAATCTCTCCCTATAGCTAGGCTCTCGAGTTCTGGCAACATCCTGGTAAATCTTCTCTGTATCCTTCCAACTTAATGGCATCTTTCCTACAGCAGGGCGACCCAAACTAAATACTGTGCTCCAAATATGGTCTCACCAATGTCTTGCACAACTGTAATATAACTGTAACATAAAGATAAATATAACGGAGTCAGGGGATATGGTGAGAAGGCAGGAACGGGGTACAGATTGTGGATGATCAGCCATGATCACAGTTAATGGCGGTGCTGGCTCGAAGGGCCAATTGGCTTACTCCTGCACCTATTATCTATTGTCTATTTTCATAACATCCCAACTTTCATGTGCAGGAAGGAACTGCAGATGCTGGTATACACTAAAGATATACACAAAATGCTGGAGTAACTCAGCGGGTCAGGCAGCATCTGTGGAGATAAGGAATAGGTGACGTTTTGAGTCGAGACCCTTCTTCAGACTGAGACAGACTGAGTCTCAGTTTGAAGAAAGGTCTGCACCTGAAATGTCACCTATTTCTTTTCTCTAGAAATGCTGCATGACCCGCTGAGTTACTCCAGAATTTTTTGTCTATTTTCGGTCCCAATTTTAGTGTCTGACTGATGAAGGTCAGCATGTCAAAAGCCTTCTTCATCACTCTATCTACCTGCAACACCACTTTCAAGAAACAATGTACCTGGTCGTTAATCCCTCTACTCCACAACATTCCCCAGGGCAATATGGTTTAACCCACCTAAATTGTTACTATATTTTGGATTATGTCTATGACTATCCAGTTTCTACATTTCTATGGAGTATTATAATATCCAGTTATAACAAGGCAGTTCATATTTAGTCATATCTATTGAGCCAAAAGGTATGTTTCCATGTTGTAAATAAACTAAACTAAACTAAACTAAACTAAACTAAACTAAACAATCTAGGCTAAGGCTGCAATTCAAAGCTAAGGAAGGCTTGCGCTGAAAGAGTGTTGCATTACTATAGATGTCGTGTTTGAGATAAGATGTTTAAAAGGGAGGAACAGTGGCATAACTGGTAGAGCTGCTGCCTCACAGCACCAGAAACCTGACTGATCCTGAACTCTGATATTGACCCATATCCCTCTAGACCAGTCCATCTTTCAAATATTGTTTTAATGTCATGTACAACTGTAATGTATCATCCCCCTTTCTATTCTCAATACCCTGATAGATGAAGGCCAATGTGCCAAAAGCCATCCTCATCATCCCTATGATGTCACGTTTAGGAACCTATATACCTGTACTCCAAGATCCCTCTGCTCCACAACACACCCCAGGGCCCAACCATTTTAATTTCATGTTGACAGCATCTTCATTGTTGTGTATTTGGACAAAGATTTTGAGATGTCAGGATGAATTCTGTCCACATACTGGATACAATATTCCAATGTCCTTACTGACCTTTCTGTCCTGGGCCTCCTCCATTGTCAGAGTGAGGCCAAATGCAGATTGGAGGAACAGCACCTCATATTTCGCTTGGTTAGCTTACAACCCAGTGATACAAATTCTGATTTCTCTAACTTCAATTACTCTTGCACCCCCTCACTCTCTGTCCCTACCACACCCTAGTGGTCGTACTAGTTTCATTGTCATCATGTTGAGTTTCACGGTCTGCATAACTCTAGCATGGTCCACCTAGCATGGTCCAGCGTGGACGCCACCTTTCCTTGATCATCGTTAGTTTTTGCATATCTTTCATTAATTTGTTCTATATCCCTCTATATCATCGTCTATATCTCTTGTTTCCCTTTCTTCTGACTCTCAGTCTGAACATGGGTCTCGACCAGAAAACACCTATTCTTTTTCTCTAGAGAAGCTGCCTGACCTGCCGAGTTATTCCTGCTTTTTGTGTCTATCTTTGGTTTAAACCAATCATCCTTACACATGAAGTTGCTTCTGGTTACCTTGTCCAGTGATGGGAACTTGGCTACTTTGCGTTTCTGGTACCACAGCGGGTCTTAAAGTGGACGTAGGTAGACTCGGTGTGGCATCACATTTTGAGATGCGGCAATACTCCCATCGGACTAACGGGTCGGTGGTGAAGCACCAAGGTAACGTATCGCCATCAGGATTTCGACAAAAATTGTCAAGCAATCCCCTGTGGATTGACAGTGAGAAAAGAATCAGAGATTGGGAGGAACATACAGGAGTCTGAAAATCACAATCTCACATTCAAGATAGATGATGGGGATTTAGTTTAGTTTAGAGATACAGCATGGAAACAGGCCCTTCAACCCACCGGGTTCACGCCAATCAGCGAACCCCGCACACTACCACTATCCAACACACACTAGGGTCAATTTACAATTTTACCAAAGCCAATTAAACTACAAACCTGAATGTCTTTGCAGTGCGAAAGGAAACCAGAGCACCTGGAGAAACCCCACGCAGGCTACGGGGAGAATGCAGGGAATGGAGGGACATGGATTAGCATGCCAGCAGAGGAGATTTGTTTAAGATGGTATCATGTTCGGCACAAACATGTGGGCCAAAGGGCCTGTTCCTGTGCTGTACTGTTCTGTTGTGTTATGTACTTCCAGTGGCAGTGCTTGGGGAAGTGTAGTTTGTTTAGGTTTGACTGCTGGACTCTCTGGCGGGTTGAGGGGGTGGGGGGTGGGTGGGTCTGCGAGAAAGATGGCGGTTTCAGCCTGAAAATGTGAAGGTTTTCCAGTATGAGTTAGTCCGTCTTGGTTAGAGTTATTTAGTGTGGAAATTTGCCCAACGTGCTCACACTGACCATCTGACACTTCGACACTAGTCCAACCTGGCTGTGTTTGGCCATTATCCCTCTAAACCTACCCTGTCCATGTATCTATCTAAATGTTTCTTAAATGTTGCAATAGTACCTGCCATAACTACCTCCTCTGGCAGCTTGTTCCATACACCCACCACTCTTTGTGTAAAGAGTCGCCCCGCAACTTCCCATTAAATTATTCCCCCACCTCACCTTAAACCTAAGTTCTCTGGTTCTCGATTCACCTACTCTATGAACCAAGAGCTTGGTGCATTTACCTGATTTATTCCTCTCATAATTTTGTGCACCCTTAAGGTTGTTAAATATCTGAGGAGGACATTGTGTTTCACCATTTGGCAACTGCAGATAACTATTAAAAAGGGTGGTTTACATTTCACGAAACAAAGGAAGCCTGGGCATAAATAGTATGGAGTGAGACAGAATGAACACAGGAGACCAGGAGAAGGCAAAAAGGCACAAAATGCTAGGGTAACACAGCAGATCAGGCAGCATCTCTGGAGAACACGGACGGCTGACGTTTAGGGTCGGGCCTTTCATCAGTCTGATTGTAGTAGGCGGGAGGATGCTGGGAAAGAGGTGGGGGCGGGACAAATCTTGGCAAGTTATAGATGGATACAGGTGAGGGGAGTGGATCCAAAGAAGACAAATACAGAAAGGTGGGGGCGGGCGGAGAGGATAGGTGAAAGGGGCAGATGAAATAGGGTGGGAGTGTGGGATACAGGAACAAGACAAGATAATCCATTAAAGAGGCGATGAGAAGAATGAAGAAGCTGACAGAAAATAACTGGGCTCGAGGTGGGATGTGTGGAAAAAGCAGGCAGGGAGATCCCTTTGAGATGTGATAGTCCAGTGTAGTACAACACTGCCTATGGACCTACAGTGGTCAGAGGGAGGGTGCTGCTACATATTTTTGCTGATTTTAACATTAAAGACTCGAGACGATATGCGCACCCTCATTTCTGAGAGTCAGTCCCAGTCCTGGGAGTTGAGCACATAGCGCAGTGCTGTCAGGGATGCCGTCTTGTAGTGGAGCTTAAAGCAAGCCTCTACCTGCCTCTCTCAGAGTGCCAGACATCCCCAGAGCAAATCTCTCTCTCTCTTGCACATTGCTATAACAACCCCAGACCTGTTATCATCAGACATTTTGAGGACTTTCCTCTCGTAAATTTCATAAAGAATAGTACAGCACAAGAACAGACCCTTTGACCCACAATTCCTGGTCTGAACCTGATGCCTAGACCATCTCATCTACCATATCCATAAGGAAATACATATCTCTTATCTACATAATCCATATCCCTCCACCCCCTGCATATCCATCTGCCTATCTAAAAATCTCTTAAATGCCATCATTGCATCTACTTCCACCACCATGCCTGGCAGCATGTTCCAGGCACTCACCACCCTCTCTGTGAAAAACTTGCCCTGCTTCTATCAGGAATACCCGCAACCTCTGTTATTCCAGAGAAAACAATCCGTCTGTCCAATCTCTCCCTGTAGCTAATATCCTCTAATCCAAGCACCTCCTCAGTACCCATTCCAAAGCCTCCACATCCTTCCTGTAATGGGGCATCCAGAACCAGTAACTTTGGGCTATGATGCCCTAATGTTGTGAGGCTGTCTCTTTCGCTGAGCTCGAGAAGAGGTTGGTGTTTCTGTATGCACGTACGCGTCAGGAAAGTTGCTGTGATTCTTGCTGTGTGCATGTGGTACCATGGAATCCCAGTGCTGGCATCTTTTCCCTGACCGAGTCACAGAAGTGGTTCCACGATAGGCAATGCCGTTGGCTCTGTAACAATCAGTGGGTCCGCCCTCATGCACAGGCTCTGAAAGTAAACATGGAAAGATCTTGAGATAATTCTGATTAACAGATCAACTCTCCACTTCTATTTGCTAGTTTCACATGGTAAATTATTCTGGTTGCATCAACCTTGCAACCTTCACGAGGTAAATACTGATTAGTTGCATCAATGCTTCTACTTCCTCAGAAGATTGAGGCGATTCAGTACGTCAAATGAACACTCATAGTCATAGAGTCATACAGCATGGAAAAAGGCCCTTCGGCCCAACTTGTCCACACCGACCAACATGCCCCAACTACACTAGTCCCACCTGCCTGTGTTTGTCCCATATCCCTTCAAACCTGTCCTATCCATTCTATTGAACCGTTACAGGTGTATGGTGGAGAGCACTCTGATGGGTTGCATCATGGCCTGGTTCAGCAACTCAAACACCCAGTAACGAAGGAACCTACAGAGACTCGTGGACACGGTGGACATGTACATTGCATGTACTGATCCAGCACCATGAAAGGGACCCACCAGAGGCACTGATTCAAGAAGGGTCAAGCAGCATCTCTGGAGAAGATAGATAGGTGAAGGTTTGGGCTGTGACCCTTCCTCATGGGGAGGATGAGAGTGGACATCTCACCTGGCAGGGAGGCACCGCACTTTCGCACTGGACAATACTCCCATCGGACCTTTGGGTTGGTTGTGTAGCACCAAGGCTCCTTCTCGTTGTCCGGGTTGCGGCAATAGTTGTCCTCGAGACCTCTGTAACGGATGGAAGAGCAGTGAGGAGAAGGAATCTGCCAACGCTGCCTTTGCCCAGTGAATGCCACTCGACCCAAGTCGCCGGGACAGTTGGCTGAACGAGATGGTCTGGGGTGAGGTTGGGAAAGGGGAATGGCCGGACTACTTACTTGCAGGGATAATCCTCTGGGGTCCTCGTGTGCTGGTGTGGGACCAAAGAGCTCCATTGTTGACAGACCTCACCGGAAATGGTGGTCGCCACGGTCCCACGGTAGGCTTGGCCCTTGCCTGTGTAGCAATGCGCCTCGACCTTGACAGCAGGGGGCGCTCCCTCTATAGTACCGGAAGAGGAAACAAAAACACCTACTACTGAGGAGTTGCACACGTTGGGGGCGTGGAGAAAGAGCAAGAGAATGAAGCGAGGCCAAACAGAGAACAGTACAGCACAGGAACAGGCCTTTAGGCCCACAATCTCCATGCCGAACATGATGCCAAGCTAAACTCATCTTCTCAGCCTGTATTTGATTCATATCCCTCCATTGTCTGCAAATCCATGAGCCTCTTAAATGCCACTAACCCATCTGCGCTTACCATCATCCCTGGCAACACGGTCCAGGCACCCAGCACCCTATGTGTAAAAGAATTTGCCCCGCACATCTCTTTTAAACCTTGTACAGGTCCACCACCGATTTTCCAGCACCCTTGGTTCCAGAGCCTTTCAGGATTATTCATTTTGCCGGACTAACAAAGGTCACAGTCTCCACGAGGAGTCAAACAGTACCTGAATGTTCCCCCAAGGCTGCCAGGGAGCCAAGATACGCAAAGTCAGCCTCGGAAGTTAGCTATGGAATGGATTTGCCAGATCCAGTGAGACGGGAGTTCAAAGGTCTGGACACAGGGGGCAAATTCAACCCACCGGCCAGCCATGGTAGTCCGATGTGGTTGAGGTCGGCCGCCTCGCCCGGTCTAGGCGCCACATATCCGGGGAGATTTCAAGTGGGCTCTTGTAATTTTGTCCGGATTAAAGGAGGTGCGCGACCCACCTGTTGCTGGACAATAGACAATAGATTGGGGTCGGTTGGGGGGCGCTGCGAGTCGGCTGCCCTGTCAGCAGCGTGTTCGTTATTTCGACTTTTTGTTTTTTTTGGTGTGTCCAAATGTTAGTTTAGGTGCCTCTTGGTGTGTCTTGTGTGGGGGGTGGGGGGGATGGGGAAACCGCAGGCACAGCGTGGACTTTTCCATCGCGGACCGTGCGAACCCTTGCCGGGGGTCGCCAGAGAGGAGTGCTCCGATCGCTGGCCTGGTGACTTTGGCATTGTGGGGCTGTGGTGTGCGGAGCTTCTAGCCACGGGCATGGCATGGACTTACCCTGCGGAGTCTGGGATCCCTTGCCGGGGATCGCCGGAGAAGAGCTCCGGCCACTGGCCTGCGGCCTATAACATCCTGAAGCCACAGTCTCTGGTAGGAAAGTGCTGATTCAGGCACTTCAAGCCGCGGAGTGTGTTTGACCGTCCCGGCGCGGTGTTTGCATCATCCCGACGAGAGGACCTGTACATCCGGCCGTCCGACCGTCCGACCGTCCATATGGGGGGTTCATGGCCCCGACCATGGATGAACAAAGGAGGACTTTGTTGCCTTCCACCACAGTGAAGAATGCTGTGGTGGATGTTTGTGTTAAATTCTATTGTGTATTCATTTTATAAGTGTATCGCTGCTGGCAAATTCATTTCACTGCACCTTCGGGAACATGTGACGAATAAATTTGACTTTGGCTTTAGACGATAGACAATCGACAATAGGTGCAGGAGTAGGCCATTTGGCCCTTCGAGCCAGCACCGCGATTCAATGTGATCATGGCTGATCATCCACAATCAGTACCCCGTTCTTGCCTTCTCCCCATGTCCCTTGACTCCGCTAACTTTAAGAGCTCTGTCTAGCTCTCTCTTGAAAACATCCAGAGAACCAGCCTCCACCGCCCTCTGAGGCAGAGAATTCCACAAACTCGGTGGTACATACAGGGGGACCTGTAGTTGAGGTGGGAGAGGAGCAGTCGGGGAACCCACTGTTGAACAACTCTAAGGTGTGCATGCATTGGTTCCCCTACTTCTCAAAGCATAGCCACAGGAATCCTTCCAATAAATATCTACTTCAACGTGTGATGAACACTGGGACTTCCCTTGTCAATGGGCTGTGGAAGAGCAACTGGGCGTGGAGTCATACAGCATGGAAACAGACCTTTCCGGCCCATGTTACGCAAGATGCCTAATCTACTCTGGCCCCATTTGCCTACGTTTGGCCAATATCCCTCTATCCATGTACCTGTCCATGTGTCGTCCAAGGGTTGTGTTTGAAAGGTACAGCATGGAAACAAGCCCTTTGGTCCGTGTACCCTGTTGGAGGGGGTTTAGGTCAGTGTGCTCATCTACCCCTTGACTTGCAGAAGGTGCAGTAGGGGGAGTAGGGAACTCACCACAGCGGCTGATGTTGCAATAAGCCCAGCGTCTCTGGCGGTTGGTCGTTATACACCACGGCCTGGGCTCTCCATCTGGATTCCGACAGTAGTTTTCCTCCAAGTATTTATCTGGAAAACTGAAGGTTATTGAGTTAGCTCCGGGGGGAAAACTGTTTTGATATTCCTGTGTTTTAATATACAGGCACCTTGTGTTTAATGTTTGATTGATGTGTTTTTGACATATACATGTTCATAACAAGTCGCTTGTAACTGACGACTGTGTCATCATGTATGTTTAAATGACGCATTTTTTGAATTACGCACTGCCTTTCAAGCACGTAACCTCCCCATCACCCCCCCCCACACACATAAAATGCGAGGTGCCAGTATATGATAAGTATTTGTCATATCTTCATAGGAAGAAGCTATTCGGTCCATCAAGCCTATGCTGGCTCCCATCAGTGCCTTTGTTCCCGCAGCCTATTCTCTCTCACGGGCCCACTGACTGGTCTACCACCATTCTCCCCTCACCAGGCATGATTTTCAAAGCAAATTATCCTCTCTAGCCGCATGTCTTTGGGATGTGGGAGGAAACCAAGAGAACCCATGCAATCATAAGGAGAACGTGCAAACTCCACATAGACCAAGGTTGGCATCGAACCCAGATCTCTGATCCTGTGAGGCAGTAGCTCCAATGGAGATGGGCAATAAATGCACTTTAACCCACCAAATCCGTGCTGACCAGCAATCCTCATGTACAAGCTCAATCCCGCACACTAGGGACAATTATTACTGAAGCCAATTAACCTACAAACCTGCAATCTTTGGAGTGTGGGAGGAAACCGGAGCACCCAGGGAAACCCCACGCAGTCACGGGAGAAAGTACAAACTCCATACAGACAGCACCCATAGTCACGATCGTACCTGGGTCTCTGGTGCTGTAAGGTAGGAACTCTACTGCGG
This sequence comes from Leucoraja erinaceus, assembly GCF_028641065.1. Lineage (NCBI taxonomy): Eukaryota > Metazoa > Chordata > Chondrichthyes > Rajiformes > Rajidae > Leucoraja > Leucoraja erinaceus. The sequence goes on along the minus strand of NC_073384.1, from coordinate 35,433,655 downwards.
CACCACCAATCCTCCGTTGTTTATTAGTGTTTACCTTTGGGTGGGACATGTCTATCCTGGCCCATTACTTACCTGGCTGGGTTGTAGCCATGCTGGTGTGGTGCCTGTGTGTCCCAGCGCTGGCACGGGGTTCCGTCCTCTGTGTGGGAGATTCTCCCGCGGTAGTTCTCGCCGCTGCAGAACATGCAATCCTCTGCAATCACAAGGGAAATGTGGCTTTGGGAGCAGCTGTTACTGCGACAACCCGAATCGTGCCCGTCGGACATACGCGATCGTTGAGGTGCTGGGCGGTGATGTACTCATGTATAGTATGTTTGGACTGGATAGCATGAAAAGTCACTGTATCATAAATTCATAACATCATAAGAGGAGAAGGGGGTTAGGGAAATATATATCACCCATGATTGGTGGAGTAGGCTCAATGGACCGAATGGACTAATCCTGCTCATTTGATTTATAACTTATAAGACGCAGTAGCAGAATTAGGCTTTTCAACTCATTGAGTTGACTCTGTCATTCGATCATAGCAGATCTATTTTTCCCCCATCAATCTCATTCTCCTGTCTTCTCCACATAACTTCTGACACTCTTACTAAGGAAGAACCTATCAATAGCGATGTTACAATACCTACCTTCAGCGGCACTGCAGTTCTGCCCAAAGATCTTACAGCGGAGCAAGATAGGCTACTCCTGATAAATGCAATGGGCTGACGTGTAGTACGCTATGGAGGGGATCCTGGGCATTTTTCCCCGCCCATTTTAGTAACCTGAGCCTACCTGACCCGACCCGACTCACAGTATAATCAATGTTGCGGGGCAACAGTTTGTGTGGGTTAGATTCATAAATCTGTCAGTTCATACTTCTTGTCAAGAATAAAATTTGACTCTGGTAATTGTCTTTTTTAATGTTTTTTAAATCATTTCTTTTTAAATGGTTCACAAGCAGTGTTTGAATTGATTTTGTAGTAACCAGAAACGACCCGACTCGCAGGGTAATTGACATTGCGGGGGATATAGGGTTAGATTCATAATTCTGTTAGTTCATAATTCTGTTAATTCTTGTTAAAGAATAAAATGTTTATAAACACACATACATGAAAATTATATAAATGTATATAATCATATAACACACACAATTATATATCTTCTGATGCAATAATGAACTTTATTTCAGACTAGACAAGGGACATTAAATAAGAAACATTATAAATAAGAAACATTGTAAACCTTTGGTGTGTGCGCGACTTTGGTGCCTTGGGGGGGGGGGGGATTAAAATGCCGTTTCTCCTGCCTGTCGGGGTAAAACTTTTTCAGGCTGTTCAGCTGCTGGAGAAAAATCGTTCCGACTAACGTTCTCTTAAGTTTTTTTTTAAATCGCAGGACAATTTAATCCCTGGAGTAAAATAAAAAGCTACTTCTAACGCCGTCAACGCCTACAACGGGACGGATCTCACATAGGGGACAAAACATAAGGTAAGTCGTGTATTTTACATATAAACTTGCTTCGTAGGATGACTTTAATCCAAATTTCATTAGCGAAAATTTGATTTTGACCCCATATGAATCTGAACCATTGAATCTGAATCTGAATCTGATATGAACTGGCAGTATTTTTCCTGCCGATATGGGGTTCAAATTCACTGCAACCGCAACATTGCAATCGATCACATTCCACAAAAATGCACTAGCAAGATGATTCCTTCCATTTGGCCTATAAATTCATGACAATGAGATTTAAAAATCATGTTATATTGTGAATTCTTGCGTGAATGTTATTTGGACACAGGCTATTTAAAAATGTTAACCTTTTCTTAAGAAATGGATAGATATTTAGATCTAGTAATTGAATTTTGTAATTAGCTACAATTAAGTAACTAACTAATTATAACCATATAACCATATAACAATTACAGCACAGAAACAGGCCATCTCAGCCCTACAAATCCATGCCGAACATTTATTTTCCCCTAGTCCCATCTACCTGCACTCAGAACATAACCCTCCATTCCTTTCCCATCCATATACCTATCGACCTAATATATACCTAATTATATGCTTTAATTTCAGGTCATTCAAGTAAGATTGCTTCATATTTGTTTCAGAATGCTTCAATCTATAATAACTGAACATTTCATTCAGTTCTCTTAATTTTTAAGAAAGTTATGGGCTTTTAACTGTCCTCGATCACAGCTTTTGAATTAAGTCAATGGAAAAGCAATAGGAAACAAGGTGCTAAATTCAGAGTATGAAAATGGCCATAACGTTTTTAATACTGAAGATATGAAAGTGAATTAGGTGTCAAATTAAACTTCTTTTTATGCTTTATCTGATGGGATAAATTACAGACTTGATTTTTTAAATCTCAACATTTTGTAACATTGCTAATATCAATCTCTGCTTTAAAAATACCCAAAGACTTGGCTTCCACAACCGTCAGTGGCAATGAATTTTACTGTTTCACCACCCTCTGGCTAAAGAAATTCCTCCTCATTTCCACTCTGAAAGTACGTCCTTTAATTCTGAGGCTGTGCCCTCTGGTCCTAGACACTCCCACTAATGGAAATATCCTCTCCGCATCCACTCCATCTCGGTACACTTGATAATAATACTTATTGTCAAGTGTACAGAGGTACTGTGAAAGACATTGCATAATATCCAGTCAAAGGGTCTCGACCTAACACGTCACCCATTCCTTTTCTCCAGAGATGCTGAGTTACTCCAGCATTTTGTGTCTGCCTTCGATTTAAATCAGCATCTGCATTTCTGTCTTACACATAATATACATGTGTTGCAATTAAGCCGTACAATAGCTAAGAGAAGTTTACCAGAGTGCAGAACATTATGTAACAGCATTACAACTTAGGTTTGTGGTTTAGGTTTATTATTATCACATGCAGCAAGGTAGAGTGAAAATTTTTGTTTTGCGTGCTATCCAATTAAATCAGATAATACAGGTACAATCAAGTTACAGGGAAAGAGCAGATAAATTAAAATGGTCGACAAGCTTGCTCTGGCTAATACAATCCATCGCCAATTATTTGTGAGGCTTCCTTAGCCCCAATGGTCATGCAATTGTGAGTCAATTGGAAGTGTTTAGTTTAGTTTAGTTTAGTTCAGAGATACAGCTTATCTGTTGTCAATGAACCCTCAAAGAAGTCAATAAACCTACAAACCTGCACGTCTTTAGAGTGTAGGAGGAAACCGGAGCACCAGGGGGAAACCCACGTAGTCACAGGGAGAATGTCCAAACTCCGTAAATACAGCACCAGTAGTCAGGATCCAACCCGGGTCTTTGCTCAGTTCTGTTTAGTTTATTGTAATGCGTACCGAGGTACAGTGTAAAGCTTTTGTTGACTGCTAACTTAATGCTTTGGCGCCGTAAGGCAGCAACTCTACCGCTGCCCCACCGAGCCGCCAGAGATGTCTGCTTCCATCTGCTTTGCGTCCCCAGAGACGACTCCAGCCACATTGGCGTCCTTATGGCAAACACATTGTAACTGCAATAACATCTGATGTATATCAGAGAACAAAACAATGTAGAATTCTCTCTGTGATCTATTTAAGTTTAGCAAAACCTCTCTGCCTTTGAGTGAGACCATTCCAGAAATGAAATGCACAACTGTAGATGTCCTTTGCATGGTTTCATTAACCAGCCTTGCTACTTCCCAATGTCTGCCTTGTCAGCTTCCGATGGTACTATTGGTGCCCACCATGGTTGCGACGGGGAATGGGAATCAGGGATCAATTCCCAACAGGGAGATAGGGAAACAGCTACCACTGGATGGATTTAAGAGAGAGTTAGATAGAGCTCTAGGGGCTAGTGGAGTCAAGGGATATGGGGAGAAGCCCGGCACGGGTTATTGATAGGGGACGATCAGCCATGATCACAATGAATGGCGGTGCTGGCTCGAAGGGTCGAATGGCCTCCTCCTGTACCTATTTTCTATGTTTCTATGTTTCTACAACCAAGGATGCCAGCAGGCATGCAAATTACCCATTTCCGTCTCGGGGAGGGAGTGATGAGGAAAAATAATACAGGACTCTAACGAGGCTCTATTATCAGAGATGTTATACGATACGATATGATAAACTTTATTCATCCCCGGAGGGAAATTGGTCTGCCAACTGTCACACCATACAAGGTACACAAAAACTTGAAATTAAAAGTGAAAAAAGTGAAAAATAAGTAAAAAATTTAGTACTTCCTTTAAATGGGGGTTGGAGTTACTAAAATATACCTCTAACACCCAGTCTGTTTATCCTAGCAGCATATGACACTTAATCCTTAATAGCAAAATGTTTGCTCAATGTTATATTGAAATCCATTTGCAGGTGGGCATTACTAAACCGCTCCTGAAATATTCTGCAATACCCCACTCCAAACACTACAAACTCCAATCAAACTGCGTTGTTTGCATTAGGACTTTGGGCTTTGTTTCGTTTTTGCATTATGTTGTAGGGGAAAAAATAGTGATGGCTAATAACTGGTAAATAAGGATGTGGTTCGTGCTAATGTGGTGACAGGGAACCGCTGACAAAGCGTAAAAGTAGAGATATCGAATTCAATAGTGACAACACACAAGTTTCAGGGACTTCATTGATTATGTTATAGCGTGCACCAATCCTTGTAACAGAAAATTGCACCTACTGTCAACTGTTAGACTTGTGGATAATCATTTTATCCTGTAATCAACACCTAATTTGTTACTTAATTAAGTCTTTCTGTAGCCTCCATTCTGTAAACAAGACCTAGTTTTGCTGTTTATGAAGTTTCTGTGTAATCTTGTCAGCTGAGAATGTAAAAGTTGTACCAAAGTCATGCTCAGGAGATCAGCCTTTCCATTTGCTCCTTTTTTAATTCATTGATTTTTTTTTGGTTTATTTATTTATTATATTAACTATTGGGTACTGTGTTTACAAACCTGTTATACTGCTGCTACGAATAAGATTTTCATTGTTCCGTGTCAGTACGTATGTAAGAGTAAACCTAACAATTATAGACCTGTTAGTTTGACATCAGTGGTGGGAAAATTAATGGAAAGGATACTTAGAGATAATATATATAAGCATCTGGATAAACAGGGTCTGATCAAAGATTCTATAGCAGAGCAAGATGGGTTACTCTCACACAAACGTGTAGTACGCTCATGGGCGGATTCATGGGTGCTTTTATGACTCATTTTAGCAACCTGCCTCCGCCATCTTGTTCCGCCATCTTGCTCAGCCATCTCGCTTCTGGACAAAGATTGGATCCGCAGCGGGGAGAGGGAGTGTGGGGCCCGGGGCAGCGGGAGAGAGAGTGCGCGGCCCGGGGCAGCGGGAGAGAGAGTGCGCGACCCGGGGCAGCGGGAGAGGGAGTGTGGGGTCCGGGGCAGCGGGAGAGGGAGTGTGAGGTCCGGGGCAGCGGGAGAGAGAGTGTGGGGCCCGGGGCAGCGGGAGAGGGAGTGTGGGGCCAGGGGAGAGGGAGTGTGGGGTCCGGGGCAGCGGGAGAGGGAGTGTGGGGCCCGGGACAGTGGGAGAGGGGATAAGGCCTAGTGTGTGTGAAGTTGCGGGGAGGTTTACAATGTTTCTTATTTACAATGTTTCTTATTTAATGTCCCGTGTCTAGTCTGAAATAAAGTTAATTATTGGATCAGAATATAATTGTGTGTGTTATATGATTATATACATTTATATAATTTTCATGTATGTGTGTTTATAAACATTTTATTCTTTAACAAGAATTAACAGAATTACGAACTAACAGAATTATGAATCTAACCCTATATCACACACAAAAAGATCCCCCGAAATGTCAATTACCCTGCGAGTCGGGTCGGTTCCGGTTACTACAAAATCAACTCAAACACTGTTTGTGAGCCATTTAAAAAGAAATGATTTAAAAAACATTAAAAAAGACAATTACCAGAGTCAAATTTTATTCTTGACAAGAAGTATGAACTGACAGATTTATGAATCTAACCCACACAAACTGTTGCCCCGCAACATTGATTATACTGTGAGTCGGGTCGGATCAGGTAGGCTCAGGTTGCTAAAATGGGCATGGAAAAATGCCCAGGATCCCCTCCATAGCGTACTACACGTCAGCCCATTGCATTTAGCAGGAGTAGCCTATCTTGCTCTGCTATAAGATCTTTGGGTCTGATTAGGAACAGTCAACATGGATTTGTGCCTGGAAGGTCATATTTGACTAATCTTCTTGAATTTTTTGAAGAGGTTACTAGGGAAATTAATGAGGGTAAAGCGGTGGATGTTGTCTATATGGACTTCAGTAAGACCTTTGACAAGGTTCCACATGGAAGGTTGGTTAAGAAGGTTCAATTGTTGGGTATTAATGGTGGAGTAGCAAGATGTATTCAACAGTGGCTGAATGGGAGATGCCAGAGAGTAATGGTGGATGGCTGTTTGTCAGGTAGGAGGCCGGTGACTAGTGCGGTGCCTCAGGGATCTGTGTTGGGTCCACTGTTGTTTGTCATATACATCAATGATCTGGATGATGGTGTGGTAAATTGGATTAGTAAGTATGCAGATGATACTAAGATAGGTGGTGTTGTGGATAATGAAGTACATTTTCAAAGTCTACAGAGAGATTTAGACCATTTGGAAGAGTGGGCTGAAAGATGGCAGATGGAGTTTAATGCTGATAAGTGTGAGGTGCTACATCTTGGCAGGACAAATCAAAATAGGACATACATGGTAAATTGTAGCGAATTGAGGAATGCAGTTGAACAGAGGGATCTAGGAATAACTGTGCATAGTTCCCTGAAGGTGGAATCTCATGTAGATAGGGTGGTAAAGAAAGCTTTTGGTGTGCTGGCCTTTATAAATCAGAGCATTGAGTATAGTAGTTGGGATGTAATGGTCAAATTGTACAAGGCATTGGTGAGGCCAATTCTGGAGTATGGTGTACAATTTTGGTCGCCAAATTATAAGAAAGATGTCAACAAAATAGAGAGAGTACAGAGGAAATTTACGAGAATGTTGCCTGGGTTTCAGCAACTAAGTTACAGAGAAAGGTTGAACAAGTTAGGTGTTTATTCTTTGGAGCGCAGAAGGTTAAGGGGGGACTTGATAGAGGTCTTTAAAAAGATGAGAGGGATAGACAGAGTTGACGTGGATAAGCTTTTTCCATTGAGAGTAGGGATGATTCAAACAAGAGGACATGATTTGAGAATTAAGGGACAGAAGTTTAGGGGTAACATGAGGGGGACTTCTTTACTCAGAGAGTGGTAGCTGTGTGGAATGAGCTTCCAGTGGAAGTGGTGGAGGCCGGCAGGTTTGATTTTATCATTTAAAAATAAATTGGATAGGTATATGGACGGGAAAAGAATGGAGGGTTATGGTCTGAGTGCAGGTAGATGGGACTAGGGCAGAGTAAGTGTTCGGCATGGACTAGAAGGGCCGAGATGGCCTGTTTCCGTGCTGTAATTGTTCTATGGTTATATGGTTATATGATAAAACACTCTCTGCACACACACACACACACACACACACACACACACACACACACACACACACACACACACACACACACACACACACACACACACACACACACACACACACACACACACACACACACACACACACACACACACACACACTGTATATACTGTCCAGCAGCCTGTTGCCATCCATAATTTCTCCCACTTCACATCATGAGAGCGGCTGTGAGTGCTGGAGCACTTTGCCACCCGCTTTCCCTCTGCTGGAAAGCTGTCTTCTCCCATTCTCACCACTGTCAACAATATACCGAGCAACACCATTACCTGGACCTTCACAGTTCGAAATAGTGCAGTATTCCCATCGTTTCAACGGATCAGTGGTGTAGCACCAGGGTCCTGTTGTATCATTGTCCGGATTTCGGCAGAAGTTTTTCTCCAGGTTGGCGTACGGATTACTTTCAGGCGTGTATCTAAATGACAAAGGAGTGTCAAACTGTAATTGAACCCATTGAGACACAAGGAACTGTAGATACTGCAGTTAGATTTAGCTCTTAGGGCCAATGGAATCAAGGGTATGGGGAAAAATCTGGAACGGGGTACAGATTTTGGATGATCAGCCATGATCATATTGAATGGCGATGCTGGCTACTCCTGCACTTATTTTCTATGTTTCTATGTTTCTACTGGTTTACAAAAAAAGACACAAAGTGCTGGAGTAACTCAGCGGATCAGGCAGCATCTTTGGAAAACATGGATAGGCAATGTTTTGGATTTGGACCCTTCTTCAGACTGATTGTGGTGGGGGCATGGGGGCGAAAGCTGGAAATGAGAAGGGGGAGGGGTTTGAAGGCTGATGGTTGGGCAAAGGGTAGAGATGAAAAGTCAAAAGGTGTGAGATAAGCATAGAAGAGGTGAGAAGAATAAAGCTAGCAGATAGAATGTAGGGGTGACAGGACGGGGAGGTGAGAAATGCGTGCACGTCCAAGTGCGGCACAGGGAAAGTGGTGGGGGCGAGGGGGAGAAGAAGGGATTGGAGAATTCAATGTTCACCCAATATGGGGAGAAGGCAGGGATGGGGTACTGATTGTGGATGACCAACCATGATCACATTGAATGGCGGTGCTGGCTCGAAGGGCCGAATGGCCTACTACTGCACCGATTGTCAAAAAAAAATCTAGGTTTCTCTCTACTGACTCGCAGTTTGCAGAAGAGTCTCCAACCATTTGTGTCTATCTTCAGCAAAAAAACTATACATGATTACATTCAAGCCGACCAAAGTGTACAGATACAGGATAAAGGGATGAATGCTGTACGGAACATTGTGGAGAAACCATTTGCTCCTCCTCAAACAATTGCCCCTTGATGTGAGAGATTTATCCAAATCTTAAAAGTAAGGTAAACGAGCAAGTTATATGTGGTTCAACATCCCCCCCCCCCCCCCCCCCCCCCCCCCCCCCCCCACTGCCCCTCCAACCCTCAGGTGTCCAAAATGTAATACAGAATCTGAATTAGGTAATTTGTCATTTGTGTTTTTTGATACTGTGTCATTTTACAAGAATTATGACTTTTAGTGGCAAAGATTAATGACAAACCTAGGCTTGTGTGGCTGCGTGCTGCTCCAACGCTGGCAAGTTCTTCCTGAGAGCGTTTGTGTTGCTGATCCTCTGTAGGTAATCCCATCGCCCGACTTGCATTCCAGAAGAAAAGCTGAGGAAGAGGAGAATAAACCTGTTAGTCAACCGTGTGGCCAAATTACGTTGCATGTAGGCAGCAATAATGGCTCAGTCAACGCTTCCTTTTTACACTCCATTTTACTTCTCCAATGCAAATTTTCCTCAAAGCATGTCGACTTTGAAAAACTCCTCCTCTCTCCGAAGGGAGCACTGTGAGACCCTTTCCCACAGGTCTCCCTCTGTGATTCCTGCTGCTTACCTGCTCTTCCAACTATCACTTAGATCAGTGGTTCCCAACCTTTTTTAGTTCATGGCCCCTTGGGCTCTTTAATTTTTCGGTGCCCCCTCCCCCCATATGACCCCAGTTTGGGAATCACTGACTTAGATCATAGAGACAGACAACAAAGAAACAGGCCCAGCAGCCCAACTTGCCAAACCCGACCAAGATGCCCCCTCCACGCAAACCCTCCTGCTTGTGTTTGGCCCATGACCTTCTAAACTTGCCAGGCTTTGCCCTGCCCCAACCTCTCTTACTCAACTTTTTCACTATCTACTCCTATCAGTCTGAATAAGAGTTTCAACCTGAAATGTACTCTGTCCATCTCCCTCCACATGTTTCCCTCCTGATCCTCTGGGTTCCACCAGCACGTTGTGTTTTGCGCCTCTTCCTTCTTTTTCTCTCATGAATTCTCACTCCCATTCCTATAAGCCTCATGCCTCATGTTTGTTCTAAGGAATCTCCATCCATGTTACAGTGAGGTGGAAGGAAGTGCATTAGTGTCCTTGGTTTTGTCCCAGGCCAGTACCCATAGTGTGAAGGCCCTGGTAACCTTTAGTCTCCTACAATGTACAGTGCAAACTGCTCCCATAGGCTCATAGTCATACAGCACAGAAACAGACCCTTCGGCCCAACATCCATGCTGACCAAGATGGCCTATCCAAGCTATTCCCACATGCTCACATTTGGCACATATCCCTCTAAACCCTTCCTATCCATGTACCTGTCCATGTGTCTTGTAATGCCCAAAACCAGATTTCACTGTATCTAGATACATATGACATTAAAGCATTATTGAACCATAAAATCCCGAACCAGGTACTGCATACTGAGCTCTGGTATGGGGAAGAGATTACCAGTAGGACAGAGGAAGAGGTTCAAGAATGGGCTCAATGCCACATCCATGTTGACGCCTGCGAATCCCAGGCCCACGACCACGGGGGAACGGTGCCATGAACCACGAGTAGCACACAGACGTTGCACGCTAGTCATACAGTATGGAAGCAGGCCCTTCAGCACAGCTAGCTCATACCGACCAAGATGTCACATCTAATCTCATCCCACCTGCCTGCGTTTGGTCAATATCCCTCTAAACCGTCCCTATACATGTGATGGAAGGAGAGCCCCACCTCACTGACTATCCGGCCAACTACCCCATCTGTGGAAGAGCCACACTGGCCTCATTGGATGCCTCAGGACTAGGGGAAGCAAGTCTCTCTCAACCCTGAGGGAGAGTTGAAGGAGTCCCTATTGTGTTGCTGTTCAGTATAGCAAGAGGCAAAGGTGGTGTCTCCAACCAAGGGTGCCAGGTGTTTTGAAAGTGCTGCCAGGGATGGAGGTGGAGGCAAATACGATGGTGGCATTTAAGAGACTTTTGGATATGCACATGGGTTTGCAGGGTTTGCAGGGAATGGAGAGATATGGACCAGGTGCAGACAGATAAGAGTTGGCCTCATGTTCAGCACAGACATTGTGTGCTGAAGAGCCTGTTCTTATGTCGCACTGTTCCATGTTCCATGTTCTATAACTCAACATCCTTCATTGAAAATGAACATCAATCAACTGACAGCACAGTGGGGCAGCTGGTAGAGTTGCTGCCTCACAGCACCAGAGACCCGGGTTCCATCCTGGGTGTCTGCGTGGAGTTTGCACATTTTCCCAGTGATGACGTGGGTTTCCTTTGGCTGTTCCGGTTTCCTCCCTCACATCCTAAAGACAAGTAGGTTAATTGGTCCCTGTCAGTTGCTCGGTGGGCCAAAGGGCTTGTTTCCATCAATCAATCACTCATTTTCAGGTTTTCTTAACCACATCTCAGGGATTTCCAAACTCACTCTTTGGTCGTTACATTACGGATTTCAGATACGGAGAATTCTTGCTTCTATTTGTGATCGATGACCAAGCTTGTTGTTGTTTCCCACACTTACCCCTAGTCCAACACCCTTCACATTTGTGAAGGGGAGACGCAACTCATCCACCTGGCCCAAGATGCCCCATCTAAGCTGGTCACCCATCCAATTTACCCACGTTTGCCCCAATCCCTCCAAACCTTTCCTGCCCACATTCCTGTCCAAGTCTTGCAAGTGTTGTATTTGTACCATAATGGCATTTAAAAGACACTTTGAAAGACACATAGATATGCAGGAAATGCCTAGTGTTGGACTAGGGGTAAGTGTGGAAAACAACAACAGGCTCAGTCATTGATCACAAATAGAAGCAAGAATTCTCCGTATCTGAAATTTGTAATGTAACGGCCAAAGAGTGTGTTTGAAAATTCCTGCCTGATGTTTGTTTGACCTCCCGGGCTGCAAGCAACCTATCAATTGTTGGTCAAACTGCAACTTTCTCCCAGTTAAATATTAATAGCGGCAGTGGAGGTGGGTGAGGGCAGATGGTTGAGGAGGAGGGGCTTGTAAGGAGGGGAGGGCAAACACTGATCGAGCACCGACTGACTGTTGACTTTGTTAAAATTCCTGCACAGAACCTCGGGGACAAGTGCTCAGGCCAAAAGCTGTCAAAAATGATGAGGCAGGAAAAGGGATAGTTTCTGGCCAGGTCTAGTCTCCCCATTTAAGGAAGGATGAGGAGGCTTTAGAGAGCGTGCAGAAGAGAGTTACGAGGATGCCGTTTGGACTAGAGGTATATGCTTCAAGGAGAGGTTGTAATGGCTTGAATTGTTTTCTCTGGAAAGCTGGAAATTGAGGGGAGACCTGACAGAAGTATATAAAATTAGGAGAGGCATCGATTGGGAACCCTTTTCCCAGAGTGGAAATGTCAAATGTTAGTGGCCATAGCTTTAATGTGAGTGGAGCAAAGTTTAAAGCTTATGTGTGAGGCAAGTTTTTCACACAGAGAATGGAGAGTGCCTTGGGTGGTGATGTGTTGGGTGGTGATGGAGGAAGATATGTTCATGGTATTTAAAAGGCTTTTACATTGACACATGGAAATGCAGGGAAAGGATATGGATCACGTGCAGGCAAAGGAAATTAGTTGTTGACGATGTGGGCTGAAGTCCTGTACCTGTGTTATACTATTCTATGTTTTATGTTTATGTACTCGGATAAGTGCAAGGTATTGCATTTTGGGAAGTTAAACCAGGGTTGGACTTTTACAGTGAACAGTAGCACCCTTGGAGTATTGTAGAACAGAGGTAACAAGGAATATGAGTACATAGTTTGCTGAAAGTAGCATATGAGGTAGATGTGGTAAAGGCCTTTGTTATCCTGGTCAGTATTCAGAGTAGAAGTCAGGATATTCAGAGTAGAAGTTGAAACTTTATATTACACTTGTACCAGACTTTGGTGAGGCCGCATTTGGAGTACTATGTTCAGGCTTGGTCACTCTGCTAGAGCAAAGATGCCATTATGGTTTAAGGTGAGAAGGGAAATATTTAAAAGGAACTTGATGGGGATTTTTTTTACACAGAGGGTGGTGGGTATATAGAACGAGCTGCCAGAGGAGGTAGTTGAAGCACTGTTACAGCATTTAAAAGATAAGAAAGGATAAGAGGGAATTGGGCCAAACTTGGGCAAATGGGACTAATTAAATTTTAGTCTGCATGAACGATTTGTGGTGAAGGGCCTGTTTCTAAGCTGCATGACTCTATATTATTTTGCACTTCTTTTGGTTTAGCTTGCAACTTTCCTTTACCTTCTTTCTCATAAAGAAAGCTGTTTGTTTTCCTCATCAACGTCTGCGTGCGCTTGTTATCTGCTGTAATGAAGCACTCCTGTTCCTTCAGGCTGAAGAGGAAAGATCTGGCAAACAGATCAAACTGTGATGAGTCAAGAGTGTGTAAAAGTCATATGTACCGACAACGGAACAATAACATTCTTACATGCAGCCACATTGCAGGCCTGTAAACACAATAACACCCAGCTAATATATAATAAACAAAAAAAGAATAAAAAATCAGGGCAATGGAAGATCAATGAAACACACAAAGTGCTGGAGGAACTCAACAGGTCGGGCTGCATCTCTGGAGAAAAAGGATATGTAACATTTTGGGTCAGGACCCTTCTTAAGATCAGTTGCGACCCGAAATGTCACCTATCCTTTTTCCCCAGAGATGTTGCCTGACCCGCTGAGTTACTCCCGCTCATTGTGTTTATCTTTGGAATTAACCAATATCTGCAGTTCTTTGTTTCTACATAATGGATGGTCAATGTTTTATTTGGGATTCTTCTGCAGACTGAGTCAAGGGTCCCAACCATGAATTGTTGCCTGTATACTCCCTCCGCAGATGTTGCCTGATCCTCCAGCACTTTGTGCTTTAGTCAATTATTTAATTACAAAAACAACAGACAGCCAACCATGTCATCTCTGGGTGCCCGCTCTACCACCCACCAAATGGATCTCAGGGCCTGGCAGACATTGACGCAGAGACAACAACCTGGCTGCCCGACACCCGGCTTGAGATCCAACTATTTCTTTGGGTTATGTTTCATTCGCAAGAAGAAGAAGAATTAATTCTTGAATTGAAGGAAAACCTCCCACCAACAGCAAGGTCATAAAAGATTGGGTATTCAGTCGGGTAAAAAAAATTCTGTCAATACTCCAGGGAGGAATCTTCTGGAACAATTCAAGTTTGCCAATTGCACACAAAATGTGGAGGAATGTAATTTGTTTCACAGGACCTTGGCAGGTTAGAGAAGGTGGCTTTAAAAGAACAGAAGGGGCTGAGTTTAACACAGAATACAAAGTGCTGCAATAACTCAGCAGGTCAGGCAGCACTCTGGAAGATATGGATAGGCGACGTTTTGGATTGGGACTTTTTTTCAGGCTGAGTTTAACCCCTTGCTGCACCTCCTCAATACTCCACACACGCCTCCAGACAGTTCACGGTCTTCTGGTTTGGAAATGCCAGTGCTTCTAAGTACAAAATGTCTGATAGATGTTATTACAGATATAAACAAACTGGTCATACAATATCCTCCCTCTCCCTCCCCCAGCCTAGTCGTCGTACTAGTTTCACTGTTGTTCTGTTGTGTTTCACTGTCCGTATAACCATTGTGGGCACCATCTTTCTTTGATTATCGATACTTTTTGCATATCTTTAATTCATTTGTTCTATATCTCTCTATATCACCATCTATATCTCTCATTTTCCCATTCCCCTGACTCTCAGTCTGAAGAAGGGTCTCGACCCAAAACGTCACTTATTCCTTTTCTCCAGAGATGCTCCAGCTTTTTGTGTCTATCTTTGGTTTAGCCAGCATCTGCGGTTCCTCCCTACACATGCATTATTAGCATGCATTATTACATAGGAAGAAAACTCTACCTGCAAATAAACCGGGTCTCCCTGTCACATTTTACCGCACATTCTTCAACAGAGACCATGGAGAATAACAGTTTTCTGGTAGGTTGAATCCAAGCCCCTTCTGTTTTTACATAGCCGCTCAATGCATCAGCTCTTACTGTGAAAAAAAGGAAGACAATGCGATTTCATGTTTTGTTCATAACAAATTCCTTTGTCACAAAAGCCCCCAATCCCCCCACCCCCCCCCCCCCCCCCCCACCCCCTCCCCCCCCCCCCCATTAATGAATTTTACTCACCGAAACATGGCAAAATCAGGAAAAGGAGTTGGATGCAAGCAAGCATTTCTAATCCAGGTTTCAAACAGCTTGGAAGCCTCTGCTAAGCCTACGGGTCTTAACTACCGACAGAGTGAAGCAGTGAACAAATAGCCGTGGACAGACAATGCAACTTCGCATTGGGAGATAGTGAATCCTTCTCCAAACAAAGAGGTCACAAACTTGCCAACATTCCCCAACCAATCAGACTTCAGCATTTTTTCTGTGAGATGAATCTGGTCACCAAATCCACCTCGGTGTTGGCATCACTTATGTGCTGAGCTGGTTCCACTGTGGAGGTAGGAAGTGCCAAAGATCAGAGGGCATAGCATTAAGGGGCAAGGGCCAAAATTGAAAGGAGGTGTGGGGCAGGCTTCTTACACTGAGGGTGGTGATGCCTGGAACGACCTGCCAAGGGGGGTGGTAGAGGCTGATACTTTATTAAGGGCGGCACAGTTGCACAGCGGTAGAGTTGCTGCCTTACAGTGCCAGAGACGCAGGTTCAATCCTGACTAAATCCTGTATGGAGTCTGTATGTTCTCCCTGTGACCGCATGGGTTTCCTCTGGGTGCTCTGGTTTCCTCCCACACTCCAAAGACATACTGGTTTGTAGGTTAATTGGCACTGTTAATTGCAAATTGTCCTTAGCATGTAGGATAGTGTTAGTGTATGAGGCGATCGGTGGTCGGCGCAGACTCGGTCTGTTACCCAGCTGTATCTCTAAAGTGGCGTTTAACAGTGGAGGAGGATGAGGGGTGATCTGATAAAGGTTTATACAATCATGAGTGGAATAGATAGGGTGAATGTACTCAGAAAGTGGTGGATATATGGCATGGATAGGAACGGTTTAGATCAAGACTTCTACCATTGACTCCATCTCAAGGGCATTGGACTTTGTCTATGGAACTGATGCGCTGCAATGCTGAAAACTATATTCAGCATTCTGTATCTTCCCATTTGCTCTATCTATTGTTCTTTATGTATGTATTTATTTGTATTTGTATTTATGTATGGTATTTTTGATCTGTTTGGATAGCAGGCAAAACAAAGTGTTTCACTGTCTCTGAGTACACATGACAATATTAAACCTAAACTACAGGAATATGTGCCAAATTTGGGCACATGGGACTAGCTTAGATGGGACATCTTGGCTGGCATGGATGAGTTGGGCTGAAGGGCCTGTTTCCATGCTGTATGACTCTAAAAGAGTTAGCGGGGAGGCAGAGAAAAGGCATTCACAGCTGGGGGCCTGGTGTACTGAGAGCGATTTGATATCCTGATGTTTCAGAAAAAAAAAAATAATGGCTCTCTGCACTTCAATGCTGAAGACCATGGTGAGGCAGGACATGGACCATATTGGCAGTAGCTGTTAAGAGACAGGTGCATCTAGAGGCAAATGAGACTAGCTCAGGAAGGCATCCTGGTCAGCATGGAAGAGTTGGGCAAATGGGGCTAGCACAGTATGGCAGCTTAGTCGGCATGAACAAGGCGGGCCGAAGGGTCTATTCGGGCTGTAAAGGTGTGGCATTTAAACATTTTAACAGACGTCTGGGATTTAAACATTTTAAATTCCTTCATCGAGCCACTCAGCACAGCAACATCCCTTTCGGCCCAACTAACCAATGCCAACCAAGGGGCCATCCTTAGTTAGTCCCATTTGCCAATGCTTGGCCCATAATTTCTCCAAATCTTTCCTATCCATGAACTCTACATGTACTGTACTGTACGGAGTCCACACCGACCATCAATCACACTATTCCATTCATACTAGTTCTATGTTATCCCACTTTCTCATCCACTCTTCACACACTAGGGGCAATTTACAGAGGGCCAATGCATGTCTTTGGGATGTGGGAGGAAACCGGAGCACCCAGAGAAAACTAATGCGATTACTGGGAGAACGTGCAAACCCCACACCCGAGGTCAGGATGGAATCCGGGTCTCTGGCGCTGTGAGGCAGCCGCTCTAACCAGTAGTGTCACTGTGCCGCCCAAACACAGATCCCTATGTTAGAGGAAACATTGACACTTAGTGAACAATGATGTTAACGTTCTCAGCAGTTGATTTCGCATGAAATAAGGACCATCTTAACTTTGGAAGCACCATGTATTTGTTGGCGGGTAGAGCTTGGATCTTAATGACAATGTATTGGAACAGTAAGTGTTGCCACCAGCTTTGCAAGTGAATGGCACAGCAATTGATCTGTGCTGACGTACTTTGGCTGTTGTGAAATCTTAGCCTTTAGACTAACCAGATAGGAGCAGGAGTTGGTTTAATGTAACTCCTTAGCAAAGGAAGGGTAATCATTATTTAACCAACTCCCTTCAGTCAACATACAACATAAACACATCTCCACATGCCTGGGGAATAGCTCTTGAATTTCTCAGTTGAGTATTTTTTTAATCAAGTAAGGGGCACGACAGTCAATCCGATGAGTCCTGTGATGGGGCTGGGCACTGTTACATAGAAACATAGAAACATAGAAATTAGGTGCAGGAGTAGGCCATTCGGCCCTTCGAGTCTGCACCGCCATTCAATATGATCATGGCTGATCATCCAACTCAGTATCTCGTACCTGCCTTCTCTCCAACCCCCTGATCCCCTTAGCCACAAGGGCCACATCTAACTCCCTCTTAAATATAGCCAATGAACTGGCCTCAACTACCCTCTGTGGCAGAGAGTTCCAGAGATTCACCACTCTCTGTGTGAAAAAAAGTTCTTCTCATCTCGGTTTTAAAGGATTTCCCCCTTATCCTTAAGCTGTGATCCCTTGTCCTGGACTTCCCTAACATCGGGAACAATCTTCCTGCATCTAGCCTGTCCAACCCCTTAAGAATTTTGTAAGTTTCTATAAGATCCCCTCTCAATCTTCTAAATTCTAGAGAGTATAAACCAAGTTTATCCAGTCTTTCTTCATAAGACAGTCCTGACGTCCCAGGAATCAGTCTGGTGAACCGTCTCTGCACTCCCTCTATGGCAATAATGTCCTTCCTCAGATTTGGAGACCAAAACTGTACGCAATACTCCAGGTGTGGTCTCACCAAGACCCTGTACAACTGCAGTAGAACCTCTCTGCTCCTATACTCAAATCCTTTTGCAATGAAAGCTAACATACCATTCGCTTTCTTTACTGCCTGCTGCACCTGCATGCCTACCTTCAATGACTGGTGTACCATGACACCCAGCTCTCGCTGCATCTCCCCCTTTTCCCAATCGGCCACCATTTAGATAATATGTGATATGTGAATACGTAAAGACTGGGAAAAACACAGTGCTGGAATAACCCAATGGGTCAGGCAGCATCTTTGGAAAACATGGATAGGTGATGTTGAGTTGAGTGTGTAGGAAGGAACTGAAATGCTGCCTTACACCGAAGATAGACACAAAATACAGCATGTAACTCAGCAGGACAGGCAGCATCTCTGGATAGAAGGAATGGGTGACGTTGTCCTATCTGAGACACATGATAATAAACTCTCTTGACTTGACTTGAAATCAGTCTGAACAAGAGTCTTGACCTGAAACGTCATCCATTCCTTCTATCCAGAGATGCTGCCTGTCCCGCTGATTTACTCCAGCATTTTGTGTCAATCTATGATGGTTAGTTGAGGAGTTTAGTTCATGGTCATGGTGAAAAGATTTTGCTACGTGCAAATCAGTCAGCAGAAAGACAATAAATGATTAAAATCAAGCCATCCGCAGTGTACAGATACATGATAAAGGGAATAACTTGATTAACGTTTAGTGCAAGATAGTCCAGTAAATTCTGAAGATGGGTCTCGATCCGAAATGTCACCTATTCCTTTTCTCCAGACACGCTGCCTGACCCGCTGAGTTGCTCCAGCTTTTTGTGCCAAGTCTGATCAAAGATAGTCTGAGGGACTCCAATGAGGTAGATGGTAGCTCAGGACTACTCTCTAGTTATCGATAGAATGGTTCAGTTGCCTGATAACAGTTGGGAAGAAACTGTCCCTGAATTTGGAAATATGCATTTTCAAATTTCTGTACCTCTTGCCTGATGGGAGAAGGGAGAACAGGGGGTGTCCAGGGTGAAACTGGTCGTTGATTATGCTGGTGGTCTTGCTGAGGCAGCATGAGGTGTAGATGGAGTTAATGGAAGGGAAGCTGGTTTGTGGAATGGTCTGGGGTGCGCCCACAATTCTCTGCAGTTTCGGGTCTGAAGAATGGTCTCGATCCGAAACATTGCATACCATGTCCTCCAGAGCTGATACCTGACCTGCTGAGTTACACGCTGATAATTTGCTAATTGGGGATGTGATTAGGTTTGGCAATACTCTACTAGACTGTTTGTAAGAAAAGAGTTTCACTGTGCATTGGCACTTCGCACATTGAGAACAATGACCAGCACTTTGTTGTGGTTTCTTTAAATCGGCATCTGCAGTTCCTCATGTTTACATAAAGACAGGAGATAGGCCATTCAGCCTGGGGCTGTGCTATCATTCAAGCTGTTCACAGCTGTCCATGGCTGTGTCCTCAGTCAGAACGCATAGCCTTCTGTTCTACAGGTTTAAGGCTGCATAGACAGGGGGAATCAAGAACTAGAGGATGTAGGTTTCAGGTGAGAGGGGAAAGAATTATGAGTGGTGGGTATATGGAATGAGTTGCTGGAGGAAGTGGTTGAAGAAGATAACTTTCCTATCCATGCCCTGTCCAATTGTAACAGCATTTAAGAGACATTTGGACAACTCCGAGTTGGCACCTGAAACATGGCGACTCTTGTGTACTTCCTCAGTGGAATCTACTTACACTCTTGTACCTTAGTATGATTGTGCTTAATGTATAGTAAGACTGTTACTGAACTGTATGCAAAATTAATGTTTCCAGAAGTGGGAGAGTCTAGGACCAGAGGGCACAGCCTCAGAATAAAAGGACCTACTTTTAGAATGGAGATGAGCAATAATTTCTTTAGTCAGAGGGTGATGAATCTGTGGAATACATTTCCATAGAATGAAGTGGAGGCCAAAGATAGACAAAAAGTGTGGGAGTAACTCAGCGGATCAGGCAGCATCTCTGGAGAGAAAGGATGGGTGATGCTTTTGGTCAGGACCCTTCTTCAGAATGAAAGAAGGAGATGGGAGGTGGGCAGTGGGAATGGTGTGGGGTGGGGAGGGGGGGTGGATTGAAGAGCTGGAGGGGTGGATTGAAGAGCTGGAGGCAAGAAAAGACCGGACCAATTAAGGCTGGCCACTTCAGCAGGGCTGTGGAGGTTAATTTATTAGGTGTTTTTAAATCGGAGAGTGATAGATTCTTGGTTAGTAATGGTGTCAAAGGTTATGGGAGAAGGTAGGAGAATGGGTTTGAGAGGGAAAAATAGATCAGCCATGATTGAATGGCATGGGACTCGGTGGGTTGAAAGGCCTAATTCTGCTCCTATGCCTTATGATCTTTCACAAAAAAGGATTTTACTGTATCTAGGTATTTGTGACAATAAAGTAACATTGAATCATTGAAGAAAGAAAACAAAGTGCAGGATGAAAGGGTCCTTCACAGGTTGATAGGATCCAACCTGTGGTTACTGTAGGGTCAGTGCTTTGCCCCAAAGCTGAGATTCCCCCCCTATGCAGGAGTTTGATCGCCCCGACGAGGAGGCCCGCCGCTGGCTACGGCAGTAAGATCGCCCCATCAACGGAAGGTTAGAGGCCCCCGACCGGCGGAGGACAAAGATGGGAGAGATTAGACTTTTTTTCGCCTTCCATCATGGTGAGGAATGCGGAGGAGTCGCTGAGGTGGATGTTCATGTTAAAATATATTTTGTGTGTTCTGTTGCTTTTTATTGGTATGACTATATAGCAAATCAAATTCCTCATATGTTGCAAAACATACTTGGCTAATAAAATATGATTATGATTATGATTATGATTATGATTATGATAATGATTTTCAGAATCCATAATTTAGTTTAAGTTTCTTCAGTTTAAAGATGCAGCGTTGGAAACAGGCCCTTCGGCTAACCGAGTCCATGCCAACCAACGATAGCGCCGTACACTAGCATTATCCTACACACTAGGGATAAGTTACAATTTTTACCAAAGCCAATTAACCTACAAACCTGCACGTTTTGGAACGTGGGAGGAAACCAGAGCACCCGGGGAAAACCCACGTGATCACAGGGAGAACGTACAAACTGTGCACAGACGGCCCCCATAGTCAGGATTGAACCCAGGTCTCTGGCAATGTAAATCAGCAACTCGATCACTGTGCCGCCCTTATAGCATTGCTTTGGCGGAGGGATTCAAATTTGGTGACATAAAAACAAATGAGAATATCAAGGATACAAAGAGGTTTCACGGGGAAAGAGTTAGGCAGGGTGAAAAGGCAAAACCATGATGGACAGGACAGTGTGGGGACAAATGAGTTCTCCCACTTCAGTGGAAAAAAAGATTTTGTAAATGGTGAGACATTGTGAAACACTGTTGTTCAAACAGAACACGATGAACTCATGCACAAATCACAGAGAGCTAACATGCAGCCTTGGAAAGGTGGATGACCTTCACTGTGGGGAGGATGTGAGAGTCAGAGAAGTGATGTGGGACATACACAGGGAGACCACTCCTGGTGTATAGGGAACATTTCTGTCTTTCCCACAGTAAGATGCTGCAAAGCTTCACCAGACAGTTCCCTGAGATGGCGTCTGCCTTATTGAGGAGACGTTGGGATGCATTGAACAAATAAATTATGCTTAGAGGGCTCGACAGTGTTGATTCAGGAAAATGTGTTTCTTCTAACTAAGGAGGTGGATTTAAGGGTACTTCCATAAGCAAGGGTACTGCCCGATTCACCTCTACCCCACAGCGGACATTGGACTTCGTCTCTGGAAGTGTTGTACTTCAATGCTGAGAATTATATTCTGCACTCTGCATTGTTCCCTTCTCTCTACCTATTGGACTTGAGTTTGGCTTGATTGTATTACAGGGCAGCACAGTAATGGAATGGTAGAGTTCCTGCCTTACCAGCACCAGAGACCCAGGTTTGATCCTGATTACGTGCGCTGCCTGTATGGAGTTTGTACGTTCTCTCTATGGTTTTCTCCAGGTGCACAGGTTTCCTCCCACCATCTGAAGACGTATTGGTTTGTAGGTTAATTGGCTTCAGTAAGTTGTAAAATTGTCCCTAGTATGTAGGATAGTGTTAGTGTATGGGATGATCGCTGGTCAGCACGAATTTGGTGGGCCAAAGGGCCTGTTTGAGCTGTATCTCTAAAGTCTATTTATGTATAGTATTATCAGATCTGATTGGACAGCATGCAAAATAAAGCTTTTCACTGTACCTTGGTTCACATGACAATAATAAACCAAACCCAATAACTAACCTCCTTCAGTTCATTGAAGATTTTGTTTCTTATATTCCTATTTTACATCCTCATACCTCACTCTCAAGAAAGCGCCAAGGGGAATTTCTCATTGAACCCACAATTGTTTAGTTTAGTTTAAAGAGGTAGTGTGGAAACAAGCCCTTCAGCCCGCTGAATCGACACAGACGATCGATCACCCGTTCACACTAGTTCTATGTTATCCCACTTTATCATCCACTCCCTGCACACTAAGGGCCAATTAACCTTCAAACCGGCTCATCTTTGGGATGTGGGAGGAAACTGGAGTACCCGGAGGAAACCCATGTGGTCACAGGGAGAATGTGCAAACTCCACACAGGCAGCACTCGACGTCAGGATCGAACCCGTGTCTCTGCAGAGAGGCAGCAGCTCTACCTGCTGCATCACTGTGCCACCCATGTTTGAGCGCCCTTGCCTTCATGTCCTCGACCACAACAGGAGGTGGTTTCTAGGCTGGACCAGTGTCTGCTGGGGCTAGCACAGTAACATTCAAGGGCAACCCGACAAGGTGGGACTTTTGATATTAGATTCAGGGGCGGAAAATTGGGGATTTAAATGGAAGATCCTAGTACAACAACATAAGTGGGAAAGATATTATTGCAGCCTCGATGGACTTTGACAACTAAAAGTAAACATGTTTGCTGACCCCCGAGGCAACCTTGGGTTTGCTCACCCTGTGTGGAAAGATTTAATCAGTAAACCCATTGATAATCCAAATTAAGAAACTACTGGGCAACAAAGTGAGTTGTTTGTTGGGCTTCACGGTTGAGAAAACATGGGGTTTAGTTTAGTGATACAGCATGGAAATAGGATATTCCGCCCACCAAGTCCACGTATACCATCAATCACTCGTTCACACAAGTTCTGTGTTATCCCATTTTTACATCCACTCCTTACACACTCGGGGCAATTTACAGAGGCCAATTAACCTGCAAAACTCGGACGTCTTTGGGATGTGGGAGGACACTGGAATATCTGGATGTAAGTCAAGTGGTCACAGGGAGAACATGCAAAGTCCACACAGACAGCATCCGAGGTCAGTATGTAACCCAGAACTCTGGTGCTTTACCAGCTGTTTTTGAAACATTCTGTTCCCTCTTACAGAATCAACTCTACCTTACATTTTAAGAGTTTCCTTGGTACAATAACATTGTGTGTTCCCTGTCCGTGGCCTTTCTTGCCCATTGTAGATCTCCTCCTGTTTACCGTTTGAGTTGGCCTTTTTCCCCAGCTTGCCAAAGTGGCTGAGTGGCTTCTCCCAGGGTGATTCGAGGGAACAAGCAGGCACATGGTACTCCACAAGACACAAAGTGCTGGAGTAACTCAGCGGGTCAGACAGCATCTCTAGACAATATTGGTAGATGATGTTTTGGGTCTGGGTAGAGAGCAGGAAAGTGATGTTGGGGCCAGGACTAATTGATTGATTGATTGACACAGCATGGAAACGGGCCCTTCGTCCCACCAAGTCCATGCCAACCATCGATTAATCATTCACAGTTCTATGTTTTCCCACTTTTACATCAAACCTCTGCACACGAGGGGCAGTTTACACAGGCCAATTAGTCTCCAAACCTGCACGTCTTTGGAATGTGGAAGGAAACCAGAGCACCTGGAGGAAACCTATGGGGTCACAGGGAGTACGTGCAAACTCCACACAGACAGCACCGGAGGTCAGGACTGAACTCGGGTGCAGTCTGTGTGGAGTTTGCACATGACCTTAGGTCATGTGAGGATGCAGCTTACCCGCTGCACATTCTGCTTCTGTCATTTGCAAATGGGTTAGGGTGCAATAGAGATAACATTCTCAACAGCCATCGAAGCTGCTTGGAACAGTGGAGACCACCCACCATACCCTGGTGCTCTGCACAATCTGGAATGTCAGTACTCATTTAACACTTTTACCAATTTTGTTGTTACTAAACTTCAGTGAAGACCAGTGATGCACTTTCAACTGTTTACTATCTGTTATTTGCATGAAACATTGCAAATACCCATAGATCATCAACGAGCCAGTTAACTATTTTTATTTCAATCCAAAAGCACAAGTTAAAGTTTTGCAAGAATATGGGTCTTCAGTTAGTCAAAGTCACACAGTACAGAGACAGGCCCTTTGGCCCAACTCGTCCAAGCTGATCCCATTCCTCATGTTTGACCCATATCCTTCAAAATATTTACTATCCATATACCTGTTTTCTTTTAAATGTTGTTGTTGCACCTACCTCAACTACCTCTTTTCGTAGCTCGTTCCATACAACTACCATCCTCTGTATGAAAATGCTGCCCCTCAGCTTCCTATTAAATCTTTCCCCTCTCACCTAAACCTATGTCCTCTGGAACTTGATTCTGCATGACCCTGGGAAAAAGATATTGTGCATTCACTCCATCTATACCCCTCATGATTTTGTACACCTCCATAAGATCACCCCTCAGCCTCCTGTGCTCCAAGGAATAAAGTCTCAGCCTGCCCAACCTCTCCCTAAGGGCCTACAATTCCTGGCAACATCCTCGTAAATCTTTTCTGTGCTCGTTCCAGTTTAATGGTATACAGTATTTCCTATGGCAGGGTGACCAAAACTGAATACAGTACTTCCAGTGCGGCTTCACCAACATGTTGCACAACTTTAACATAACGTTCCAAAATGGACGATCGTGGCATTCAAGAGGCTTTCATGGATATGCAGAAAAAGGAGGGATATGGATTACGTGCAGGCAGAGATTAATTTAACATGGTATCATATTCAGCACGGATACAGTGGGCCGAAGGGCCTGGTCCTGTGCTGTACTGTTCTATGAACTAGAAATGAATATGAAAGAAGTAAGAGCGTTTATAAGCTTGCAGCAAAGAGTGCTGCAAAAAATAAATTCCATTGAGATAATGAAAATAGGAAATTGATTGATTGAAAGATACAGCATGGATCTAGTAGCGTGGATAGGGGAGAACCAGTGGATGTGGTGTATCTGGACTTCCAGAAGGCTTTCGACAAGGTCCCACATAAGAGATTAGTATACAAACTTAAAGCACATGGCATTGGGGGGGGGTCAGTATTGATGTGGATAGAGAACTGGCTGGCAAACAGGAAGCAAAGAGTAGGAGTAAACGGGTCCTTTTCACAATGGCAGGCAGTGACTAGTGGGGTACCGCAAGGCTCATTGCTGGGACCCCAGCTATTTACAATATATATTAATGATCTGGATGAGGGAATTGAAGGCAATATCTCCAAGTTTGCGGATGACACTAAGCTGGGGGGCAGTGTTAGCTGTGAGAGGATGCTAGGAGACTGCAAGGTGACTTGGATAGGCTGGGTGAGTTTGCAATGTTTGGCAGATGCAGTATAATGTGGATAAATGTGAGGTTATCCATTTTGGTGGCAAAAACAGGAAAGCAGATTATTATCTAAATGGTGGCCGATTGGGAAAGGGGGAGATGCAGCGAGACCTGGGTGTCATGGTACACCAGTCATTGAAGGTAGGCATGCAGGTGCAGCAGGCAGTAAAGAAAGCGAATGGTATGTTAGCTTTCATTGCAAAAGGATTTGAGTATAGGAGCAGAGAGGTTCTACTGCAGTTGTACAGGGTCTTGGTGAGACCACACCTGGAGTATTGCGTACAGTTTTGGTCTCCAAATCTGAGGAAGGACATTATTGCCATAGAGGGAGTGCAGAGACGGTTCACCAGACTGATTCCTGGGATGTCAGGACTGTCTTATGAAGAAAGACTGGATAGACTTGGTTTATACTCTCTAGAATTTAGAAGATTGAGAGGGGATCTTATAGAAACTTACAAAATTCTTAAGGGGTTGGACAGGCTAGATGCAGGAAGATTGTTCCCGATGTTAGGGAAGTCCAGGACAAGGGGTCACAGCTTAAGGATAAGGGGGAAATCCTTTAAAAACCGAGATGAGAAGAACTTTTTTCACACAGAGAGTGGTGAATCTCTGGAACTCTCTGCCACAGAGGGTAGTTGAGGCCAGTTCATTGGCTATATTTAAGAGGGAGTTAGATGTGGCCCTTGTGGCTAAGAGGATCAGGGGGTATGGAGAGAAGGCAGGTACGGGATACTGAGTTGGATGATCAGCCATGATCATATTGAATGGCGGTGCAGGCTCGAAGGGCCGAATGGCCTACTCCTGCACCTAATTTCTATGTTTCTATGTTTCTATGAAATAGGCCATTCAACCCACCAAGTCCACGCTGACCATCGATCCCAAATGTTCACACTAGTTCTGTGGTTTACCCCCTACACACTAGGGAAAAATTTCATGGCCAATTAACCTACAAACCTGCATGACTTTGGAATGTGTGAGGAATCCCAGGCAGTCGCAGGAAGAACGTGCAAACTCCACACAGACAGGATCAAACTAAGATCTCAGGAACAGTGAGGCAGCGGCTCTACTAGTTGCACCAGTGTGAAGCCCATTATTTGGGAAAAAATGAAAGCGCTGCGGAATTGAACGCTGAATTGGCTTCTGCTGCCAATGCAGAGGACAAGGTGGCCCAGTGTTTGATAGGCAACTGCTAGTAAATCCTAGATTTTCCATGCATGCTGAGTGGAAGGAGGGATTCCTGGGTTTCCAGGTGGATAAGTGGTGCCTACCTGTTGCTACACTACTGACTGAGGTCAGTGGGGTAGCTGGTCCATTGTGAAGCAGGGATCCCATATCCTTCCTGTCCTCCAGCTGGGTGACAGGTGGCAACACTGCCTGGCGAGTGGGCACAGGAGAAGGTACTAGACGGGCTGGCAACGAATGGGTGTGTTATGCCTGCTTTGAGGAGCGTCAAAAGTTTCTATTGCAAGACACAAAATGCTGGCGTAACTTAGCGGGTCAGGTAGCATCTCTGGACAAAGGGAATAGGTGACAATTTGGGTTGAGACCCTCCTTCAGATCCAGTAGGAACAATCTGAAGAAGGGTCTTGGCCCGAAACATCACTTATTCCTTTTCTTCAGAGATGCTGTTTGACCCACTGAATTACTCCAGCAATTTGTGTCTATCTTCGGTGTAAACCAGCATTTGTAGTTTCTTCCCACACAGCTTCTATTGCAAGTTGAAATCCTGGGGTTAGAAATGGCAGCTTCTGTCAATAGGAAGCAATGGCGCATTTCTCCAAGCTAGTGTGGGTGCCGTGGGGCTGAGGGATCAATGTTAGAGTAGGGAGAGGGAGAATAAGGACTGAAGGCCCAGAGTCTGGAGGAAAGGGGATAGGGGCCAATGCTCAAGGTGTGTCTTGAGAAGAGGCCCTGAGGAGGCTCATGCTTGAGTTGGGGATGGAGGGTGCATGGAGTGATTGATGTGTGATGGGGAAGGGAGCATGGATAACAGGTTTCCAGTCAGGGATGGGAAGTCATTGGGTCAGAGCATTGTGGGGGAGATTGGGATCGGCACAAGATGTGGTTGGAAGTTGATTATTCTGAGTTGGAACCCCATGACGTCCAGTGGGGAAATATTAGGATGCGGTTTGAGGTACGTCATGTTATTTAAACTCGGAATGTTCAAGTTTCAGCCCACAGTGTTGAAGAATACCATGTCAAATCGAATTTCCCCTCAGGCCACCTCAAGTTGTCCATGGCAGCTTCTCAGACAGGAAAAACCATCCAGCAGGGGAGGGAGCCAGCTGTGGGAGACACAGTTTAGACAAATCTTGTTAATATCTGTTTTATTAAGCAATTATCTTTATACTTTAAATACCAGCTACTTTATTTTTCAGATAGACACAAAAAGCTGGAATAAGCAATTTTATTTTAAATAGTTTTGTGAAAATTTCAAATATTTCATTCCAGAATTTTGGGAATTTTATACAAAAAACAAAAGAGTGCGCTATGGTAGCTTCTTGAGGCTGACATTTATCACAAATGGGTGGGACGTTAGGGAAAAGTTTATTTATTTACGTTTTTGAATAGTATAGTCTATGTAATGTTTAGAATTGAATTATAGTATGTCTTACATTGATCGAGCAGTTATGCACATATAGTAAGTGTTTATCCCAGCTCTTTTTTTGAAATTTTTATAGCTAGTTCTTGTTCCCAGTCTCTTCTAATACCGTCAGTTGTAGGTATTTCTATATTTAAAATAGTGTTATATAAGTATACATTAGGTTTGCTGATTCGGCCTTTGTCTTCATTGCTTCGTTCAGTAAGTCTGGAGGCATGTTATGATAGTCTTTTGTGTATTTTTTCAGATAGTCACACATTTGAAGATATTTAAAATATTGATTATTTCTCAAATTATATTTCAGTTGTAATTGTTGAAATGATAATAATTTTCCAAATTCATACAAGTCTCCGATCGTTTTGATTCCTATTCTTTCCCATTGTGTAAATGATTTATCTATAGTAGAAGGTTTAAACGACGGATTATTGACTATTGGCGATAAAAGAGATAGATTTCTTAATTTTAGATTCTGTTTTATTTGTTTCCAAGTTCTAATTGTGCTATGTATAATTGGATTTTTATTGTAATTTTTGTTATTCAGATTCATTGGTGAGAGGAGAGTCGCTCCTATATTGCATGGAGAGCAGTCCTCTCTCTCCATTACAATCTAGTCCACCTGCTGGGCAGAGTTGTCCAGCAGGTGAATCATATTTTTAATATTTACTGCTCAATTATAGTACATAAAGCTAGGGAGTGCTAGACCACCCAGCTCTTTGGGTTTACTCAGGTATGTTATTTGTATTCTGTGGGATTTATAGTCCCATATAAAATTTGTAATGTCTGAGTCCAGTTTTTTGAAAAACTTTTTTGGAAGATATATAGGGATTGATTGAAATAGATATAGGATTTGTGGTAGAAAGATCATTTTTATAGCAATTATTCGACCTATTAAAGACATCGGGAGCGTTTTCCAGAATTTGATTAGAGTATTTAGTTTCTTAAGTAAGGGACTATAATTGGCAATAAACATAGCATGATAGTTTCTAGTAATTTCAATTCCCAAATATTAAAATTTTTCTGTGTCTATTTTAAAGGGGAATTTTAAGAGATGTGTTGAGTCTTTCGGGTTTTATCGACATAATTTCACTTTTGTTCCAATTTATTCTGTATCCTGAGAAAGATCCAAAGTCCTCAATTAGATTTAGTATGTTTGGTATACTAATTTGGGGTTTTGTGATGTACAGTAGTACATCGTCTGCATATAAAGATATTATGTTATTTGAATATTTTGTATTATAACCGTAAATATCCGGGTGTGTTCTGATTCTTTCGGCTAAAGGTTCAATTACCAGAGCAAATAACAACGGTGATAATGAACATCCTTGTCTATTGCGCCTTGATAATTGGAATTTCGTAGATAGTATATTATTAGTTAATATTCTAGCCATAGGTTTGTTATATAATAATTTTATCCATGCGATGAAGTTCTCTCCCATTTGAAATTTTTGCAATACTTTGATCATATAAGCCCATTCTACTTGATCAAATGCTTTTTCTGCGTCCAATGAAATGATTGATAACTCTTGTTCTTGAGGTTTGTGTGAATGCATTATGTTAAGCAGGCGTCTCAGGTTATTAAATGAGTGTCTCTTGGGTATAAATCCCGTTTGATCCTCGTTTATTAATTTACTAACATATTTACTTAGTCTTCTAGCTAGTGTTTCGCTAATATTTTTTGATCCGTATTTAACAATGCAATAGCTCTGTATGAGCCTGGTTCTTCTATGTCTTTATCTTTTTTAAGTATTAATGTAATCGTTGATTCTGCTAGTGTTTCAGGTAGGATTTGTTCTTTAAAAGCATATGTATACATTTTCTGTAAACGTGGTGTAACTATGTTGTAAATAATTTTATAAAATTCATTACTGAATCCGTCTGGTCCTGGTGTTTTTCCATTTTTTAGTGTGTTTATTGTGTCTTCTATTTCCTTAGATGTAATTTGTGCTCCCAGTTCCTCTTGTTCCTTCAATTCTAGTTTTGGAAGATTACAGTTGTCCAGGAACTCTGAAACTTTATTATTGTATGTTAGCGTTTTGGATGTGTATAAATTCTGGTAAAATTCAGCAAATCTTTTATTGATATCATTGGGCATCCAGTAGGGGAGGGAGCCAGCTGTGGGGGACACAGTTTAGGAAAATCTTGTTAATATCTGTTTTATTAAGCAATTATCTTTATTCTTTGAATACCAGCAACTTTATTTTTCAACAGAAAAATTGTTTTAAGATAGACACAAAAAGCTGGAATAACTCAGCGGGCCAGACTGCATCTCTGGAGAAAATTATGGGTGATATTTCAGGATCCTTTTCTATACTTTTAAAATCTTTGGTTGTTTATTTAGGGGCTTCCGATCACCTGAGGGATGCTATCGACTCTTGCTTTCTCTGAAATGGCGGCTATACTCTGAAATGAGTATTCACTCCCACAGTTAAAAAAAAGTCAAAGTTCTTTCACAGACGAATGATACTCTAAATCCTTCCTCTCTCATATGCGCTTAGGCTTCTGAAGGAAGCAGCTGGTTGGAAAGAAACCATCTCTGGAAATGCTGCTCCGTAAATGACCAGGATTCTCCTGGCAAACCAATAGATACAATGAATTCCAGATGCTGCTTTACAAAAAAAAGGACACAAAGTGCTGCAGTAACTCAGGTGGTCAGGCAGCATCTCTGCAGAACATGGAAAGGTGACATTTCGACTCGAGATTTTCTTCCCACTCAAGAATCCTGACCCAAAATCCAGAGATGCTGCCTGAC
Organism: Leucoraja erinaceus; assembly: GCF_028641065.1. Taxonomy (NCBI): domain Eukaryota; kingdom Metazoa; phylum Chordata; class Chondrichthyes; order Rajiformes; family Rajidae; genus Leucoraja; species Leucoraja erinaceus. The sequence goes on along the minus strand of NC_073384.1, from coordinate 35,402,662 downwards.
CCGCTGAGTTACTGAGTTAAGGCCCTGCCCACTATCCCGATTTACTCACAAATTCTACCGAGTTGTCCCCTTGATTCACACTCGAAGGATTGCGGTAATAGCCAACCGTAGGTACTCGGGGCTATTTTCTTTTACTCGTGGACATTTTTCAACATGCTGAAAAAACGACCCGGCTTACCTGATGCCCCGAGTACCTATGGCTGGCATTACGAGCTGCTATGAAATGTCTACGGACTCCAACGGCCTCGCTACGGACGCGCAACGGGCATTCTCCGAGTTTGAGTCAAGGGGAAAACTCAGGATAATTCGTGAGTAACTCGGGCAAGTGGGACAGGGCCTTTACTGATTTTTTTCTTATTCAATTTCCAGATCTGAACTTCACAGGCAAAACAACCATTCACTGCCCTTCCCTAATTGCATGGAACATAGAACTGTACAGCACAGGAACAGGGCCTTCGGTCCACACTGTCAGTTCCAAACATGATGCCAAAATAAACTAATCTCTGCCTGCACATGATCATATCCCTCTATTCCCTGCATATCCATGTGCCTATCTAATGGCCTCTTAAATGCCACTTTCATATCTATTCCCACCATCAGTCCAGGCAGCGTGTTCCAGGCACCCAACCAGTCTGTGTAAGAAACTTGCATCCGCTTTAAACATTGGCCCCTCCATTACCTTTTAGAAGTGATAAGCTGCCTGTTGTATTACAGTGCTGTATTGTTTCATATTTGTTTCAGAATGCTTCAATCTATAATAACTGAAAATTTATTTCAGTTCTCATAATGTTTAAGAAAGTTATAGGCTTTTGACTGTCCTCGATCACAGCTTTTGTGTTAAGTCAATAGAAAAGCAATAGGGAACAAGATGCTAATTTCCAAGTATGAAAATGACCATAACTTTTTTAATACTGAAGATATGAAAGTGAATTAGGTGTCAAATTAAACTTCTTTTTATTCAGATTCAGATTCAGATTCAACTTTAATTGTCATTGTCAGTGTACAGTACAGAGACAACAAAATGCAGTTAGCATCTCCCTGGAAGAGCGACATAGAATATGATTTCAATAAATAAATCTATTTACATGTATACAGACATAGTGTTTTTCCTGTGGGAGGAGTGTCCGGGGGGGGGATGATTGGCAGTCACCGAGGTACATTGTTGAGTAGTGTGACAGCCGCAGGGAAGAAGCTGTTCCTGGACCTGCTGGTCCGGCAATGGAGAGACCTGTAGCGCCTCCCGGATGGTAGGAGGATAAACAGTCCATGGTTGGGGTGAGAGCAGTCCTTGGCGATGCTAAGCACCTTCCACAGACAATGCTTGCTTTGGACAGACTCAATGGAGGGGAGCGAAGAACCGGTGATGCGTTCGGCAATTTTCACCACCCTCTGCAGTGCTTTCCGGTTGGAGACAGAGCAGTTGCCATACAATACTGTGATACAGTTAGTAAGGATGCTCTCGATGGTGCAGCGGTAGAAGTTCACCAGGATCTGAGGATACAGATGGACCTTCTTCAGTCTCCTCAGGAAGAAGAGACGCTGGTGAGCCTTCTTGACCAGAGTTGAGGTATTGTGGGTCCTAGAGAGGCCATCGGAGATGTTGACCCCCCAGGAACCTGAAGCTGGAAACACGTTCCACCTCCGTCCCGTTGATGTGGATGGGGGTGTGCGTGCTGCCCCTAGACTTCCTGAAGTCTACAATGAGCTCTTTGGTCTTCTTGGAGTTAAGGGCCAGGTTGTTGTCAGCGCACCATGCTGCTAGGAGCTGGACCTCCACCCTATAGGTCGACTCATCGTTGTTGCTGATGAGACCAATCACAATTGTATCATCTGCATACTTGATGATGGTGTTAGTACCATGTACAGGTGTGCAGTCGTAGGTGAAGAGGGAGTAGAGGAGGGGGCTCAGCACGCAGCCCTGTGGAATGCCGGTGATCAGGGTGAGGGTTGAAGAGGTGTGCTTGTCTAACCTAACAGACTGGGGTCTGTTGGTTAGAAAGTCCAGTATCCAGTTGCAGAGGGAGGGGTCGATGCCCAGGTTACCGAGTTTGGTGATCAGTTTAGAAGGTATAATGGTGTTGAATGCTGAGCTGTAATCGATGAACAGCATTCTTACGTAAGTGTCTTTGTTGTCGAGGTTGGAGAGGGCGGAGTGAAGTGCCGTTGAGATGGCATCCTCCTATTCTTGCGGTGGGCAAACTGATAGGGATCCAATGTGGGGGGTAGGCAGCCTTTGAGGTGTGCCAGGACCAGCCTCTCGAAGCACTTGGTGATGATGGGGGTAAGTGCAACTGGGCCGAAGTCGTTGAGGCTTGCCGCAGTGGAGTGTTTATGCTTTATCTGATGGGATAAATTGTAGACTTGATTTTTTTAATCTCAAAATTTTGTAACATTGCTACATTAGAGGAAGAGACTGACTTTGGTGCCTTCCCTCACAGTGGGAAATTATCATGTATTACCATCTACTTCATTGGAGACCCTTGGGCTATCTTTGATCGGACTTTACTGGATTTTATCTTGCATTAAACGTTATTCCATTTATCTTGTATCTGTACACTGTGGATGGCTCGATTGTAATCATATATTGTCTTTCCGCCGATTGACTGTTCCGTTAGCAATCAAAAAGAGCTTTGCATTGTTGTACCTCAGTAAACATGCCAATAAACTAAACTGAAAACGTTGCCATGGGCACGGTGTCCTGGTGAGAACTATGGTAAGGTACAGTACAGATCCCTTCTTAACTCCCCTCCATCGCAAAGGCTCATAAAAAGAGAGACTTCCACAGAAAAAGCAGAACTTTAGAAAGTGCCGTTGTAGGGAGGTAGTGAGGTCAGTAATACTTTTGGCATACTGGCCTTCTTTGATCACAGATGATATATATCTGCCTCCACTGCCACCCTGGCAGTGTGTTCCAGGCGCTCAGCACCCTCTGTGTAAAAATAACTTGCCCCTCTCGCCTTAAATATATGCCCTCTAGTCTGATGTTTCCACCCTGGTTTTGACTGTCTACCCGTAAACAAATTTTTCCCTCTGTCGGGTGTTGGTCCGATTTGCTGCTTCCCAAAACCCTGTCAATCTACAGGTGTCTCTTCAATGTCACATTGTAAGTCTCTGCTTTGGACCCGAACCTGCCGCCAGTTGCCATAGTTACCACCAGAAGGATTATTTTTCTTACTCGGCTTATATAATATGCTCATCGTGAACATTTGAAAAGTTTCTTTGTATTTTTGCTCTTGTTTGCCTCCTGATCTATTTTCCCCAAATTCCACTCCCTAGTTGTTGGTAGGATGGTTTAGTTGCCTGATAACAGCTGGGAAGAAACTGTCCCTGAATCTAGAGGTGTGCATTTTCACACTTATATAGCTCTTGCCTGATGGGAGAGGGTAGAAGTGGGAGTGGCTGAGATGCGACTCGTCCTCGATTATACTGGTGTCTTTGCCAAGGCAGCCTGAGGTAAGGAGAGCCTAACTAATGTGCTCCTGCATGATGGATTCATTCATTCCTTTGGACTGTAGCCTCACACAAATACTGCAGCCAGCACTTTAACCGTTCACAATTACTCAGTATTGGCTCATCCAATGATTCTCCTCTGGATTTTTTGTGAAGCTGCTCCACCAATATTGTGTGACACTCCTAGGTAACTGTTAATTAACAGGGTGTGCAGGGCCGAATCATAGCCAATGTACTGAGTGGAAGGAGGCTGTTCGGATCCAGGCTTGAACTGGTGTGCCTTACACTTAGATAGGCCTATTCCCCCTGCTGTCTAACCCCAACACCCCTGCCATTACTTGTTTCCAATTTGATATCCCAATCCATTTAGGATTTCTTCCGTGCAACAGTCAGGCAATGCGTTAAAGTCACTAGTTACATAACACCCCAGGATATTTTCGGTAAACTTGTGAAATCTGATTGATAGAGCAATGAGAAACTGCAGAGGCTGGTTTACAAAGAAAGACACAAAGTGCTGGAGTAACTCAGCGGGTCAGGCAGCATCTCCGGAGGACATGGATAGGTGACATTTTGAGTCGAGACCTTTCCTCAGACTCTGGAACAAGTGGGTGGAAGTGATGTGGAAGCTTGCATACATTAGATCAGAAAGTGCTGGAGTAACTCGGGGGGGTCAGACAACATCTCTGGAGAACGTAGATAGGTGACATTTTGGGTCAAAACCCTTTTCCAGACTCACTGCGGTGGGAGGAGTGCAGAAAGCTGTAAGAGAGGATGGGAGCTATTTTAGCACGGAAAAGAGTTTGCTTGTAATTTTGAAAGGGTTTTTAACAGGTGAATGAAATTCCCTTTCATCCCACATCTGCAGTTCCTTGTATCTCCTCCAGTACCTGTACTTTGTTTTTTTTTGCTCCAGATTTCAGCATCTGCAGTCTCTGGTGTATTCTAGGGACTTTGGGCATTTGTTTTGCACTAATATTGTTTTTTGTATTTATCAAACTTTCTATCTATTATGTTATCTACAAGTATTGTGTTTACAGACCTGTTGTGCTCCTGCAAGTAAGAATTTCAATGTTTTGTTTTTGCTGCATATGATAATTAAACAGTCTTGACATTGCTGAAAGAAATTATCAAAGTTCAGAGTGGCAATGAGCCTCACCACTAGATGGCAAGGCATGTTCAGTAATGTGGCAATCTTCAACTTGCAGGAAACTGGATCAGGAGTTGGACACACAGCCCCTTCCCTCCCTGCTCCACCATGTGGTTGGATCACAGCCAATACGTTGCCTCAAACCTATGTACCTGCCTGATCTCAGTCTTAAATGTACTCACAGACTGATCGTCCACAGTCCTTCAGAGGAGGAGAAGGCCAAAGATTGACATCACTCTGCATGAAGACATTTCTCCTTACTACAGTGCCAAATGGTAAAAACTCATCCTGGGATTCCACTGCTTCCTCCTAGAGGGTAAAGCTTGTTGCATTCTTCAGGATCTTCATTGTCACATGTTCATAAACCTTATGAACAGAATTAGGCCATTTGGCCCATCGAGTCTACTCCACCATTCAATCATGGTTGATCTATCTTTCTCTCTCAGCCCCATTCGCCTGCCTTGTCAACAAAACCATTGACAGCCTTTTACTAATCAAGAATCTGTTAATCTCCACTTTAAAAATATCCATCCGTCTGTGGCAATGAAATCCACAGATTAACCACTTTCTGACCAAAGAAATTCCTCCTCATCTCCTTTCTAAAGGCTTGTCCTTTTATTCTGAGGCTTTTGGTCCTTCCCAAAGGCATCGAGTCGAGTCGAGACCATTTTCCATTGACCTGCCCCTCCTTCAGCTTTCACCCCCCTTTCCCTCCAAGCAGTCTGAAGAAAGGTCCTGACCCAAAACGTCACCTATCTATGTTCTTCAGGGATGCTGTCTGACCCGTTGAGTTACTCCAGCACTTTGGATTTTTACCCAGGCTATTTTCACCCAGTCTCTCCTCATGAGACAACTCTTAGGATCCAGGCAAGTGCCTACCTAACACCAAAACCAAGATATCTTTCATTGGGAATGGAGACTAAAGCTCTGTAACCTTTCATCAAAAGGCCTGCACAACCCTAGCTGGTTTCTTCATGTTTGCATTCTGGAGCTCTAGCGGTGAAAACCCAACATACCATTTGTCTTGAAGATAGACACAAAATTTTGGAGTAACTCAGCCAGACAGGCAGCAACTCTGGAGAGAAGGAATGGGTTTCGGGTCGAGACCCTTCCTCAAACAAAGTTACTCAAAAGGAAGGGAATCGATTCGAAATGTCACCCATTCCTTCTCTCCAGAGATGCTGCATGTTCTGCTGAGTTTCTCCAGAATGTTGTGTCTATCTTGGGTGTAAACCAGCATTTGCAGGTCCTTCCTATACCATTTGTCTTTTTACATAAAACAGTACAACACAGGAACAGGCCCTTTGTTCCACAATGAATGTGCTGAACATGACGCCAAGTTAAAGTAATCTCTTCTGCCTGCATGTGATCCAGATCCTTCCATATCCAAGTGTCTAAAGGTATCTTAAACTCCACGATCATATCTGTCTCCACCACCACCCTGGCATTGCATTCCAGGTACCCACCACACTCTGTTAAAAACTTGCCCACATATCTCCTTTAAACTTTGCCCCACTCACCTCAAAAGTATGGACTGTAGTCCTTGTCATTTCCATCCTGAGAAAGAGGTTCTGACTGTCTACTCTACCCACACCTCTCATCATATATAGTTCTTCCAAAGTATTGCAAATTGCTTGCTGCACCTGCATGTTTACTTTCTGTATCTTATGAACCAGCACACTCTAACCCCTCCCCCACCCCTGCATGCCTGCTGGTTCTCCGAGTTTATCGTTGTTTAAAAAAAAAAATCCCCACTTCCGACTGAAGCGAATACCATGACAGTTTCCCACACTGTGTTCCATCAGCCAACCTCCTGACCACTTGTGTGAGAACCCCATAAGGATTCAGGGAGAAGCACCAATCCCAAAACATGACTTTCTTGACCTCACTTAAACCTTGACTCCATCAACCATGGGGGATCATGGAGAACCCTCCTCATATTCAGCTTCCGACTGAAATTAGGCTCCTGTGCTGTACTGATTTAAGGATGTGCTCAAAACCTGCTTGAATAAATGCAGCATCCTCTCTGAATTCTGGGAAATCCACAGACCACCTCTTGCATTACCATGGATTTGTTTTCTAACGATGTATTTTTGCACTAATGTCTGTTTTTTGCAATCTTTTTCTTTTCATCTTGCAGAATTTATGCATAATCTATGTTTTTGTGCATGATGTGATGCTGCTGCAATCAAGTTGCTTTTCTGTACCTCGTTGTCACTAGGACTATAAGCTCCACTTGACTTGACCTGAATCCCTTCCCAAACCTGCTCAGAGTGGAGAAGGTGCATTCAGGATGGTATTGAGAACCTGAAAGCACTGAATCGGGAGCACGTAGGGGAGGAGGGGGGGGGGGGGGAAGAAGAGATGAGCGAGAGAACTTGGGGGGGGGGGGTGGGAGAAGAGATGAGTGAGAGAACATGTTTCCTCATTCCAAAGTGACGACGGTTTCAGTACCTGACAGTCTGTAAAGTAGGAAACAGGCCCCTCTGCCCACCAGGTCCGCGCCGACCAGCGATCATCCTGTACACTAGCACTATCTCACACTCTAGGGACCAAAGCCAATAAACCTAGAAACATGCATATCTTTGGAATCTGGGTGGAAATTGGAGAAAACGCATAGGGAGGACATACAAACTCCGTACATACAGCACCCGTAGTCAGGATTGAATCTGGGTCTCTGGTGCTGCAAGGCAGTAACTCTATTGTTGCCCCTGTGCCACCGTTGTTAGAGGTGAAACAGAGAAGGGCCTTCACCCTTTAGAACATTAGTTATTCTCGAATGAACAAACGCATGGCTCCAATTGTATAATTTGCCACTTGGAATGAGCAAATTAAGCTTGCACCAATGACTGGTGAATTGCACTGCTGTTGTCATATGTAAGTCATTACACAATTACAGCCAGTTTAGCTATGCAAACATTGCAAGCTCATGGGGATTAACTCATGGGTATTAAAAGTATGAAGACATTTTTCCAGAGTTGGGTCTTGTTCTGACTGGTTTGACTTGTGTGTCACATCTTAGGAATGTTTGCATTTCCATAAACCCAAAAGTATTTTTGTAGCTGTGAGCTGTCACTTGATAGAGTGGCCAAAGTTTGGAACTTGTTGGAGTCATTGACCAAATAGCCCTCAGGATGAATATGCAGGTAATGTTTTGTGGTGTGCGCACTGCAGCACCCTCAAACTCATCAACATACAAAGTATTGGAGAACTCAGCGGGTCAGGCAGCTTCACTAGAGAACATGGATAGATTACGCTTCGGGTTGGGACCCTGTGACGTTTTGTGTCAAGACTCTTTTTCTGAAGCTGGGTATTGCCCGAAACGTCACCTGTCGATGTTCTTCCAAGATGCTGCCTGACCTACTGTGTTATTCCAGCAGGCTGTATCTTGTTTTGTAAACCAGCATCCACAGTTTTTAGTATCCACTGTCAAAATTATGCCAACCCAACTCATTACTTAGAACATCGAAAAGTGCAGCACCAGAACAGGCCCTTCATCCCACAAAGCTGTGCTGAACATGATAAACTAATCGCATCTACCTGCATGTGATCCATATCAAAAAGGACAAAAAGAAGAGGGCAATAGTAATTGGGGACTCTATTGTTAGGGGGTCGGATAGGCGATTCTGTGGACGCAGTCGGGAGACCAGGATGGTGGTCTGTCTCCCTGGTGCCAAGGTCTCGGACGTGTCCCAACGCGTCCAAGATATCCTGAAATCAGAGGGAGAGGAACCTGAGGTCGTGGTACATATAGGTACCAATGACATAGGTAAAAAAAGGGAAGAGGTCCTGAAGGGAGGATTTAGGGAGTTGGGAGGAGAGTTAAGGAAAAGGACCAAAAAGGTAACAATCTCAGGATTACTGCCTGTGCCACACGACAGTGAGAGTAGGAATGGAGCGAGGTGGAGGATAAATGCGTGGCTGAAAGACTGGTGCAGAGGGCAGGGATTCAAGTTTCTGGATCATTGGGACTTCTTTTGAGGAAGGTGGGACCTGTACAGAAAGGATGGGTTGCACTTGAACCCGAGGGGGACCAATATCCTGGCGGGGAAATTTGCAAAGGCTACTGGGGAGACTTTAAACTAGAATGGTTGGGGCGAGGGACTCAAATAGAGAAAGCTAGTAGACAGAATGGGAGGCAGGAAGCAGAAAAGGGAAGCACTCGGGCACAAGAGGAGAAAGAAAAAAAAGGAAATAAACAGAGAATAAGAGGAGGGGGGTTTCTTAAATGTGCATATTTTAATGCTAGGAGCATTGTAAGAAAGGTGGATGAGCGTAGAGTCTGGATAGACACCTGGAAGTATGATGTTGTGGCGATCAGTGAAACATGGTTGCAGGAGGGCTGTGATTGGAAACTAAATATTCCAGGATTTCGTTGCTTCAGGTGTGATAGAATTGGAGGAGCAAGAGGTGGAGGTGTTGCATTACTAGTCAGGGAAGATATTACAGCAGTGCTTTGGCAGGATAGATTGGAGGGCTCATCTAGGGAGGCTATTTGGGTGGAACTGAGAAGTGGGAAAGGGATAGCAACACTTATAGGGGTGTATTATAGACCGCCAAACGGGGATCAAGAATTGGAAGAGCAAATATGTAAGGAGATAGCAGATATTAGTAGTAAGCACAAAGTAGTGATTGTGGGAGATTTCAACTTTCCACACATAGACTGGGAAACACATTCGGTAAATGGGCTGGATGGTTTGGAGTTTGTAAAATGTGTGCAGGATAGTTTTTTGCAGCAATGCATAGAGGTACCTACTAGAGGAGGTGCAGTGTTGGACCTCCTGTTAGGAAATGAGACGGGACACGTGGCGGAGGTATGCGTTGGGGAGCACTTCGGGTCCAGTGATCACAATACCATTAGTTTCAATATAATTATGGAGAGGTTCAGAACTGGACCTAGGGTTGAGATTTTTGATTGGAGAAAGGCTAATTTTGATGAGATGCGCAATGATTTAAAAGGAGTGAACTGGGACATTTTGTTTTATGGGAAGGATGTAGAAGAGAAATGGAGGACATTTAAAGGGGAAATTTTAAGAGTACAGAATCTTTATGTTCCTGTTCGGTTGAAAGGAAACAGTAAAAATTGGAAAGAGCCCTGGTTTTCAAGGGAAATTGGACATCTTGTTCGGAAAAAGAGGGCGATCTACAATAATTATAGGCAGCATGAAGTAAATGAGGTGCTTGAGGAGTATAAGGAATGTAAAAAGAATCTTAAGAAAGAAATTAGAAAAGCTAAAAGAAGATATGAGGTTGCTTTGGCAAGTAAGGTGAAAGTCAATCCAAAGGGTTTCTACAGCTATATTAATAGCAAAAGGATAACGAGGGATAAAATTGGTCCATTGGAGAGACAGAGTGGACAGCTATCGGCAGAGCCAAAAGAGATGGGGGAGATATTGAACAATTTCTTTTCTTCGGTATTCACCAAGGAGAAGGATATTGAATAATGTGAGGTAAGGGAAACTAGTAGAGTAGCTATGGATACTATGAGTTTCAAAGTAAAAGAAGTACTGACACTTTTGAAAAATATAAAAGTGGATAAGTATCCAGGTCCTGACAGGATATTCCCTAGGACATTGAGGGAAGTTAGTGTAGAAATAGCCGGGGCTATGACAGAAATATTTCAAATGTCATTAGAAACTGGAATAGTCCCCGAGGATTGGCGTACTGCGCATGTTGTTCCATTGTTTAAAAAAGGGTTCTAAGAGTAAACCTAGCAATTATAGACCAGTTAGTTTGACTTCAGTGGTGGGCAAATTAATGGAAAAGATACTTAGAGATAATATATATAAGCATCTGGATAAACAAGGTCTGATTAGGAACAGTCAGCATGGATTTGTGCCTGGAAGGTCATGTTTGACTAATCTGCTTGAATTTTTTGAAGAGGTTACTAGGGAAACTGATGAGGGTAAAGCAGTGGATGTTGTCTATATGGACTTTAGAAAGGCATTTGACAAGGTTCCTCATGGAAGGTTGGTTAAGAAGGTTCAACTGTTGGGTATAAATGCAGGAGTAGCAAGATGGATTCAACAGTGGCTGAATGGGAGAAGCCAGAGGGTAATGGTGGATGATTGTTTGTCGGGTTGGAGGCAGGTGACTAGTGGGGTGCCTCAGGGATCGGTGTTGGGTCCTTTGTTGTTTGTCATGTACATCAATGATCTGGATGAAGGTGTGGTAAATTGGATTAGTAAGTATGCAGATGATACCAAGATAGTTGTGGATAATGAAGAGGATTTCCAAAGTCTACAGAGTGATTTAGGCCATTTGGAAGAATGGGCTGAAAGATGGCAGATGGAGTTTAATGCTGATAAATGTGAGGTGCTACACCTTGGCAGGACAAATCAAAATAGGACGAACATGGTAAATGGTAGGGAATTGAAAAATACAGTTGAACAGAGGGATCTGGGAATAACCGTGCATAGTTCCTTGAAGGTGGAATCTAATATAGATAGGGTGGTAAAGAAAGCTTTTGGTATGCTAGCCTTTATAAATCAGAGCATTGAGTATAGAAGCTGGGATATAATCTTAAAATTGTACAAGGCATTGGTGAGACCAAATCTGGAGTATGGTGTACAATTTTGGTCGCCCAATTATAGGAAGGATGTCAACCAAATAGAGAGAATACAGAGGAGATTTACTAGAATGTTGCCTGGGTTTCAACAACTAAGTTACAGAGAAAGGTTGAATAAGTTAGGTCTTTATTCTCTGGAGCGCAGAAGGGTAAGGGGGGACTTAATAGAGGTCTTTAAAATGATGAGAGGAATAGACAGAGTTGATGTGGGTCAGCTTTTCCCTTTGAGAATAGGGAAGATTCAAATAAGAGGGCATTACTTCAGAATTAAGGGACAGAAGTTTAGGGGTAACATGAGGGGGAACTTCTTTACTCAGAGAGTGGTAGCAGTGTGGAATGAGCTTACAGTGGAAGTGGTGGAGGCTGGTTCGTTGGTATCATTTAAAAATATATTGGATAGGCATATGGATGAGAAGGGAATGGAGGGTTATGGTATGAGTGCAGGCAGGTGGGACTAAGGGAAAAAAGTTGTTCGGCACGGACTTGTAGGGCCGAGATGTCCTGTTTCCGTGCTGTAATTGTTATATGGTTATATCCCTCCCTCCATTCCCTGCTTATATGATTCTTTTGGAAAAACAGTAAGCACATTCTTCAATGAAAATAATGACAGCGAGAATGTAACTCCCATTGCAAAACGTGTCCCTCAGCTAAGCATGACCGACATTACTCGTTCAATGAATTATGTAAGTGCATCGCAAAGGTCGTAATAAGTTCAACCATCTATCTATATTACTAAAAGTCTGATCTTGGCCACTTCCTATTGTTCTGTATATTGATTTTAGAAAAAAACGCTGCCACGTACGGCTGTGATTTTTGACCATCTTACTCAGTCCCCCTCCGCTGCACATGACAAGAGGATTTATCCCATCGATGAAAAATAAAAGACTTATTAGTGTGAAAAAGCTACTTTTCTTAACTACTAAACCAGGTTCGCTTCTTAATAAACAGACACCACACAAACTGTTTGGTAGACCAGTTCAAAACTTTACTTAATATCGGCCGATGGAAGGGAGCGAGCTTTCCAGCTAAGTGACCAATATAGACACTCGACTGTCCTCAGTCCCCTTCGCTGAACAACAGAATTACATTGCCTTAAATAGGGTTTTTTTTTGCCCCTTAGCACATTCCACAGACATTAGTCATGGTCAGAGGTACAGGAAAAGGTTTCCACAGAATGCATCACATCAAAGGCCTTTTGTTTACATGGTACAAGATATACTAAAAACATTGGCCATTTGCTTTAGGTCATTTTATCTCCAAAGAGATCACCCTAGCTCTTTTCGCTGCTTCCTCTCTGTCACTTGGTCCCTCATAAACATAGACCATTTGTTTACAAAGATGTGACTAGCTATTTCTCTCTTCCTTTATTGCCTCCTCCCCCACAAACATTGGTCATTTGGTTTATGGCATCTTACTTCAAAATGTGACTAGCTATGTCTCTCTTCCTCTCTGTCACTTCCTCACTTGGGAGACAATGTTATAGGATTTATTATCTCACACAGCCACAACCTAAGGCAACCCTAATTTGACACTAAATATAAGCTGTAAGCTAGCCCAGAAGCCAATCTTCTTATATTTTTAACTAAAATTCGGCTTCATCAAGTGTTTAAAAAATGTTGAGATTTTCTATCCTGAAGGCCACGTCCCTTCTGGATGGACTATGAAACCTGGAAGTGTTGAGTGCCTCAGTCAGTCTCTGCAAGATGGGGGAGCAAGAGAGTCACGTCTCTCAGTCTGAGCTGTGAATAACACTGAACACATGTCTACTAAACTGTGAGTGGTTTTACTGACCTGTCAATGCCTTTAATGTGGTTTGAAAATATAGTTTGGGAAATGCTAAAGCTGTGTTGCCTTTGGTTTGGAAATGCTAAAGTTGCCTTGCCTAATTAAAGTTGCCTTGCCTAATTAAAGTTGCCTTCCCTAATTAAACTTGCCTTGCCTTTTATATAATTAAAGAGGGAGATGAGGGGGGGAGTACGGAGGGGAGAGGAATTATGGAGGGAGGGAGTGACTGAGGGTAGGGGAAAGGAACGGTGAGGGAGGGATTGGGGGAGGGTAGAGGAGAGGGAAAAGAAGAGGGAAAAGAAGAGGGAGGAGATGAGGTGGGAGAGTGGGGGAGGAGTGGGAATGGAGGGAGAGGGGGCAGTAGAAGGGGGAGTGGGGGATAGAGGGAGAGGAGGGCAGTGGGGGAGGTGAGGAAGGGTAGTGGGGGGATAGGGGGAAGGTGAGGCATGGGGGAGGTGGAGGATAGAGGGATAGGAAGGAGGTAGGGAGGGGAGTGGTTATGTTTGGAGGGAGTTACTGAGGGTAGGGGAAAGGGTACCGAGAGAGAGATGATGGAGGGATTGGAGGGGGGGAGGAGGAGAGGGGAAAAAAGAGGGAGGGTGAATAGGAGGGGGAAAGAGTACTGGGGGATGAGCGGAAATGAGCTGTGACTTTGCAGTTAGGGGTTTTGGGTGAGTGGTGGAATATTGCTTTGGGGGACCAAGCTTCCTGCATGACAGGAACACAACGGGTCCCACAGTCTGGTTGTTTTTAATCCGCTCGACAGTGCAGACATTTTGAAAATTGGGACTGAAACATTTTATTGAGGTGCATCACGGCATGATTTGGGAACAGCTCCATTCAAGGCCGCAAGAAATTGCAGATAATTGTAGGTATGTTACAAAACTTACCTTCAGCAGCGCTGCAGTTCTGCCACTGCCCGTGTGCATGGCCTTTGAGAGGGGGGCGGGTTTAAAATGCAATTTTTCTGCAGCCTATTCAAATATATCTCTGTCAGGCTGTTTAGTTGCTAAAGAAAAATCGCTTCGACTGCCGTTTTATTAAGATTATTAAAATTAGCGCTGGATAATTTAATTGTTGGAGTAAAATTAAAATCATCTTCAAATGCCGTCAATGCCGACAACGGGACGAATCTCACGTAGGGGACAAGGTAAGGTGTGCCATTTATTTTCTCATATAAACTTGCTTCTTAGGATGCCTTTAATCAAAATTTCACGAAAATGTCATTATGTAAATATACGAACCGGCAGTATTTTTCCTGCCAATATGGGGTTTAAATTCACTGCAACTGCAACGTTCCAAACTAGCGAGTTCCACAATATCCAACTCGCAAGATGATTTAAATGCCCATTAATTTACAGGAATTAAACACTAAATTCCTTCCATTTGGCCTATAAATTCATGACAATGAGATTTAAAAATCATGTTATATTGTGAATTCTTGTGTGAATGTTATTTGGACACTTAGGCTATTTAAAAATGTTAACATTTTCTTAAGAAATTGATAGATGTTTAGATCTAGTAATTGAATTTAGTAATTAGCTAAAATTGGGTAACTAACTAATTATATGCTTTAATTTCAGGTTATCCAAGTAAGATTGTTTCATATTTGTTTCAGAATGCTTCAATCTATAATAACTGAAAATTTCATTCAGTTCTCTTAACTTTTAATAAAGTAATGGGCTTTTGACTGTCCTTGATCACAGCTTTTGTGTTGTCAATGGAAAAGCAATAGGGAACAAGATGCTAATTTCCGAGTATAAAAATGGCGATAACTTTTTTTAATACTGAAGATATGAAAGTGAATTTGGTGTCAAATTAAACTTCTTTTTATGCTTTATAACCATATAACCATATAACAATTACAGCACGGAAACAGGCCATCTCGACCCTTCTAGTCCATGCCGAACACTTAATCTCCCCTAGTCCCATCTACCTGCGCTCAGACCATAACCCTCCATTCCCTTTCCATCCATATAACTATCCAATTTATTTTTAAATGATAAAAACGAACCTGCCTCCACCACCTTCACTGGAAGCTCATTCCACACAGCTACCACTCTCTGAGTAAAGAAGTTCCCCCTCATGTTACCCCTAAACTTCAGTCCCTTAATTCTCATGTCATGTCCCCTTGTTTGAATCTTCCCTACTCTGAGTGGGAAAAGCTTTTCCACGTCAACTCTGTCTATCCCTCTCATCATTTTAAAAACCTCTATCAAGTCCCCCCTTAACCTTCTGCGCTCCAAAGAATAAAGCCCTAACTTGTTCTGATGGGATAAAGTGCAGACTTGATTTTTTAAATCTCAAAATTTTGTAACATTGCTAATAATTGTGGACGGAGCCCAGACCAACACATAAACCAACCTCCCTTCCATTGACTCCATTTACACTTTACGTTATCTCGGCAAGGTCACCAGCATAATCAAGGACTAGTCCAGGGATGGGGAACCTTTTCATGTTGGAAGGCCGCATTAAGTTAGCTGTAATCTAATAAGGCCGCATCCAAGAAACTTCAACTAGATATAGGATTATTTTGTTGAATCTTCTTTTTTAAGATTAAAATAAAAATAATAAAAGACAAACAAAAACATATTAATAAAAATAAAAGGACTTGTTCTGCAAAATTTGGATTCATTCAAAAGGTCGCACTTAATGGCCTAGAATGCTGCAGGTTCCCCACCCCTGGACTAGTGCTACCTTGGCCACTCTCTCATCCCCTCTCCCATCAGGCAAGAGGTATAGAAGTGTGAAAACGAACACATCCAGATTCATGAACAGTTTCTTCCCAGCTGTTATTAGACAACTGAGCCATCATATCAATAACAAAAGAACAGTCCTGAATCTACTATCTACGTCATTGGAGACCCTCGGACCATCTTTGATCAGACTTTACTGGACTTTATCTTGCACTAAATGTTATTAACGTTATTCCCTTTATCATGTATCTGTACAATGATTGGTGGTTTACATTCTTTTCAGTTTCTGCAACTTGGACAATAGTTTAGGAACAGTTTTTTAAGTGTTAATTGATAGCACGGCCAAAAATAAAAATAAATAGCTTGCCTTATTTCGTAATAAAATGAATTGCTTGCCTTATTTTATACCTTTTGTGATGTATTTAACTTACCAATTTGCTTTGTGACTTAGCACTCATCTGCTACCGTTCAAGTATTTAAAAATAAACCTAAAAATATCTAAGATCGAGCAAAACACAAAGTGATGGAGGAACTCAGAGGGCCAGACAGCATATGTGGAGGGAATGGACAGGTGGTGTTTTAGGTTGGGACTCAGACAGATTGGAATGGGTGGGGGAGTAATCTGGGATAAGAGAAGAAGGGGTGGGAAGTGTCTGGCAAATGATAAGTGGATATGTGATGGGAGGGGGTGGTGATTGGCAGTTGGGAAGAGTAAGTGACAAATGCCGGAGATGAAAAAAGAATGATGGGGATGAGTGAAATGTAAAGCCGAAGGGATATGGTTGGAAGGAGATTTGGGTAAAGGGGATGAAAGTGAAACAGGGAAGATGGGGACGAGAACAAGGTGACTGGGTGGGAGGAGATATGGTGGGAGAAATATGTGTGTACCACGTTGGGTGGGGGACAGGGGAAAATGAGGGGAGAGGAGGGGGAGGGGATGATAATACTTGAAATTGGAGAATCCAATGTTCATACCTTTGGGTTGTAAGATTCCAGATTCTGTTTGGAAGAGCGTTGATGTATTATGAGGTTTAGTTTGATTTCAATAAGTGGATGCTGTAATAATTTGAACAATATTTTAATTTTAATAAGGCAACTTTACGGACTGGAAGAAAGTGTGTGATTCTAGATTGCAAGCATTCATAAAATACCAACAAACTTTGGGTGAAGGCTTCACATTATGATAACATCACAGCTATTTATCTTTGTTGTATTTAGTCAATGTTGATTACACGCCTCACAGAAATATTCAACGTCAGAAAATTTTCGTTGCCAAGTCAAAATAAATGAAGGTGTAGTGAGGCCAGACAGGTCGAGCAAAATGATTTAAAATGATAATAAAAAACCCGTGAAGTTCGCATGCCTTACAGAACTAACAATAATAGTACCTGTTGCTGGGAGGAGCGCTGACTAACTAACGGACACACTCCAAAAGCCCGCAAAAACACCCCATGGTCACGTGACCACACCTACCAATGAAGAGGGTTCTGACCTCTCCACCCCACCACTAGGTGCCGCTACAGGACCCCACCCAGAACCTGAGGAAAGGAAACGAGCGGGCGTCCGATCGACCCGACCAGACCGAGTGGAGACAGGAGGCACTGGCACAACCAGTGCCACAGGCGGAACAGAGCGAATAGACGGAACAGGGGAAACAGGCACAACAGGTGCAACCCGGGAAC
This sequence comes from Leucoraja erinaceus, assembly GCF_028641065.1. Lineage (NCBI taxonomy): Eukaryota > Metazoa > Chordata > Chondrichthyes > Rajiformes > Rajidae > Leucoraja > Leucoraja erinaceus. The sequence continues at coordinate 35,385,334 of NC_073384.1, read as the reverse complement.
AGGGCGCGCGCGGCCGGCGGATGACCCCTACGCCAGGGTCGAGCCACCACCACCAGGCTGTTGACATCCAAATGAGCAGGCTTGAGGCGGCCCACTGACACGATCTCCTCACAACCCCCGACATCCAATACAAAAGTCGCGACACCAGGCCGCAACTCCTGGAAAGGCACTTCATAAGGCCGCTGGAGCGGAGTGCGATGCAAATCCCTGCGAACAAAGACAAAAGAGCAGTCCTTAAGCACTGGGGGAACATACACAGGGACGACCCCATGGCGGGAAGTGGGAACGGGAGCCAGGACCCCCACTTTCTCACGCCAATACCCCAACACAGATGAGGCGGGCTCCGGCAACCCCCAAGCCGCATGAAGGAAATCCCCAGGCACCCACAGCAGCGCACCATACAGCAGCTCCGCGGAAGACGTGTCCATATCCGCCTTAGGAGCCGTGAGAATCCCAGCAACACCCAAGGCAATTGGTCCACCCAATCCGGGCCAGTGAGCTGCGCCTTTTACGCCGAGTTCAATTGTCTGTGGAAAATTGTCAAAGCTGCCGGCCCCGATGGCATCCCCGGGCGGGTGCTCAGGGCATGTGCTGGACAATTATCCCTGGTCTTCACTGACATTTTCAATCTGTCACTGGCCCAGGGTGCCATCCCCACTTGCCTCAAGACATCAACCATTGTGCCAGTGCCCAAACAAGCAGCTACAGGAGGTCTCAACAACTTCCGCCCAGTGGCACTCACCCCTGTCATTGCAAAGTGCTTTGAGCGGCTGATCCTGGCTCACCTCAAAGCCAGCTTCCCCCCCACACTGGACCCCCATCAGTTTGCCTACCGGACCAACAGGTCTACAGAGGACGCCATATCGGCAGCCCTACACTCTGCCCTGACCCACCTGGACAGCAATAACACCTACATCAGGTTGCTGTTCATCGATTTCAGCTCCGCCTTTAATACTGTCATCCCCGCTAGCTTGATCACCAAACTCAGCGGACTTGGCATCTCCACCTCCCTCTGCAATTGGACACTGGATTTCCTCACCAACAGAGCACAGTCTGTTAGGGTCAACAACCTCACCTCCTCCGCTATAAGGGCTGTGTAGCTCAGCCCTCTCCTCTACTCCCTCTTCACCCATGACTGCATCCCTAAGAATGGCTCCAACGCCATCATTAAATTTGCTGACGACACCACGGTGGTAGGACTGATCAGTGACAACGACGAGTCAGCCTACAGGGAGGAGGTCCAGCACCTGGCAGCCTGGTGTGCCAACAATAACCTCATCCTCAACTCCAAGAAGACGAAGGAAATTATTGTTGACTTCAGGAAGAACAGAGGGGGCAGACATACCCCCATCCATATAAACGGGATTGAGGTGGAGCGCGTCTCTAACTACAAATTCCTCGGGGTACACATCTCGGAGGATCTGTCCTGGTCCCTCAATACCTCCAAACTGATCAAAAAGGCGCAGCAGCGCCTTTACTTCCTGAGGAGGCTCAAGAAAGCTCACCTGTCCCCCCAGATCCTGACCAACTTTTACCGCTGTACCATCGAAAGCATCCTGACCACCTGCTTCACGGTATGGTACACCAGTTGCACCGTAGCTGACGGGAAGGCACTACAACGGATGGTGAAAACCGCTCAGTACATCATCAGTGCCCCGCTCCCTGCCATGGATGCCCTCCACTGAAAACGGTGTCTGAGACGGGCCGGAAAGATCATCAAGGACCCCTCCCACCCTAACCATGGACTGTTTGCCCTCCTCCCATCAGGGAGGCGGTACAGGAGCCTCAGGTCTCGTACAAGTAGGATGAGGAATAACTTCTTCAACAACACTATCACATTGCTGAACTCGGAGTCCCGCCAATAGATTTCTCTGTCTCTCCGTCCACATTGTTTGGTTATTCTGTATTTTTATTTCTATATTGCACTATTACTACGAACAGACGCTAAACTGCATTTCGTTGTACCCATACTTGTATCTGTGCAATGACAATAAAGTTGAATTGAATTGAATTGAATTGGATTGAAACGTTCGACCAACCCGTTGGCCTGAGGGTGATACGCGGTGGTATGATGCAGCTGGCACCATACAGCTGATCATGGCCGACCACAAGGCTGAGGTGAACTGGGCACCAGTAGAAATGTTAGCAGGCATGCCGAAACGCGCCACCCAGTGGGCCGCGAGAGCCCGAGCACAATTCTCAGCGGAGGTGTTGGACAGCGGAAAAGCTTCAGGCCACCGTGTGAAACGATCCACAACCATGAGCAGGTAAGTCGCACCATGAGATTGCGGCAGAGGATCCACCAGATCCACATGAATGCGAGCAGAACAGTGAGGAGGAACCACAAAATCCTGAAGTGGCTCACAAACATGCTTCTGAGACGTCTGGCAAGGAATGCAGACCCTGGCCCAATGCCGCAACCTGCTTACGAAGGCCATGCCACACGAACTTGGCCGCCACCAATGCAGAAGTCGCCCGGATGGTAGGATGAGCCAGTCCATGAATGGAGGTGAAAACTCGCCGCTGCCAACCAATTGGAACGGCAGGTGGCTGGTGGAAGAATCGCACAGGTCTGTCACCCCTGCCGGGCCGAACGGCACATCGGCCAACACTAAACCTGATGCAGCAGTATGATTTCCTTGCATCTCGTCACCATCACTTTGGGCAGCAGCCAGTGCAGTATAGTCCAACCCCGGGGCGACGGACAGCACAGCATGGACTGCAGGGCGAGACAAAACATCAGCCACCTGATTCAGCTTGCCGGCCACGTGCCGAACATCGGTAGTGAATTCGGACACGAAAGCCAGGTGCCGCTTCTGACAAGCGGACCAGGGATCAGGCACCTTCGCGAAGGCAAATGTGAGAGGCTTATGGTCCATAAATGTCCTGCCCCCAGGAAATACCGGAAATGTCGGACCGCCAAATAAAGAACCAGAAGCTCGCAGTCGAACGCACTGTAATTGCGCTCAGGGGGGCGTAGGTGCCGGCTGATGAAAGCAAGCGGTTGCCATTGACCACCGATAAACTGTTCCAGAACCCCTCCGATAGCAGCATCAGAATCATCCACGGTAAGGGCGGTGGGGGCAGCGGCCCACGGGTGCACCAACAATGTGGCCTCAGGCTCGGCGGTCCATATGAGATCCCGTGGCTTACCAGTCAGGCACAGGAACAAAGGCCGCATGATCCAAGCCGCCGCCAGCACAAAACAATGGTAAAGGTTCACCATGCCTATGAACCCCTGCAGACCCTTGACAGTGAGCGGCCGAGGAAACTGCCAAAGCGCCTCCACTTTATCGGGAAGAGGTGTGGTGCCCTGTGAGGTAACGTGATGACGCAGGAAGGAGATGGAGCTGAGACCGAACTGGCACTTGGCGTTAATGACTAACCCGTGATCCCGGAGCCGCTGGAACAGCACGCAGAGGTGCTCACAGTGTTCTCGATGATAACAGCTGACGACCGGAATTTCATCGAGATAAACGAAAACAAAGTTCAAACCGCGAGCAACCATGTCCATCAGGTGTGGAAAAGCCTGCATGGCATTTTAAAGTCCGAAAGGCATCAAGCAGACCAAAGTAACGATAGCAGTCTTGGGCATATCATCGGGGTGGATGGGAATCTGATGGTAGCCACGGACCAGATCGACCTTCGAAAATATGGTAGCACCATCCAAATGAGCCGTAAAATCCTGGATATGCGGGACCGAATAGCGATCGGCGGTCGTGGCGGTATTCAGGCAGCGATAATGCCCACATGGCCGCCACCCCCCAGACGACTTGGGAGCCACGTGAAGTGGGAAAGCCCAAGGGCTGTAGGAACTCCGCACGATCCCCATGTCCTCCATCGGTTGGAACTCCTCACGTGCTAAACGTAACTTGTCGGGCGGGAGGCGGCACGCCCGAGCATGCAGTGGAGGGCCAGCAGTGAGGATGTGATACACCATCCCATGCGTAGTAGCGGCCGAATGCAACCGCGGGGTCAGGATCTCTGGAAACTCCGGCAGGATCGGGGCATAGGCTCCGCCCACATCCGACACATATCCGAGCTGCGGATCGGGAGAAACCACGGGCTGCGAGGCCACAGGCTGGGGGGGCTTGGAGGAACGAGATGCTGGCCCCGGACTTCCACCATGAGGGGAAAAGCCCACAAAAAAACCAGCCCCGAGCAAAGGCTGGGAGACATCAGCGATTGTGAAGGGCCACGAATAACGATGAGAATCGAGAACGATGGAAACAGTCTGAGTCCCATAGGAGTGAATGGGGCTGCCATTAACAGCGGTCAGGGCGGGGCCATGCCTACCAGCACGAGTATCGAGGCCAGTCGAAGGGATGATGCTGATCTCCACCCCAGTGTCCATGAGGAAACGAAGCCCGGAATGGTGATCCCTGATGTAGCGGCGATGTTTCTGGCCGACTGCGATAGCTTCTATTGGCGATCGGCCGGGGCATTTCCCGAAAACGAGCAAGGGGTGCGGCATCGACGGGCCTCTGCACCCCAGCGTTGGTGGTAATAACACCACTAGCGCTTACTGTGGACCGCAGCGGTGGACTGCGAGCCAGCGACATCATCCTGAGGAGGAACAGCCCAGCGAGGCTGCTGTGACGATGGCACAGACACCTGGCTGACGGAACAACCATCCTGCTGTTTGACAAGCCATAGCTCGTCCGCCCGTTCAGCGAGCTGCAGGGGGTCGGTGAAATCAGACCCAGCGAGAAACAGTTGGATGTCAACGGGCATCTGCTCCAGGAACACCTGTTCAAACAATAGGCAAGGCTGATGTCCATCCATGAGCGCTAACACTCACTCATGAGAACCGCCAGCTGACGATAACCTAGACCGTCCATATGTAGCAGCCGAGCCACGCGATCGCGGCGGCTGAGCCCAAAGGTGCGGGGCAGCAACGCCTTCATAGCCTTGTACCTGCCAATGGCAGGCGGATTCTGCAGAAACAACAACAACCGTGATGCCGTCTCCTGAGTCAGCGGCCCTCCACGAAGAAGTCGTGACTCGCATCCACGACGATCTAGCGGAGCTCAAACTGGGCCTCGATGTATGCGAACCATGCATGAGGCTGCGCCACCCAGAAATCGGGCACTTTAAGTGCGACCACGTTCTGCTGGGCGGGCGAGTCATCAAAGTATAATGAAGTGCAATAAACCCTCGTTATAACAGACCATAGAGAGGGATGGGGTTCGGGGAATGATGTCCATTATTGCTGATTGGCCACTATAACCAAGCAAGGGGTTTCCCTCATTGACATAACTGCCCAGGCGCCGGGTCAGAATCTTGGAGTCCTGTCAGTGGGTGCAGGGGCCCAAGAAGGCCGTATCTTTCCATCAGTTTAATTCAATCATTCCCTTCAAATATTTTCATGGTGCTGCATAACCTCACATATAAAAGGGATGTAGGATAAGCATCAAACCAGCATGTGTATCTGGGTCAGGATTGATTGAAACATACAACTGTAGCTTTTCTTACGTTCTACAAGCATAATTTGTATAATTAAAATATCTGTGTTTACATTGTTTGTAAGTGATTTAAAAATGATAAAAGGACAGGCACAGAGCAATTATTTCCTCCACCAGTGATACAACATTCAGATCCATGGAACAGCACAGCATCGGAACAGGCTCTTCGGCCCATGATGTTTATGCCGACCATGGTGCTAAATTAAACTAATGTTTCTTCTGTTTGTATATAATCCATATCCCTCCATTTCCTACTCCATCCCTGGTTACTGTTTTGTTTTTAATGCCTTAAGGTTCCCTTTAATCTGATTTGCTAGACAATTTCATCAGCCCTTCCAATTCCAAATTTCACCTCCATCTGGTCTTGTACGCTCAATAATCCCCTCCCCTCTCGCCATCAAAGGAACCCGTCTTCAGCAGACAGACACAGCTCCAACACCATCTTTAAACATGCTGACGATACCACTGTTGTTGGATAACCAATAGGTAATGACGAGTCAGAGTACAGGATGGAGATTTGTAATTTGATTGAAAAGTGTCAGAACAACAATCTTGCTCTCAACGTCACCAAGACCAAGGAGCTGAATGTTGACTTCAAGATGGGAATGCCGGCAATCCATGAACCTGCCTTCATTGATGGAACGTTGATAGAGTAAGTCAACTACTCCACATTCCTGGGCGGCTTACCTCTGAAGATCTGACCTGGGCTCAGCACATTTATGCAATCATGAAGAAAGCACATCTTTGCTTCTACTTCCTTAGAAGATTGAGGAGATTTGGTAAGTCAACAAACTTCTACAGGTGTATGATAGAGAGCAACTGACTGGTTGCATCATAGCCTAGTTCGGTAACTCGAACATCCAAGAACGCACGTGATTACAGAGAGGGGTGGACCCTGCCCAGTCCATCATGGGAACTGAACTCCCCACCGTCGAAATGATCCACGTGAGGCACTGCCTCAAAAAGGCAGCCAATATTATCAAAAACCTGCACCATCCTGATCATCCTCTCATCTCGCTGCTACCATTGGGGAGGGTTCAGGAACCTGAAAACTGTGACCTCCAGGTTCAAGAATAGCTTCTTCCCAGCAACCAGCAATTTCCTGAACACGGCACAACACTAACCTCAGGAATTATGATTTTCTATGGACTGTCTTTGGTTGTAATACAGACTTCGGTTTTTGCATTATTATGATTACCTAGTACTATAGGTGTTAATAAATGCATCTGTGATTCTTATTATACTATTACTAAAACTCTGATCTTGACCACTTCCGGCCTGCGTTGTATTTAAATTTGCACAAAAACGGTACCCTATATCGCTAGTATTTTTCGCCACCCTACTCACTGTTCTCATCTGCTCCAAGTGCACCAAGTTTTGTTCCGATCGGTGGAATATTACAAAAGTTATGAAGGTTTAAAAATCATGAGATCAGCAGATTGGTCTTCTCATCCGTCTGTCACCATGAAGGTAACGCCCCTTCCGCAACTGCTGACGGGCGGGGAACATAAAGCTGAAGCGGACTGCGAGCAGGGGGCTGTGTTCTGCGAGCGAGGGGCTATGCTCTGCGAGTGAGGGGCTGTGTTCTGCGAGTGGGGCTGTGCTCTGCGAACACTCTGCAGGGAAAAGTGGCAGGCAGACAAAACCCGGGCAAAAATCAAAAAGGGCCACTTTTCAACATAATTGTATAAGGGGTAAGAGTGTTGTAAAAACAAGCCTGAAGGCTTTGTGTCTCAATGCAAGGAGCATTCGTAATAAGGTGGATGAGTTGAATGTGCAGATAGCTATTAATGACTATGATATAGTTGGGATCACGGAGACATGGCTCCAGGGTGACCAAGGCTGGGAGCTGAACATCCAGGGATATTCAATATTCAGGAGGGATAGAGAGAAAGGAAAAGGAGGTGGGGTAGCGTTACTGATTAGAGAGGAGATTAATGCAATGGAAAGGAAGGACATTAGTTTGGAGGATGTGGAATCGGTATGGGTAGAGCTGCGAAACACTAAGGGGCAGAAAACGCTGGTGGGTGTTGTGTACAGGCCACCTAACAGTAGTAGTGAAGTTGGAGATGGTATCAAACAGGAAATTAGAAATGCGTGCGACAAAGGCAAAACAGTTATAATGGGTGACTTCAATCTACATATAGATTGGGTGAATCAAATTGGCAGGGGTGCTGAGGAAGAGGATTTCTTGGAATGTATGCGGGATAGTTATCTAAATCAACATGTAGAGGAACCAACGAGAGAGCAGGCTATTTTAGACTGGGTATTGAGTAATGAGGAAGGGTTAGTTAGCAATCTTGTTGTACGTGACCCCTTGGGCAAGAGTGACCATAATATGGTTGAGTTCTTCATTAGGATGGAGAGTGACATTGTTAATTCAGAAACAATGGTTCTGAACTTAAAGAAAGGTAACTTTGAGGGTATGAGACGTGAATTGGCCAAGATTGACTGGCAATTAATTCTAAAAGGGTTGACGGTGGATATGCAATGGAAGACATTTAAAGACTGCATGGATGAACTACAAAAATTGTTCATCCCAGTTTGGCAAAAGAATAAATCAGGGAAGGTAATACATCCGTGCATAACAAGGGAAATCAGGGATAGTATCAAAGCGAAGGATGATGCGTACAAATTAGCCAGAAAAAGCAGCATACCGGAGGACTGGGAGAAATTCAGAGACCAGCAGAGGAGGACAAAGGGCTTAATTAGGAAAGGAAAATTAGATTATGAAAGAAAACTGGCAGGGAACATAAAAACTGACTGCAAAAGTTTTTATAGATATGTGAAAAGAAAGAGATTAGTTAAAACAAATGTAGGTCCCTTGCAGTCAGAAACAGGTGAGTTGATCATGGGGAACAAGGATATGGCGGACCAATTGAATAACTACTTTGGTTCCGTCTTCACTAAGGAAGACATAAATAATTTGCCGGAAATAGCAGGGGACCGCGGGTCAAAGGAGTTGGAGGAATTGAGTGAAATCCAGGTTAGCCGGGAAGTAGTGTTGGGTAAATTGAATGGATTAAAGGCCGATAAATCCCCAGGGCCAGATAGGCTGCATCCCAGAGTACTTAAGGAAGTAGCTCCAGAAATAGTGGATGCATTAGTAATAATCTTTCAAAACTCTTTAGATTCTGGAGTAGTTCCTGAGGATTGGCGGGTAGCAAACGTAACCCCACTTTTTAAGAAGGGAGGGAGAGAGAAAACGGGGAATTACAGACCAGTTAGTCTAACATCGGTAGTGGGGAAACTGCTAGAATCAGTTATTAAAGATGGGATAGCAGCACATTTGGAAAGTGGTGAAATCATTGGACAAAGTCAGCATGGATTTACGAAAGGTAAATCATGTCTGACGAATCTTATAGAATTTTTCGAGGATGTAACTAGTAGCGTGGATAGGGGAGAACCAGTGGATGTGGTGTATCTGGACTTCCAGAAGGCTTTTGACAAGGTCCCACATAAGAGATTAGTATACAAACTTAAAGCACACGGCATTGGGGGTTCAGTATTGATGTGGATAGAGAACTGGCTGGCAAACAGGAAGCAAAGAGTAGGAGTAAACGGGTCCTTTTCACAATGGCAGGCAGTGACTAGTGGGGTACCGCAAGGCTCAGTGCTGGGACCCCAGCTATTTACAATATATATTAATGATCTGGATGAGGGAATTGAACGCAATATCTCCAAGTTTGCGGATGACACTAAGCTGGGGGACAGTGTTAGCTGTGAGGAGGATGCTAGGAGACTGCAAGGTGACTTGGATAGGCTGGGTGAGTGGGCAAATGTTTGGCAGATGCAGTATAATGTGGATAAATGTGAGGTTATCCATTTTGGTGGCAAAAACGGGAAAGCAGACTATTATCTAAATGGTGGCAGATTGGGAAAGGGGGAGATGCAGCGAGACCTGGGTGTCATGGTACACCAGTCATTGAAGGTAGACATGCAGGTGCAGCAGGCAGTAAAGAAAGCGAATGGTATGTTAGCTTTCATAGCAAAAGGATTTGAGTATAGGAGCAGGGAGGTTCTACTGCAGTTGTACAGGGTCTTGGTGAGACCACACCTGGAGTATTGCGTACAGTTTTGGTCTCCAAATCTGAGGAAGGACATTATTGCCATAGAGGGAGTGCAGAGAAGGTTCACCAGACTGATTCCTGGGATGTCAGGACTGTCTTATGAAGAAAGACTGGATAGACTTGGTTTATACTCTCTAGAATTTAGGAGATTGAGAGGGGATCTTATAGAAACTTACAAAATTCTTAAGGGGTTGGACAGGCTAGATGCAGGAAGATTGTTCCCGATGTTGGGGAAGTCCAGGACAAGGGGTCACAGCTTAAGGATAAGGGGGAAATCCTTTAAAACCGAGATGAGAAGAACTTTTTTCACACAGAGAGTGGTGAATCTCTGGAACTCTCTGCCACAGAGGGTAGTTGAGGCCAGTTCATTGGCTATATTTAAGAGGGAGTTATATGTGGCCCTTCTGGCTAAGGGGATCAGGGGGTATGGAGAGAAGGCAGGTACGGGATATTGAGTTGGATGATCAGCCATGATCATATTGAATGGCGGTGCAGGCTCGAAGGGCCGAATGGCCTACTCCTGCACCTAATTTCTATGTTTCTATGTCTATGTTTCTATGTTCTGCGAGCGGGGGCTGTGTTCTGTGAGCGGGGGCTGTGTTCTGCGAGCAGGGGCGGCGACCACCATGACGACTCGGGTGCTGAATATCTGCCAAAGCTCTCGGCAAAGTAGGGTGGGTTCTAAGTTCACACCTCAATCTCTACTCTTCTGAAGGCAATGCAGCTCTAATGGACTATAGTACACTGGTCAGGGTAGCTTGCAACTAAATTTAACTTTCTAAATTTTTGCTATGTGTAAAATTGGCAGAGGGACGTGTTTTTCTTGGCTCTTGAGGAAGAGGAAAGGGCGGAAATAAAATTAATTTAATAGACAAGTATGATTCACGGCCAGTCACTGCCTGCTGGGGCGGATCAAGCATTTATTTGAGAGCGTCATTAATAATACTGGGGTCACCAGGAGTGACCCACTGACTTGGAGGCATAGTAGTGCTTTTGAGATTAATTTAAAATATTCAAAGCAGGAATTAGCCAAAACCATATTCTGCTATTCATGGCTGATTCAATGCCGACCTTACTCCACATTCCTATTTGATTTTCATAACTCGTGATTTTCATAGAGTATGGAATGGTACAGTACAAGACCAGGCCTTTTGGCCCACAATGTCTGTTGTGAGCGTTGTTAAAAAATACTGATGTCACTAGGAGTGGGCCATTGGACTGGAGACAGAGTAGTGCTTGTGAAATTACTTTAATTTTCTGCAAAAATTCTTTCCCCGCCTTGAATTAACTTAATGACTCAGTATCCATGGATCTCTGATGTAACAGTCTCCATAAATCTAGTTCTACCGCAAACAAATCAGGGAACCGTGGGGCCTGTGGACTTTAAACATGAAGCCCGTGGTCTCTGGTAAGAAGAGGCTGACTCGGGAGCTTCATGCCACGGAGGGAGTTTCGATCACCCTGACGGGGGCTTCCATCGCCCGCTGCAGGGGGTTTGATCGCCCCGACTGTGGATGGTTTGACTGCCCCGAACGCGAAAGAAGGAATGTGGAATCCACTGTGGTGGATGTTTAAGTTCACTTTTATGTGGTTGTGTGTCTTGTTGCTTTTTACTTAGTATGGCAACTCAAATTTCACTGCACTTTAATTGGTAAATGTGACAATAAACTGACCTTGAAATCTTGAACCTCACGTACTGAAATCTGATGAGAAACTGCTGAAACTGGGGGGGGGGGGGGGGGGGGGGGAAGAAAAGGAAACAAACTCGGAGAGCAGCTCAGAGACCCGGGTTCGATCCTGACCTCGTATGCTGTCTCCGAGGAATTTGCACCTTCTTACTGTGATCGCATGGGTTTCCTCCCACATCCCAGATGTGCGGGTTTGTAGGTGAATTGGCCTCTATAAATTGCTCATGTGTGTAGGATGTGGATGAGAAAGTGTAATGAGTCAGAGTATAGAAGTGAGATCGACCGATTGACCAAATGGTGCCAGCACAAAAACTGGCTCTCAATATCAGTAAAACCAATGAACTGACTTTGGAAGAGGAAAGATGAGAAACCACAATCCTGTTTATAAACTTCAAATTCCTGGGCGTGCATATTTCCAAAGATCTTTCCTGGACCCAGCATGCTGATGCAATTATAAATAAAGCACACACCTCTACTTCCTGAGAAGATTACGGAGATTTGGTATGTCAGAGAGGATTCTCTTGAACTTCTACAGGTGTACAGTAGAGAGCATGTTGACTGGTTGCATCGTGGCCTGGTTCGGCAACTTGAACACCTTTGGCTCTGACCTCCTCACCATTGAAGGGATTTATCATTCGCTGCTTCAATAAGGCAGCCAGCATCATTAGCGACCCACACCATCCTGGCCACATACTCATTTCATCCCCGCCATAGAGAAGAAGGTATAGGAGCCTGAAAACTGTAACGTCCAGGTTCAGGAACAACTTCTTCCCTACAGCCATCAGGCTATTAAACACTCAAATAAACTCTGAACCTCAATAGACTATTATCATTATTATTATTGCACTAATATTGTTTGTCTTTTGAGTGTGTGTGTGTATGTATATACGGATATATTTGTGTACTTGTGGGTATGTGTATATATATACACTGAACTTTTTTTTCTCTCTCGTTTATCATATTGTTTACAGTCTACGAAGTTTTCATATTCTGGTGTGCTGCAGCTGGTAAGAATTTCATTGTTCTATCTGGGACACATAATAAAACACTTTTGACTCTCTTGTTTCTTGATAACATAGAACTATTGCAAACAGGTGATTGATGTACTTTTGAGAGTCCTTGATTGGCGTGGACTCGGTGGGTCAAAGCGCCTCTTTCCATGTTGTATCTTTCAATGATCAAATGATGTATATCATTACCATGAACATGGCATTTCACAATTAAAACCTAATTAGGTACCACTTGTAAATAATAGCTCCATTCAAACCTGCTTGTACCAGTGTAATAGAGTTCCGGTTAACACACATAGAGAACATTATCAAGTGAGAGGCTTTAAGAGATCTAGTTGGATAAGTTGGTCATTCAGTCTTCTTTTTGAAATGCTCTGTGTAATTAAAAAAAAAAAAAATACTCCCCCACCAAGTTTTCATTTACTGCGGCACATGATGGGAAACTGATTCAGTGGATAGATTTCTTCGGCGGCTGACACAGGAAGAAGCCTGTTGATTGTCTTCGCCTTTGTTTTTAGGACCGAAAGGTTAGTTCATTGTTTCAAGTATGGTGAGGTACAGTGCAATGAACAACCTTGTTTGCAGCAGCATCACAGGCACATACTCAGACAAAAATGCAAAAAAGAAATTATACCCGTTTTATATAGCAATGTTACAAAATGTTGAGATTTAAAAAATCAAGTCTGCAATTTATCCCATCAGATAAAGCATAACAATAAGTTTAATTTGACACCTAATTCACTTTCATATCTCAAGTAATAAAAAAGTTATGGCCATTTTCATACTCGGAAATTAGCATCTTGTTCCCTATTGATTTTCTATGGACATAACAAAAAAGCCTTCAATTACTAGTCTAAACATCTATCCATTTCTTAATAAATGATTAACATTTTTAAATAGCCTAAGTGTCCAAATAATATTCACAAATAATTCACAATAAAACATGATTTTTAAATCTCATTTACATCAATTTATAGGCCAAATGGAAGGAATTTAGTGTTCATTTGCTGTAAATTAAAGTCAATTTAAATCGGCTTTCTAGTGGGTTCCTGTGAACGCGCTGGTTTAGAACGTTCACATTGCGCTGGATTTGTGCCCTCAAGTGCCCAGAAAAATACTGCGGGATATAAAGAGCCCAAAATGAGCTACTCGCTATAGAAAACCTTATATACAGGGTTATACACAAGCCCCATTTAATGTAAAAATAAGGTACATACCTTTAATTGTTTGCTTTATAAAACCCTGGGGCTGCGAGAGGTTGCGGAGTGAGAGAGTGATTTTTAAACTACTATAAATATTATACAAGGCCATAAAAACTAATAATACCTTTTGCGACGGGGTCTTTCAGCGATTTTCCGTTAATGATTTACTAGGCTGAACATTTTCGATTGGAACAGCCTAGTAAAAACCGCGTTTTAAACCCGCCCCCTCTAAACAGCGCCAAAATCACACACAAGGGGTGGGGCAGATGCTCAGCCACGATTCAGGTACGTTTTGTAACATACCTATTTTATACAGAAATTATATATAAAATTCAAAAATAAGGTGCAAAAACAACACATTAGTGCAAAAATGTAATTAGAAAAAAAAAAACAAGTCCACAGAAGTGCAAGAGGTGGGCTGTGATGTTCCGTTGTTACGGTCGAGTTAGGGTTGGGTAGCTTGGTTCAGGAACCTGATAGTCATAGGGAAATAGAGTCCTTGAACCAGATGGTGTGGGACTCCTGCCCAATGGTGACAGTAAGAAGAGGGCATGGCGTCTTCTAGAAGTGGTAGAGGTGCTAGAGGTCCCCGGGACACTGCTGCCAAGTCCGTGGGACATTCCCGGTGATCAGAGGGCAGGGACACTCCCGTCGTGCCAGGGCACTCCCAATGGGCGGAAATGGGTCTGGTCATTAAGGACTCCAGTCGAACATGTTTCCTGGCTGGCTTGCAGGTAAGTCCCTCATTCACGGTCACTCACGTTATTTAGTGTGTTTTTCCCATCTATCTCTCTCACTCTCTCTATCTCTCTCCCCCCCTCCAAGGTTGGTTCTTCTGTTTACCTTTATTTGCTTCAATTTTATTTGTTTAAGTGTTATTTATCGCATTGTAGCTTTTGAAAGATTCAAGAGGGTATCAGACGCTTTCTAAGGGCTGAATCGGCCCATTCGTGGGGCCTTTCATTGCCCGGCGCAGCTTAAAATAAAACGGCTGCAAACGATCGAGGCTCCTGATGTTGAAACCCCCGTCGGCCGATTTTAAGCCGTGCCGTGCGATGAAAGGCCCCGAGGATGGGCCGATTCAAGCCCCACAATTTAGGGTGGACAAAGCTGCTGTTGCTGGAGCTCGGAGTCGGTCACTAACCAGGTCAGCTCCCAATGTTACCGTCCACAGGGTCCATGGCTGAAGCCTCCGAAGCCTTGTGAGCGCGTGTATGTGCGCGCGGCCACCAAGATCTGTGCCCCAAAATGTGTCACCCCCATGCTTTGATAGTGATTTCTGCCAGTGCTGCAGGTCCGACTCGCCTGCCACAGTTGGACAACAGGGGCGGACTCGCCTCACAGGCGCCACGGCCTGCAGAGAGGCCGGTGTGGAAAGAGTGGTCGAGGCAAGGTGGTCGGATCTGAGCCCCGAGGTCAGGTCGAAGACAAGTCTGAGCCATGTGGACGAGGTCAGGCCAAGGATGAGGTCAGGTCGGAGCATTGAGGTCGGGCCCTGTCGCCGAGAACAAAGTGGAACCCGGCATGCTGGGGGCCACCAAGAACTTAGGGGGATCCAGTGAGGAGGGGGATGAGCTCTTTTTGTAACTTTGTCGGCACCTTTGTGGCAATTCGTTTGTGTAATTTGTATGCAAAAACAAAGAATTTCACTGCACCCAGCTAGATACAAGTGACAATAAAGCATCATCATTTCTCAGTGGACCAGTGAGACTATCAAATAACAGTACCAATTTGATTAATTGTTAGGCTGAGATAGAGGGCTCTTAAATAAGTCCTACTCTTATTAGAGCCCTTCAGCAGTCAATGAATCATCAGCTAGATCTTCATTTTAACATTCAAATACATGGATTGTGTAAATCAAAAAACCTGCAGATGCTGGAAATCGAAAATAAAAATAGCAAATGGTGGAAATCTATCTATCTATCTGTACATAACTAAAGCTCTGATCTTGTTATCTTCCGGTGCGCTGTATTTCTATTTGCGCAAAAAATGTTACTTGATGGCGCTACGATTTTTTGCCAGCTTACTCAGTTCTCTTTGTTGTGATTGCACCAAGTTTCGTTCCGATCAGTGGTCTAATGTAAACGTTAGCGAGTTTTAAATAATCTTTAAAAACGCGCGAGCGCAGATCGATCTCCTCTCCTGCCGTTCAGCGCCGCCTGGATTGGTCTTTACTCCTGTCGCTCCGCGGGACGGTCTGCCCCTTCCTGCGCCATCGCGTCTTTACTGGAGCTGTGGATGGCCGGCGGAGGTTTCCAACCGGACATAATTTTCAGAGGGACCACAAGCGGCCTGGCGCGGGAAATGTCGCCAAACGGAAAATTAGATCCCGGCGGAGAACGACCAGCGATCAAGCGACCAGCAACTGCTGTGAGTCTGCTCCAGCTCCTTCTACTCTGGTCACCCTCACTGGCTCTTGTCCCCCTCCCCCATGATACCCTCCACAACCCCCATCTTTTCTCCGAGTTCTCTCCCCCCCCACAACCCCTCCCGCCCACACACCCCCCCTCCCCTCCCTACCCACACAGCCCCTCCCGCTCCGGCCACACCCCCTATCCCCAAATTCAGCTTCTGTTCCTGAAGAGACATAAAATATTTAACCACAACTGACCTGCTTAACAAAGTCAGTAATTCCAAAGCAGTTCAACTTCTCAGAGGATATGGATTTCCAAGAACAGAGGAGTCCTAGTGAATCTCCCCTATTGTGCCTAATAAAAATAAGATTTTTGTGCAAATGTGAAGAAGTATGTGCAAAAGAAAAATAATTTCATTATACGTTCTACGTGACAAAGTACCAGTGAACCAAACATTCCTTCCCATGTGGTGGTTTATTTTGCACGGTCTCACTGTTCCTACAAGACTTTATTCACTCAGCTCCTTCAAAGTGCTTTTGCAAACTTCTCTTCTGCCAAGTGGCAAGAATTAAAACATCAAGTTGTGCGAGAAAGTACGTGCATGTGGTACAAATACACCATTAAAGGCTTTTTTTGCACAGGGTGGCATCCACTTTGACAGAGGAATCCAGCCTCATGTCAATCACACCAGCACCACATGAGGAACAAGGAAGTCATCGTTGTCCCCTTCCCAAGCAAGCAATCATTCTTTAAATTAGACCCATTAATCTCAAACCCGCAGCAATTTAATGCCAGGTTATCTCCCTTTAATAAATGTTATACAAGGTAATGTACGCAACATTATGTGCAAGGTTCCTTCTGGATTGTCTGTCTCACTCTCAAGTAATCCCTCTGTTATTGTGCATTTAAAGCACAGCGACGCAACAAAGTTACTTGAGGGGGGTTGGTTTGGAAATATTTAAAAAATGAAAGATTAAAAGGCAGCAGATGTAAACAGATTGTCGGTTCTTTCTGCTTTCCGCAGAGACCGTTCCCTCCGAAACTCCCTGGTTAACTCGTCCCTTCCCACGAAACCACCCCCTCCCCGGGTACTTTCCCCCAAAGATCTTTGCTTTCCCAAGCAACTCTTCGGAAGTAATGACCAAAGATCCTATAGCTCCCAAAGATCCTACAGCACTTGTTATAGGATCTTTGGCAATGACCACAAGGTAAAAGGTCCCCGCCTACATTCTTTGTTCCGCCTCGATCCGAAACGTCGCCCATTCCTTCTCTCCAGAGATGCTGCCTCACCCGCTGAGTTACTCCAGCAATTTGTGTCTACCTGCTTACGTGTATCATACATTTAATACATGCAATGCACAAAGTTAATTTAAAGGATTGACTCGAAATGCTGCATCTCTGCAGAAAAGGAATAGGTGACGTTTCGGGTCGAGACCCATCTTCAGACAGAATCAGAGAGGGTTTTTGTTTGGAAATGTAAAAAGAGACAATGTGGCAAATGTAAACAGTTCGCGTGCATTTAATACATGGCAATACAACAAAGTTAATTGAAAGTTTTATTTGGAAATGTTTTTTAAAATGGTTATATAGCAGCAAAGGTGCACAGACCTGGGCAGCGGCCTCAGCCTCGCCCCCTGGCGGCCGCGCGCTCACGGGCTGTCCGCCGCGGGTTGCCGTAGTTACCACAGACCGGGTCGCAAAGATGGCCGCCACGATAGCCGAGAGGAGCTCGAGCGCTGGCTGAGGGGGCAAAGCCGGCGGCAGCGCTCCCCACGGCATCGTTTGCTCGCTTTATTTATTTCCAACAACGACGTCTACCCGAACGGCGGCGGCTCCAAGCAGCAGCAGCAACAGCAGCTATGCATCAGTAGACGCTCCCGACATGGAAGCGTCCGAGCTGCAAAGGTAAAAAAAATGAGGCTTTTGCACAGTGGAGGAAGTTTTGAAGCGAATGCGGATGCGGAGGGGGACAGTGTGTGAGGGAGAACGGGTCGCACCGTCCCCTCGCTCCCCGGTCGGTTGGCCTCGGGGGTCTGTGGGCGGCGCGCATGCGCGGGACGCCGACAGGCTGCCGGCGGAGGGCAGCATGCGGCCGCGCGCTGAGCAGGATGCCGGCACCCGGCCACCGCGCAGGCGTACGCTGCTGGCGGAGAGCAGTCCAAGCTGCCGGGCATGCGCTCCGTTTGCTGCAGCTTTCTGCTTGCACCGCCGAAACAAAAGTCAACCAAATTAAAAAAAAGACCCCGCCAAACTATTTATTTTTTGATTTGCATCGTGTAGGACAGTGAACGAGGACGCATATGCAACGCATGCGCTTCAATGGGAAGCGGCTGTGTTGCATTTAGCATTTTTTTCCTCTCTAACTTCGGCTCCTGCAGCAGTGATTAAAGTATACAATAAGAATGAGACCGTGTTGAAACTGCAGTAAATCTCTCCTCTGTGTGCATTGAACTGGGTGGGGGTGATACTGCAACAAACATCTGCCGCGGCCAGTGATACAATTGGTGGGTTGGAGGGGGAGCGAAAAGATCACTTTCTTTCGAGCTATAGCGCAGCATTATTAACGCAGCAAGAATGTATCTACAATCAGAAGATCTTTAGCGAGCACTTTGTAGAATGGTGACTGATTTTTGAACTACACTGCCGAAACTTACTTGTTCTGGAAGAATTCCAACATATTCTCTATCCTACCATCCCCTCTCCACCAAATGTTGAAATACGAAGTTATTCAAAATCCAAATGCTTCCTTAACCAGAATCCTCGTCTTTTCTCAACTGGCTCATTCATGCAAGACCAGGTGGGTGTAAAAGCCTTTTCGCACTCTCACTGAATGATTGGCCCAGGCCGGTAAATCTAATCACTTGCAATAATTTTATTAATTCCATAAAGCTTTTAAAATGGATTCATTCTAAAGTCTGCATCGGACTCGCTTCTTTAAAGAATTACACACTGCAGCAAATACCTAACTCGTGCACGGGTGCCTTTCGTGTAAGTATTGGACATGTAAAACTTCACGTACTAACAGAGTTTGAAGGAAGCAGTGCACTTGACAGGGGTTTTGATACATTTTGCATAATTTTCTGTCCGGAATTTGGAGCGATGGATTTGAAAACAAATGCTGATTGTTGAGTATCTGGCGAAGGAAGTGCGAGCTACTTTTTCATTGGGGTAAGTGACTGAGGCGCAAATAAAAGTTTGACGAAAGTTTGCTAGAGACTTTTGCGTAGGAGTTTGCGACAATGTGACATCGATGCAGATTCAGACCGGAATCAGCGGATTTCTTTGAACACATTTTTCTATTGGGCTTGTAATTTAGCTAATGTTTCATTATGCCGAAAAATTACTGGAGACTTGGGAAGAAAGATGACGATCGGACAGCGGAGATTTTTTTAAGCCATTCATTTTCAAAGCTCCGTATTTTCAGGATTTTTTTTGTAGGGCGCGGTCGTACAGTTTTCCCTTCAATATGTGCAAGTTAAGATTGCTGCACGTTTTCTCCTGGCAAATGGTTCGCTGCACTGTGATGGACTGTGGGTCGGCAGTGGCCACATACGGGGCCAAGTGGAGCAGGGCCGCAGCTCCGGGCAGTGGACACACCGGGACGAAACCCGGCAACGTTCCCGTCAGCTGCAGCAGAGTTGGGGATAGGCTGGTCCCTCTGCCCACCAAGAGTGACTGACCGCGCTGCACTGGCACCGGACCACGACCCCCACACTGGGGTGATTCACCCCCACCCCGGATCCCTGGAACCACACACGGTCTGATTCATCTCCCCCCACCCACCACCACACGGGGTGCTTCACCAACCCCCCCCCCCCCCCCCCCCGGCCTCCATTGCCACTTTGGGTGATTCATCCCCATGACACCCACACCGGGTGATTCACACCCCGACCCCCCCACACGGGGTGATTTCCCCCCCCCCCCCCCCCGTGCTGGGCTGTCTGTAGCCCCGCGGGGCCAGACGACCCGGGGTCCGCAAGCGTGGAGTCCGGATGCTGGGACAGAAGACGGGCCCGATGTACTGGCAGCCATAGTAAGTGCTTGCCTGACGTTCACCGCTTGTACTCCAGAAGGTGTTGCGTGGCAACAGTACGGGTCACGCGTCGTGACCTCGACTGCCGTGCAACCTCCCTATTGGTTTGTTATGGTTACATGTACCGAGGCTCAGTGAAAAACGACAGGTATGTCATGTCGACGAGGAACACACCGTGTGCACCTGCACTACTCCAAGCAACTTGGAGAAGTTGCGCATTGTCCATTTAAAAGTAGTTGAGCGCTGTACCTCCGTACACCTCTCATTACCATCCAGAGACCTGAACAACACTTCCATGTTCAGGTTTATTATTGTCACGTGTACCAAGGCAAAATGAAACTGTTTTGCATACTATTCAAACGGATCAGATATTCTATATATAAATGCAATCAATTCAAGTACAATAGGTAGAGCAATGGGGAAGATCCAGTATGCAGAATGTCGTTCTCAGCATTGTAGTACATAAGTCCATGGACCAGTCCAATGTCCACAATGAGGTAGAGGTGAATTGGACGGTACCCTAACTTATGGAAGGAATGTTCAGGTGCCTAATAACAGAGGAGAATAATGCCCCTGTCCCACTTAGGCAATTTTTTTTTTTTAGGCGACTTCCGTATGGTCGTCGAATGTTCAAAACTTTTTGGCGACAGTTGACTTGA
The DNA here is from genome assembly GCF_028641065.1 of Leucoraja erinaceus. Lineage (NCBI taxonomy): Eukaryota > Metazoa > Chordata > Chondrichthyes > Rajiformes > Rajidae > Leucoraja > Leucoraja erinaceus. The sequence continues at coordinate 35,364,853 of NC_073384.1, read as the reverse complement.
CGCCAATGAGCTTGGCTTGACTCCTGATGTAGGTGCTGTCATAGGTTGTCGTCAGGATGACGTAGGTTGCCGCCGGTGCTGACTTCAGTGAATTCCATTGGCGACCACCTATGTCAACCGGCAACAGGTACTGGCGACTGAATTGTCTTCCCTTGTTGTAGCTTGTCGTAGGTGGACGTCCTAATGGGTCGCCGGTTGTCGGTAGCTTGACGTCGACTGGTTGGTAAGTTGTTGTAGACATTGTCGTGGGTTGTTCAGTCCCCAGTTTTCCGGTGACCTGCAACGAATATGACAGTCGCCGAAAAAATCATCTAAGTGGGACAGGCCCATATGTTGTTCATGAATCTTGCGGACTGGAGCAGGGAGATGGAATTACTGGGATGGGACAGAATGACTGGGATTATAGGTACACAAAATTGCTGGAGAAACTCAGCGGGTGCAGCAGCATCTATGGAGCGAAGGAATGACTGGGATTATGGTGGCTGCTTTTCTAAGGTAATATGAGATGTAGGTTGTGTCAATGGTGGGAAGTCTGGTCTGTGAGGGACTGAGATACACCTACAACACTGCAATTTCTTGCGGTCTTAGGCAGAGATGTTCCCAAATCAAGTTGCGATATAACCCCACAGTATGCTTTCTATGGTGCATCTGTGGAAGTCTGCAAGAGTCATTGGAGTCATGCCGATTTTCCTCAGGCTTCTGAGGAAGTAGAGATGCAGGTGTTCCTATTTGGCTGTTGCATCAATGTGGTTGGTCCGTGACAATTTTATTGGGAACTAGACCAAGTGCAGACCCGTTGGGTCTGTTTCCCCTGCAAACGCCGTTGGGCGGCTGCGGCTTCAAACTCACATTAACCACCCCCCAAACACACAGGTGAGGGGAGGGGGGGTGAGAAGAGGGGAGAGGAGGAGGAGGAAACTGGACAGATTTGGGAGGGAAAGGAGATCGGGGTAGGGGGTGAGAGAAGGGGATGGGGAGAGAGATGGGAGGATGGGGAGGTAGGGAGGGGGGGGAGAGGAGTGGGGAGGGAGAGTGGAGGGGGAAGGGGGAGAGAGGTGGAAGAGTGGGGGGGAGAGGAGGGAGTAGGGGGAGTGATGGAAGAGGGACAGAGGGGTAGGAGGAAGGGGGCGGGTGGAGAGAGGGAAGGGGGTGGCGTATAGAGGGAAGGGGGGTGGGGGAGAGAGGGATGGGTGGGAGAGGGAGAGGGGTGAGGAGAGGGAAACAGAACCATAGAAATTAAGTGCAGGAGTAGACCATTCGGCCCTTCGAGCCTGCACCACCATTCAATATGATCGTGGCTGATCATCCAACTCAGTATCCTGTACCAGCCTTCTCTCCGTACCCCCTGATCCCTTTAGCCACAAGGGCCACATCTAACTCCCTATAGCCAATGAACTGGCTCAACTACCTTCTGTGGCAGAGAATTCCAGAGATTCACCACTCTCTGTGTGAAAAATGTTTTTCTCATCTCTGTCCTAAAGGAATTCCCCCTTATCTTTAAACTGTGACCCCTTGTTCTGGACTTCCCCAACATCGGGAACAATCTTCCTGCATTTAGTCTGTCCAACCCCTTAAGAATTTTGTACGTTTCTATAAGATCCGCCCTCAATCTTCTAAATTCTAGCTTGTACAAGCTGAGTCTATCCAGTCTTTCTTCATATGAAAGTCCTGACATCCCAGGAATCAGTCTGGTGAACCTTCTCTGTACTCCCTCTATGGCAACAATGTCTTTGAGCATTGGGCATTGTGACATCACACAATGGAACGTTCACCAGGGGCTGGGGCTGCTTCTATGGGTGAGAAGCCATTTTTTTTTTTAATATTGGGGGGGAGAAGGATTTGATTCAAAATGTGTGCTTAAACACGACGAAATGTAATGAGGAGCGGGTACTTAGAAAGAAAAGAGAAATCGCTACCGAAATGGAAAAGATGTTGGCGATTCTGCGTCTGGTTTCGGAGTTGCAGGGAATCAAAGGAAGAAAGGCGGCCGGCAGCCGTCCATGTAAATGGATCCATTCCGATTGGACATCTGTGAGTATTGGGCATTGTGACATCACACGATAGAACGAACCAAAAGGCAGAAAGGCAGCCGGACGGATGGCAGGCGGCAGGCACACAGTTTTAATATATAACTAGACCAAGTGCAGACCCGTTGGGTCTGTTTCCCTAATGGCGTTTGCGGGGGGGGGGGCTGCGGCATCACACACATTAACCACCCCCCAGACACACAGGTGGAGGGAGGGGAGGGAGGGGAGAGGAGGAGGAGGAGGAAACGGGACGGATTTGGGAGGGAAAGGAGAGCGGGGGGTAGGGGGTGAGAGATGGGGAGAGAGATGTGGGGGAGGGGGGATGGGGGAGGAGGGAGGAGGAGAGGGGGAGGGGGAGAGAGGTGGGGGAGAGCGGGGGAAGAGTGGAGGGAGAGGGGGGAGGGAGGAGAAGTGGAAGAGTGGGGAGGGAGGTGGAGAGGGGTAGGGAGAGTGATGGAAGAGGGGTAGGGATAGGGGGGGGGGGGGGGGGGGGAGAGAGGTAAGGGGGTGGGGTAGAGAGGGAAGGGAGTGGGGGAGAGAGGGGAGGGATGGGAGATGGAGAAGGGCGGGAGAGGGGAGAGGGGGAAGAGAGAGAGAAGTGGAAGAGTGGGGAGGGAGGGGGGGGTAAAGGGGTAGCGGGAGTGGTGGAAAGGGAGGGACAGGTGGGGGTAGGGGAAGGGGGGGGGGAGAGAGGGGAGCCCCCCGGGGGGGGGTAAGGGGGGGGGGGGGGAGGGGGAGGGGGGGGGGGGGGGGGGGGAGGGGGGGGGGGGGGGGGGGGGGGGGGGGGACAGAGGGGTAGAGGCGGAGAGGGAAGGGGGTGGTGGTAGAGAGGGAAGGGGGGTGGGGGAGAGAGGGATGGGAGGGAGAGGGGAGGGGTGAGGAGAGGGAAACATAGAAATTAAGTGCAGGAGTAGGCCATTCGGCCCTTCGAGCCTGCACCACCATTCAATATGATCATGGCTGATCATCCAACTCAGTATCCTGTACCTGCCTTCACTCCATACCCCCTGATCCCTTTAGCCACAAGGGCCACATCTAACTCCCTCTTAAATATAGCCAATGAACTGGCCTCAACTAACTTCTGTCGCAGAGAATTCCAGAGATTCACCAATCTCTGTGTGAAAAATGTGTTTCTCATCTCGGTCCTAAAAGATATACCCCTTATCCTTAAACTGTGACCCCTTGTTCTGGTCTTCCCCAACATCTGGAACAATCTTCCTGCATCTAGCCTGTCCAACCCCTTAAGAATTTTGTACGTTTCTATAAGATCCGCCCTCAATCTTCTAAATTCTAGCATGTACAAGTCGAGTCTATCCAGTCTTTTTTCATATGAAAGTCCTGACATCCCAGGAATCAGTCTGGTGAACCTTCTCTGTACTCCCACTATGGCAAGAATGTCTTTGAGCATTGGGCATTGTGACATCACACAATGGATCGTTCACCAGGGGCTGGGGCTGATTCTATGGGTGAGAAGCCAGTATTTTTGGAAATATTGGGGGGGGGGGGGGGGGGGGGGGGGGGGGGGGAGAGGGAAGGGGGGGGGGGAGAGAGAGGGATGGGTGCGAGAGGGAGAGAGGGGTGAGGAGAGGGAAAAACATAGAAATTACGTGCAGGAGTAGCCCATTCGGCCCTTTGAGCATGCACCACCATTCAATATGATCATGGCTGATCATCCAACTCAGTATCCTGTACCTGCCTTCTCTCCATACCTCCTGATCCCTTTAGCCTTAAGGGCCACATCTAATTCCCTCTTAAGTTCCGATTGGACATGTGTGAACATCACACAATAGAACGTTCACCATTGGCTGGGGCTCCTGCAAAGGCATATGTAAATGAATCCATTCCGATTGGACATATGTGAGCATTGGGCATTGTGACATCACACGATGGAACGTTCACCATGTGCTGGGGCTGGTGCTGCTTCTATGGGTGAGAAGCCAGTTTATTTTTGAAATATTGGGGGGGGGGGGGAGGATTTGATTAAAAACGTGTACTTAAACACGACGAAATGTAATGAGGAGCGGATACTTAGAAAGAAAAGTGAAATCTCTACCGAAATGGAAAAGATGTCGGCGATTCTGCGTCTGGTTTTGGAGTTGCAGTGAATCAAAGGAAGAAATGCAGCCTGCAGCCGTACATTAAATGGATCCCTTCCGATTGGACACCTGCGAGCATCGGGCATTGTGATTGGACATCTGCGAGCATTGGGCATTGTGACATCACACGATGGAAACGAATCAAAAGGCAGAAAGGCAGCCGGACGGACGGCAGGGGACAGGCACAGACTTTTATATATTAGATAGATTGGGAATATTAACCCCAAGAAACCTGAAGCTCGCAACCACTTCCATTTCAGCACCATTGGTTCTGATTGGGGTATGTACTCCACTGCCTTTCCTGGTTGATAACTAACTCCTTTGTCTTGCTGACATTGAGGGATGGCATGTTACTAAGTTCACTATCTGTCTCCTGTACTTTGCCACGTCATTGTTCGTGATCCGGCCCACCACAGTGGTGTTATCTGCAAATGTGTAGATGGAGTTAGAGCTGAATTTGGCTATACAGTTGTGATGTATAGGGAGTATAGCAGGGATGGAAGACCTCCTTGTGGGGCACCACTGTTGAGAATTGAGGTGGAGAGACAGATTTGTATACACCAATTTATTTGGGTGTCTTGTTCTTTATTGGTGTGACTGTATGGCAATCTGAATTTCACTGTACCTTCATTGGTACATGTGACAATAAACAAATCTTGAAACCTCTATTGCATTTGATGCTCCCGGTGTGGCCTCCTCCAAATAGACAAGACTCGGTGCAGACTTTGTTGAGTACTTGTGCTCTGTCCGTAATGGCTATGCTGTCGAGCTCCCGGTTGCTGGCATCCCCATTCCAACAACAATCTGTCAGTTGAGTTCAAATTCAAACTAGAAGAACAGCTCCTTGAATTCTGCCTGAACAGTTTGCAACCCAGTGGCATAAACAATGAATGCTCCAACTTTCAGTACCGCCTTGTTAATCCACTTATGTCCTCTCACGCCCTCTTTCCTCTTCATAACCTGGTTCCATTTGCCTTACCCACATTCTTAAGCCAGTATCCTTTAGGCCCTTGCCCTACTATTCCCACCATTCCTCCCTAATCTGGTTCCACTTGTCACTTTCATTTCTTAATAACTTTAATTATCTGCAGCCCATTGTCCACTTCTCACAGCCCTTTTTACCATCTCCACCCCTCTCTCATTCTCCATCTTGCCTGGATCCACCTATTACTTGCCAGCTCTTGCCTCGCCCTGCCCTCTCTCCTCTTTATACTGGTCATTTCTCCTCTGCATACTCATTCCTGATGCATAGTTTGGATCCGTAATATTGACTAACCCTCTGCTTCCACAGATGCTGCCTGACCTACTGTGTTCCTGCAGCAACTTTTCTTTTATTTGCGGTGATCATTATAACTTATGGAGCCATGCAGCATGGAAACAAGCCCATAGCCCAACTCGCTCATGCCAACCAAGTTGCCCCATCTACACTAGTCCCACATGCCTTTTTTGGCCCATGTCGCTCTAAACCTTTCCTATTCCATGTACCTTTAAATGTTGTTATAGTTCCTGGCTCAACCAACTCCTTTTGCAGCTCTATCCACCACCGGGGAAAAATTGCCCCACAGCAATTAAAAAATTAATTCCAATTAAATCTTTCCCCTCTCACCTTAAACCTACGTTCTTGAATATCAAAAAAGATTGTAATAATTAATGGCATTCAAGCTACATGTATACCTTCGAATCAATTTGGTATTGATTCTATTAAAATACCTACATTATTGCCCTTATTCAAAATAGAGGTTCAATAGTGCAGCCAAGTTTTAACAGCAGAAAAATTACTTGGCTGTCTATAGAATTCATCACGTTATGAACAGTTGGTTTCTAATTACTCATCTTGTGTGTTAAAGGAATTATTGTTGTAAAGAACATTAGCAGCATTGAGTAGTGTGGAAGACGGCATTGTGATCAGCAGGGAACTGAATTGGGAGTAACTTTAATGACTTAATGGGATGAGTGGGAGATTTTTTGTGGACAGATGGGTTTTCTTTCAGATAAAGAGGAAACATGTGAATGGTCTTGCAAAAGAAAAACACAAATGTATTGCAACTAAAACCAACAGTTCAATTTGTGCTATTAATGATAGGGGCATAGCGCAGAGTTGTAAGTTGGGGTTGGGAGGGGAGGGTAGCAACAGGCTGTACATTTGGTCAAAAACTCAATGTTGGACAAACTCAACGGGGTCAGGCAGCATCTCTGGAGAAAATGGATTGGTGCTGTTTTAGGTCAGGACTCTTCATCAGGCTGATAGTAGTGGGGAGATTTGGGGTCTGGGCAAACTGGAAGCAAAGGAAAAAAACAGAACAAATCAGGGCTGGCAACAGATGACCTCGGGCAAGGAGGTTCCCTGGTAGGTTGACTGTTGGCAAGGGACAGGTATGACCCCAAGAGGGATTCATAGTTGAACTGTAGAACTAGTTAACCAACTTTCATTGGAAGGAGAGAGGGAGAAAGGGAGAGGGAGGTTTGTAAGAGCTACCTAAAATTGGAGAATTCAACGTGTTTACCATTGAGTTGTAAGCTACCCAAGTAAAATATGAGATGGTGTTCCTCCAATTTGCATGAGGCCTCACTCTAGCAATGGAGGAGGCCCAGGACAGGAAGGTTAATATGGGATTGGGATATGGAGTGGTTAGCAACTGGGAGATCCAGTAGGCCTGAAGCAGGCAGCTTGAAGAAGGATATCGATCTGAAATGTCACCTGTTCCTTTCATCCAGAGATGCTGTCGAACCCACTGAGGACCAGCTTTTTGTGTCTATCTTCAGTTTAAACCAGCATCTGCAGTTTCTTCCTACACATTCAGTAGGCCTTGGCAGACTGAGCACAAGTGTTCACTGAAACGGTTGCTGAGACTTCAGTTGGTCTTGCCGATATACAGAAACCCACATCTGAACAACGGATGCAGTAGAGGAGGAGTTGGAGGAGGTGCATGTGTGCCTCTGTCTTAATTGTAAGGATAGCTGGCGTTCCTGGATGAAAGTGAGAGAGGAGGTATAAGGAAGGGTAAGTGACATCTCCTGCAGTTGCAGGGGAAGGTACCCGCAGAGGAGATGGTTCGAGTGGGAAGGGATGACTGAACCAAGGAGTAGCAGAGGGAGTGGGAGGGATGGAGATAGGAAGATGTGATTCGTGGTGGAATCGTGTTGAAGGTGATGGAAATGTTGGAGGATGATGTGTTTGATGTGGAGGTTGGTGGGATGAACAGTAAGGACCAGGGGAACTCTGACCTTGTTGCGTCTGGGAGGACCGAGATCAGAACTACTGGACACCGGAGACTCGTGTGAGAAATCCATCTGTGACGCAAGGGGGAAACCACGTTCACTAAAGGATGGAATCTTGAGCAAAACACAGTGCTGGAGGAACCCACTGGGTCAGGCAGCATCTGTGGAGGGAAATAGACTGATGTCTGAAGAGGGGTCCCTACCCAAAAAGTCATCTGCCAGTTCCCTCCACTGCCTGGCTCGGTGAATTTGTGTTTTGATCAAGATTTTAGCGTTTGGTGAGTTGGTGGCAGATGAGTGGAATGATTTGTCGCCTGCAGTCAGGGACTGTGTGGAGTGAGAACGTTGTGTTGGCTTGGGCAAGTTGGGCGAAGGACTTGTTAAACACACTAACTCTATGCATAATATTAATGTTCTACTTAGTTGATGCCTGATCAGCTGAGTTACCCCGGCACATTGTCTTTTTTTAAAATAATCTGTTGACTTGTTTCAAAGCAGAAGATTGGAGCTACAGGGTCACTTAATGGCCAGGGGGTCTCTTGGTTTAATGTCATCATGTGATAGCCTGGTACAGCAGTATGTAATAAGTAGTATATTGGTTTGCAGGGGCTGCTCCAGTACATCGAGTGCACGGGCCGACCGGACTTTTGATAATGGTGCCAAAACATGGTGGTACCCGCATGTGTAAGAATTTCATTGTGCAGTTGCATATGTGAAAAAGAAAGCACTATTGAACTATAACTGTAGTGTCCAGAAGATGATGTCTCTTTCATGCCTGTATTATGGGGATATTAGCTACAGGGAGAGGTTGGACAGATTTGGATTGTTTGCTCTGCAATGCCAGAGGTTGTGGGAAGACCTAATGGTAGTGTACAAAATTGTAAGAGGCATAGACAGGGTTGACGGTCAATTCTTTTTCCACATTATCGAAAAATAAAATACTAGCTGTAGCTTTAAGGCGAGAGGGGCACAGTTTAAAGGAGTTTTTTTTTTTTACACAGTGGGTGGTAAGTCCCTGGAACGTGCTGCTGAGGATGGTGGTGGAGACAGATACAATAGTAGCATTTAAAAGACTTTTGGATAGGCATATGGATATGGAGTGATATACAGTGCCCTCCATAATGTTTGGGACAAAGACCCATCATTTATTTATTTGCCTCTGTACTCCACAATTTGAGATTTGTAATAGAAAAAAATCACATATGGTGCACATTGTCAGAAATCACAAAGTGCACATTGTCAGATTTTATTTACATTTTGGTTTCACCATGTAGAAATTACAGCTGAGTTTATACATAGTCCCTCCCATTTCAGGGCACCATAATGTTTGGGACGCATGGCTTCACAGGTGTTTGTAATTGCTCAGGTGTGTTTAATTGCCTTCTTAATGCAGGTGTAAGAGAGCGCTCAGCACCTAGTCTTTCCTCCAGTCTTTCCATCACCTTTGGAAACTTTTTATTGCTGTTTATCAACACGAGAACCAAAGTTGTGCCAATAAAAGTCAAAGAAGCCATTATGAGACTGAGAAACAAGAATAAAACTGTTAGAGATATCAGCCAAACCTTAGGCTTATCAAAATCAACTGTTTGGAATATCATTAAGAAGAAAGAGAGCACTGGTGAGCTTACAAATCACAGGGACGGGCAGGTCAAGGAAGAACTCCACAGCTGATGACATAAAAATTCTCTCTCAAACAAAAATCCCCAAACACCTGTCTGACAGATCAGAAACACTCTTCTGGAGTCGGGTGTGGATTTGTCAATGACCACTGTCTGTAGGAGACTTCATGAACAGAAATACAGAGGCTACACTGCAAGATGCAAACCACTGGTTAGCTGCAAAAATAGGATGGCCAGGTTACAGTTTGCCAAGAAATACTTAAAAGAGCAACCACAGTCTTGGAAAAAATGTCTTGTGGACAAATGAGATGAAGATTAACTTATATCAGAGTGATGACAAGAGCAAAGTACGAAGGAGAGAAAGAACTTCCCATTATCCAAAGCATAAACACGGTGGTGGGGGTGTTATGGCCTGGGCATATTTGGCTGCTGAAGTTACTGGCTCGCATCTTCATTGATGATACAACTGCTGATGGTGATAGCATAATGAATTCTGAAGTGTATAGACACATCCTATCTGCTCAAGTTCAAACAAATGCCTCAAAACTCATTGGCTGGCGGTTCATTCTACAGCAAGACAATGATCCCAAACATACTGCTAAAGCAACAAAGGAGTTTTTCAAAGCTAAGAAATAGTCAATTCTTGAGTGGCCAAGTTAATCACTCAATCTGAAACCAATTGAGCATGCCTTTTGTATGCTGAAGAGAAAACTGAAGGAGACTAGCCCCCAAAACAAGCATTAGCTAAAAACGCTGCAATACAGGCCTGCAAGAGCATCAACAGAGAAGATACCCAGCAACTGGTGATGTCCATGAATCGCAGACTTCAAGCAGTCATTGCATGCAAAGGATCTGCAACAAAATACTAAACATGACTACTTTAATTTACATGACATTGCTGTGTCCCAAACATTATGGTGCCCTGAAATGGGGGGGAATATGGATAAACACTGCTGTAATTTCTACATGGTGAAACCAAAATGTATAAAAATGGCCGTTAATAAAATCTGACAGTGTGCACTTTGACCACGTGTGATTTTTTTTCTGTTATGGAGTTGTGGCAAATAAATAAATGATGGTTCTTTGTCCCAAATATTATGGAGGGTACTGTATATGGGTTATGTGTAGGCAGATAAGAGCTGGTTTTGGCATCATGTTCGGCGCGGGTATTGTGGGCCAAAGGGCCTGATCTTGTGCTGTACTGTTCTAGGTTTTGGGCTATTGCCCTCATGGATTGTTGTACATGAAATGACTGAGAAATAGTGTTATGGTTTTCTATCCTGTGATCTCTCGCTTCCACAGTTTGCTGTATTTGCTGTATTATGCTTTGTGGTGACTTGGTTGCATAAATAGAAGTGGGAAGTTCCAAGAGTAGTGAAACTGAACAGTGGAGTTAGCATTAACTAATTTAGCTCAATTTGAGCAAATCTACTGAATGAGTTCCAGAATTGAAGGCATTCAAACTTCCCTCTTCAAACTACAATTGGCAACTGCTCTGCCCAAGACTAAATTGCAGAAAGTTGTGAACGCAGCGCAGTTCATCACGCAGTCCATCTCCCATTACTTTGTGCCGCCTTGGAAAAGACGTCAGCATAATCTAGGACCAGTCACGCTATGGTCATTCTCTCTTCTCTCCTTTCCCGTCGGTCAAGAGATACAACCACCTTGAAGTAGATGCAAGGGACTATAGTTGCTGGTTTACAAAGTGCTGAAGGCCAGCAAGGCCCTTGCACTTTTAATCTTCACTTTCACTGTAGCTATATCTCTATTCTGCACACTGTTTCATCTTTTGCATTATCTGATGTTTGGTATGATTTGGCACTTGTTTGACTCCGAGTTTCTATTCATACATTCGCCTAGTATGTCTGGCAACAAAGATTGGTAGTCTTGGGTATATGATTTTCAGATAGTCTCCTTCCACATCAACACGAAGGGGACAGTGCAGTTCAATGGCAGCTTCTCTGAACTCTTCGACATCCGCAGTGGCGTCGTACAAGGCTGCGTCCTCGGTCCCACACTCTTTGGGATTTTCTTTGCTCTGCTCCTGAAACATGCCTTCAGCATTGCAACAGAAGGGGATCTACCTTTTTTTTTTAATTTTTTTTTTAGAAGATTGAGGATTCTAGAAACTTACAAAATTCTTAAGGGTTTGGACAGGCTAGATGCAGGAAGATTGTTCCCGATGTTGGGGAAGTCCAGAACATGGGGTCACAGTTTAAGGATAAGGGGGATAGAATAGAATAGAATAGAATAGTTTCTTTATTGTCATTGTAACATGAACCATGTACAACGAAATTTTAAAATGTCAGCCAGTCAGTGCACCATTCAAACATTTCTAAAAGCTAACGATACATACAAGGTAAAATATTAAATGATGAACAACTGAAATAAATATCACGAAAATAGCACGCATAAACACCCAACCCTCCATCCTTCTGTCGATTTCACAGTGTACCACAGTCCCTTAGTATGTCTCGCCCCTGCGTTCCTTGGCGGCTACATTTAGTGCTTTTATAGCAGTGGGGTAAAAACTGTTTTTTAGTCTGTTCGTCCTTGTCCTTGTAGATCTGTACCGTCTGCCTGACGGCAACAGTTCAATCAGGGAGTGTCCGGGGTGGGAAATGTCCTTTATGATACTCTGGGATTTTTTGGTGCAGTGGGAACTGTGTAAGTCCTCCAAGGTAAGGAGAGGGCAGCCGACAATCCTCTGGGCGTTGTCAATGGCCCTCTGGAGCGCTTTCCTCTGAGCCGCTGTGCAGCTGGTGTACCACACGCATACACAGTATGTTAGTATGCTCTCAATGGAGCACCGATAAAAGGACAGCAGCAGTCTCTGAGTGATGTTATTCTTCCTGAGCACCCTCAGGAAGTGCAGTCTCTGCTGGACCTTTTTCAGCAGCGCAGTGGTGTTCACGCTCCACGTCAGGGCCTCCTCAATATGGATTCCCAGGAAGCGGAAATCCGCCACCCTCTCCACACAGTCCCCTCTGATAGTCAATGGTACCATGTCCGTTTAATTCTTCCTAAAGTCTATTTTTAATTCATCTTTTAGGACCGAGATGAGGAAAACATTTTTCACACAGAGTGGTGAATCTCTGGAATTATCTGCCACAGAAGGTAGTTGAGGCCAGTTCATTGGCTATATTTAAGAGGAAGTTAGATGTGGCCCTTGTGGCTAAAGGGATCAGGGGGTATGGAGAGAAGGCAGGTACAGGATACTGAGTTGGATGATCAGCCATGATCATATTGAATGGCGGTGCAGGCTCGAAGGGCCGAATGGCCTACTCCTGCACCTATTTTCTATGTTTCTATGTTTCTACCTGCTTACTAGATCAGATGGCAGGCTCTTCGACCTCACCCGCATCAGAGCAAAGACAAAAGTACGTGAAGCTCTCATCAGAGACATGTTGTTTGCCGATGACACTGCAGTTGTGTCCCACACCCAGCAGGAACTACAGTCACTGATGGACTGCTTCTATCGGGGCCTGCAAGGACTTCGGGCTGACCATCAGCCTAAAGAAGACGAATGTCCTGGTGCAGGATACAGAGACACCGCTTGTCATCACCATCAATGACTACGAACTTGATGCCGTCCATCAGTTCACGTATCTCGGCTCCACCATCACCGACAACCTCTCCTTGGACACAGAGATCGATAAGAGGATCGGGAAGGCAGCTACAACTCTCGCTCGCCTAACAACTTGAGTGTGGACCAACCCAAAGCTGACGGTGAAGACAAAGATAGCAGTCTACAATGCCTGTGTCAACAGCACGCTGCTGTACGGCAGTGAGATATGGACTACATGTGCCAGGAAGGAGAGAAGACTCAACACTTTCCACCTGAGAAGCATCTGCCGTATCCTAGGCATATCCTGGCAAGACAGAGTGTCCAACGCTGAGATCCTGTCTCGAGCTGGCCTTCCCAGTATGGACACTCTACTTGGGCAGCGCAGACCACGGTGGCTGGGCCATGTCCACCGCATGGAGGATGGCCGTATTCCAAAGGACATCCCCTATGGAGAGCTGACATCTGGGAGGAGAACCATCGGCCGCCCCCGGCTACGTTAAGGACCTGTCCCACTATACGAGTTTACCCAAGAGCTCTCCCGAGTTTAAAAAATAAATCAAATTCGTGATAAGTACGTAGCAAGTACGTCCGAGCTTGGGACATCTCTTAGCGGCCCGTAACACTAATAGCAAGTACTCGGGGAAACACGGTAAGCTCGTGAAGTTTTTTTAACATGTTGAAAAATGTCCACGAGAGCCCCGAGTGCCTACGAGCGGCTGTTACCGTAATCTCCGAGTTCGAATCAGGGGAAACTCGGGAGAACTCTTAAATTACCTCATACAGTCGGACAGGCCCTTAACAAGGATGTCTGCAAGAGAGGTATGAAGGTGCTCGACATCGATGTGGAGTCCTTGGAGAGCCTTGCAGCTGACCGCACGAGGTGGAGAGGTACCGTGAACCAACATCTCAAAACGGCAGAAGAGAAACTGTTGAACGCAGCGGCAGACAAGCGGGCACGCAGAGAGGAGCGCAGCAACTTCAACAAACCAGAGACCACACACAAATGTGACCTTTGCGACAGAGACTGTCACTGCCGCATTGGTCTCTTCAGCCACAAGCGATGCTGCTCTAGCCGAGGTTTGGACCAAGCAGCCAACAACTAGGATGCATCACCGCTATAGGAAATTAAAGAGTCAGTCACAGCACAGGCGTGGGTCACGTGATAAAGCTTTCCTTTTCTGTACCTCTTCAGCCAACCAAGTGTTTGTAATGCGTGCCGACAGCAGAAGCTTAACAGTCTACTTTATTGTCATGTACAGTGGACATGTTTTAATTTCTAGTTTATGCAAAATGGCATTTAATTGCACTTTGAATCACCTCAAGTTATCGCAGTAGGTTTTCCCAACAATCTTCTGTTATGCATTAATGCCATCTGTTCCTACTTTGGCCGAGCATTCAAACATTTTACAACTCTCTGCAGGCCAGTATTGCGCAAATAAAAGGTTCTAGCAAATCTTGCTGCGCATGAAGATTTGCGCTGCCTGCTGGCATTATTTGATCTCTATTTTGGCATATGGATGGATTGAGGTAAGCGCAGTTTCAGTGTGGGAAATCATGGCTATGATATTAAAAATAGTTCCTTAGACATACTTTTGCTTACATTTTTTGATTGAAAGCCAAAATGTGGAAACCATGTGAGTGAGTGATGCATTTAGTTTCTCACACTGGAGAGAGCCACAGGAGTGGGTTAGTGGAAGAATATACTTTTGCCAAGAGCATGTGGTACCAAACTGGAGAGGAGCAGCCAGGAAGAGCAAAGTATCAGAGATTCAGATTCAGATTCAGATTCAATTTTAATTGTCATTGTCAGTGTACAGTACAGAGACAACGAAATGCATTTAGCATCTCCCTTGAAGAGCGACATAGCAAACGATTTGAATAAATAATAATAAGTGTCCGGGGGGTGGGGGGGTGGTGATTGGCAGTCACTGAGGTACGTTGTTGGGGTTATGGGGAGAACAGGTATGGGGAGGTTATGGGGAGAACAGGTATCAGAGGTTCTGGGGAGAAGGCAGGAGAATGGGGTTAGCAGGGAGAGATAGACCAGCCATGATTTAATATAGAAGCATAGAAAAGAGGTGCAGGAGGAGGCCATTTGTCCCTTCAAGCCTAAAAAATGTCAAGGCAGCTGATCTTGCTTATCTGTTCTTCAAAGACCTTGAGTTCAGTAATCAAAAATATGTTCTTTTGAATATGTTGAATGTTTCTGCCGCCACACCCCTGAGTGTAGAATGCCACGACCTGTTCAGGGAAGAAACCTCTAATCTCTATTGTAAATTCTTGATCTTTTATTCTGAAACTGTGCCCCTGGTTCTAGGTTGTCTCTTGAGTTGGAGACATCCCTCCAGGAATATTTTTGTTTCAAAAGGTCATCATCAGTTTGACCTTCCTTTGCTCCCATGAACCTTGTACATTCTGTGAACTGCCACCAATGGTAATATATCCTTCCTTGAATAAAGTTTCAAAAATGTTCGAAGTATGCTCTTGTCAATCCCCTTTACATTTGTAATAAGACATTTAAACTTTGTACTCTGTCCCCTTTGTAATAAAGGACAGCATTCCATATGCCGGTCTAATTACCGGCTGCACCTGCAAGCTAGGTATGCTGCATGTACTGTATGAGAATACTGCCATCCGTCTGAACAGCAACATTCTGAAATCTCTCTATTTAAATCGGCTTTTCTCCCTTGCCGAAGTGAATAAACATACATATCACCTGCTAAACGTTTGGCCACTAGCCTCACCTACCTATATTCCACCACAGCCTGCTTTCTTCCTTGTCAGTTGCTTTCCAGCCTACCTTAACATCATTAGAAAATTTGGCAACAATTAATTTGGTCCTTTAACCTAAGCAATTTAGGTAAATATTCATATGCCTGGCACTGATTCTGTGGAACCCCACATGTTACAGTTTACCACTGAAAATGATCCATTTATACAAACACTCTTCTGTTAGCTAGCCAATCTTGTAAGCTATTATTACTTGGCTCTTGTTTTGTGTAGTAAACCTACTGATTACGTCTGTAAATACAATATATAGGTTTCCCTTTACTCAGCCTGGTTTTGCATTCTCTACAAACTGCTAAATATATCAAGCACAATTTTTGATTCTGCTTTAACTAAGATTTTTGTCTAGTTATAACTGCGGGGTAAATATCACCTATTTCTGATGACATATGACAGGTTGACTTCAGTCCTCATCCTTTATTGGATAAGGGATTAGATTTGCATTTTTCTGAAAAAGTGGAACCTTTCCAGAAAGGTTTCGGGCACAATGGCTCCATGAGTAGAGCTGCTACTTCTCGGCCCCAGTGACCCATGTTCAATTCTGACCTCTTGTGCTGTCAATGTGGAATTTTGACCTTTTTTTTGTGACCACATGGGTTTCTTCTGGTTGCTTGGGTTTCCTCCCACATCGGAGAAATGTGAGGTTTGGTTGGCTAATTGGCTGCAGTAAAATGCCCTGAATGCATAGGTGAATGGTGGCTAGGGTTAGACATGTATAAAAATCAGTGCTTTAGAGTTAGTGTGGACATGGTGGGTCGAATAGCCTGTTTCTGTGCTATATCTCATTTTGACACCCATAAAGGGGGGATTTTAGAAGATTGATGCATTCACTATAGCAAGACAATCACAAGACACAAGGATCCAGATAGTTGGTTTTGGTTTGTTATTGTCACATACCGAAGTAAAGTGACAAGCTGTTTTGCATGGTATCAGAAACATAGAAACATAGAAATTAGGTGCCGGAGTAGGCCATTCGGCCCTTCGAGCCTGCACCGCCATTCAATATGATCATGGCTGATCATCCAACTCAGTATCCCGTACCTGCCTTCCCTCCATACCCCCTGATCCCCTTAGCCACAAGGGCCACATCTAACTCCCTCTTAAATATAGCCATTGAACTGGCCTCAACTACCCTCTGTGGCAGAGAGTTCCAGAGATTCACCACTCTCTGTGTGAAAAAAGTTCTTATCTCGGTTTTAAAGGATTTCCCCCTTATACTTAAGCTGTGACCCCTTGTCCTGGACTTCCCCAACATCGGGAACAATCTTCCTGCATCTAGCCTGTCCAACCCCTAAAGAATTTTGTAAGTTTCTATAAGATCCCCTCTCAATCTCCTAAATTCTAGAGAGTATAAACCAAGTCTATCCAGTCTTTCTTCATAAGACAGTCCTGACATCCCAGGAATCAGTCTGGTGAACCGTCTCTGCACTCCCTCTATGGCAATAATGTCCTTCCTCAGATTTGGAGACCAAAACTGTACGCAATACTCCAGGTGTGGTCTCACCAAGACCCTGTACAACTGCAGTAGAACCTCCCTGCTCCTATACTCAAATCCTTTTGCAATGAAAGCTAACATACCATTCGCTTCCTTTACTGCCTGCTGCACCTGCATGCCTACCTTCAATGACTGGTGTACCATGACACCCAGGTCTCGCTGCATCTCCCCCTTTCCCAATCGGCCACCATTTAGATAATAGTCTGCTTTCCCGTTTTTGCCACCAAAATGGATAACCTCACATTTATCCACATTATACTGCATCTGCCAAACATTTGCCCACTCACCCAGCCTATCCAAGTCACCTTGCAGTCTCCCAGCATCCTCCTCACAGCTAACACTGCCCCCCAGCTTAGTGTCATCCGCAAACTTGGAGATATTGCCTTCAATTCCCTCATCCAGATCATTAATATATATTGTAAATAGCTGGGGTCCCAGCACTGAGCCTTGCAGTACCCCACTAGTCACTGCCTGCCATTGTGAAAAGGACCCGTTTACTCTTACTCGGATCAGATAATACTAGAAATTATACACAATCAGTGCAATAGGGGGAGTGAAGAAAAAGGTACATGATGGAGAATATATTTCTCAGCATTGTAACGAAACAGTTTCCGGGATATCCCCAATGAGGCAGGATGGAAAATTGGGACTATACCTTAGATTATAGAGGGACCGTTCAGAAGTTGGGTAACAGAAGGGACGAAGCTGTTCAAGTTCATTTCAATTGTCAGGCATTAATTCCATTGTTCTGCATTGTAAATTTTCCTTGGTGATTGAGTCTTGTTCCCCTCCCCATATTGCCTCTGGAATATGCACTGCAATAGGCATGTGTTTAGCAGAATTTAAATATTTGTTGAAACTTTGTTCTTTTTATTCCCAACCACTAACTAACGAACTAACCAACCTCAATTCTCAACACTAATCTTGTCTCCCAGTGACCTAAGGCATATCATTGATAATATGTTGTATCTTGGAAATGCATACTTTTGTCTCTTGCTGACTTGCACAAATCATACCTCTTTTAGTTATCTTTTGACTTATGTTTTGCAATTCTCAGATTTACCTTTAATCTTTGCATTACATCCATTTTCTTTTGTTCTTATCTTAAATTTCTCAGTAGCATATAGGTTTATGAAATCTATACATAACTGCGGTCATTCTATTTGTGCAAAAACGGTACCCGATAGCGTTACGATTTTTCTCCAGCACCACCGTTCCCCTGTTATGCGATTGCACCAAGTTTCGTTCCGATCGATGGAAGCTGGTAAGAGTTATCGAGTTGTACATTTTAAAAAAATCACACATGCGCAGATCGATTGCCTCCTGCCATTCAGCGCCGCGCGGATTGGTCCCTTCTACTGTCACTCCACGGGACAGCATGCCCCTTCCTGCGCCATCGAGTCTTTACTGCAACTGCGGGAGGCTCTGGTTGGCCGGCGGAGGTCTCCAACAGGACATAATGTTTGGCGGTGGGGACCGGAAATGGTCCGACCCAACCCCACCCAATCCAACCAACACGGAGTCGAAGATGGTGTCGATGTCGCCAAACAGAAAGCGGAGACTCTGATCCCGGCGGAGAAAAACGACCAACGACCAGTGCCCGCACTGAGTCCCCATCGCACCCCCAGCCCCTTCCCCTCTGATCCCCCTCAATGGCTCTTCCCCATCTTTCTCCAAGCTCTCTTCCCCTCTTCCCCACACCCCTCCCTACCACACACCCCCCTCCTACCTACCACACACCTGTCCCTTCCACACACACCCCCTCCCCCCACACCCGCCCACACACATCCCCTCCCTACCCACACACCCCTCCCTCCCCCCCCCCCCCCACCCCGCCCTACACACCCCGGCAACGCGTGCCCCCCCACAACGCCACACTCCCGCCCACACACACACCCACCAACCACACACCCCCAGCCCACACACACACCCCTCTCCCTGGCAAACCCTCCCCCCCCCACATCTCACATCCCCTGTGGTGACTGGGACCCAATGGGTCCCACTTAGTCTAGTATTTCCAAAATATAATCTTCTGACCTTTTAGCAGTAAAACATTTCTAAAGGGGCCGTTTATCTGGAATTTATGGAGCTTTAGCAGTAATTGCGGACAAATCTGGAAGATGTCTGGACATATTTGGATTCTGAACCATATTTACTCCTTGAAACTTTCTAGTAACTTGGTCAGGAATTCCATCTTGTGGGTGGGAATGAGGCAGAGGGACCCTATACACCCAGGTTTTGCCTAGTGTTTGCTGCTTGATCTTGATACCAACTCCTCATGTCCATTTTATGCATTTTGGATATGTAATGTCTTGGGATATTTTCTATTTTTGATGTGCTCTATAAATCAAACTCTTGGTCTGTCAAAATAATTTGGACATTCAAGAAGGAACTGCAGAAGCTGGAAAATCGAAGGTAGACAAAAATGCTGGAGAAACTGAGCGTGTGAGGTAGCATCTATGGAGCGAAGGAAATAGGCAACGTTTCGGGCCGAACCCTTTCTTCAGATATATTCAAAAATGGTTTGGACACAAGGAACTGCAAATGCTGGTTGACAAAAAAATGATAGTGACATTGAAGAGTGCTGCCTCAAAGAGACAGTCAATATCATTGAGGACACACTCCACCCTGGCCTTGCTCTTATTTCACTCTTGCCATTGGGAAGAAGTTATAGGAGTCTGAAAACTAATGTCCAGATTCAGGAACAGCTTCTTTCCAGCATCCATCAGGATGTTGAACACTATGAACTCCAGCTAAATTTCGAACTGCCTTGGTTGCACTTGGGACTTTGGACTTTGTTTTGTTTTGCACTATATTGTTTTTTAAATTTATTGAACTTTTTTGTTATATTGTCTTAAGTGCCGTTTACAAACCTGTTGCGCTGCGTAATAATTTTATTGCTGTACAAATGACAATAAAATATCCTTGACTCTATCTTTACAATTGTTGATCCAAATTATAGCTGAGAACTAATGCTGTGATCTCTCTCTGCTGCACTGGATTTTGTAGGTGATACATATTTCCTCATTCCTTGAAAATGTTCAGTCAGGCAACGTGGAGGCATCTGGCAATTGAGTACATATTGATGCATTAAAATAAATCCCTGCAACAGGGATAATTAAATTGTATGCTGCACTTACAGCATGTGCACCGGTTTGAGTAACCATGGGAACTGTTAAATGTTGATGTTATTGCATTGTAGCCTATGATCTTTTGGCTTTAAGTAATTTTCTCTTTAAAAAATAGTAAGCTCTTTGGATCAGATTGTTAAAGGCCAATTAATCTTGGTCTCCTTTTGAATAATTTCCCTCTCAACTTGACCATAAACCCCCTAGTTCTGGACTCCTTTACCCTGTGAAATATATTGGGACTCTTCACCATATCATGTGATTTAAAAAAAAAAAATTGTATACGTGTAAGGTCATCCCTCAGCTGAGTATGCTCCAGGAGGAAAAACGTCCCAACTGGTCCTTGTAACTCAAGACCTGGAATCTTGGAATATCCTGGTGAAGCTTCTCTGCAATCTTATCAGCTTTTGGATAGGTGCGTGGATATGCAGGAAATGGAGGAGTATGCATCATTTGCAGGCAGAGCAGATATGTTTAACTTGGTATCATATTTGCAAAGACATTGTGAGCCGAAGGGCCTGTTACTGTGCTGACTGTTCTGTGTTATATTTTTTTAAATCTTAAGTTTTCAATGCAGCTCTTTCATATCCTGATCAATTTAGACAGCCAACTTCAAGACATCAGTATGTGTGCACAGAGGACACCCTGTTCCTGCACTTCCTATAATTTTGCTCTGTTTTGTTTATGTTGCCTCACCGCATTCGTGCTATGAAAATTGACATCATGTGCACCAGTCTATTTCCACATTTGTAGCTTTTTTTGTCGTCACCAAGTTTAAAAATTCTACATACAGGCACAAAAGATCCAAGTCTTAGTAGTTTAATACATATCCAGAAATTGACCTGGGGGAGTGGGAACATCCAGTTTAAGAATAACAGTTCTTTATAACTAATTTCTGTTTTTTACAAGTCAATACATTTTTTTTTGGTCGTCAATACAACTATCTTTGAACTCGATGACTCGTTAGAAAAATGCAACGAACAAAGATGAAAATCTTTTGCAGTTACCCTACCCTTTCAGCTAATATTTCATAAAACATAACCTCCCCTCAGGCAGTCCCTTGTGGTTGACGATGGCTCGGTTGAGAAACTGTCTCCCTGCTAATCGAAGCACTCTACAGTGATGGGGCCCCTCTCATCACAACGTAACACAACAGCTTGGCTTTGCCTACACAATACCAGCAAATATTTGCGTCTCTGACATTCTCCAACTTTTAAAACATGCCTGGACGCCATTTCTTAAATATTATTTGAAAACTACTGTTAAGGCGTTCCGGCTTTCGGCGGCGGCGACATCACCACGGAGGTCCACTGGACTGGAGGACGGCATCTTCGGCCTGGATCAATCGCCTCAGCGCAGAGGGAGAACAAGGAGGGAAGAGACGGAGACTAAGACTTTGCCTCCATCACAGTGAGGATGTGCTTAGTGAACTCGCTGTGGTGGATGTTTAATTTGTGTTTATTGTATGTTTTGTTATTATTGATTCTGTGTATGACTGCAGGCAACATAATTTCGTTCAGACTGAAAGGTCTGAATGACAATAAAGGAATCTAATTCTAAAAATTCTAATAAATTTTTAAGTTCACACAATAATAAAATCCATTTAAAGTAACTGAGTTAAATGAGATCTAGATTTTGGTGGCCATGGATTTTCTTCCCTGGCTCTTTCTTGGCACAGGTACTGAGTACATTTCTCAGTGGAAAACTAGTAAATCTGTGCTGCTCCATTGAACTCCACATGGATTCCATCCATGCGGTGCAGGCATATCTGGGCTGTCCCTTAGCTAGAGTGAAAGTCTGCATCTCTTTTTTTAACATTAGTGGGTGGTGAGTGCGTGGAACACGCTGCTGGGAGTATTGGGTGAAGCAGATACGTTAGTGGCATTTAAAAGACTTGCATAGGCATATAGATATGCAGGGAATGGAAGGATATGGGTTATGTGGAGGTAGATAAGTGATGTTGGGCACAGACATGTGGGCTGGAGGGCCTGTTCTGTGTTGCACGTGCTTGGGGGTCTTGAACTTATGCCTAGTTAAGTGCTTAAATGCTGGCAGAATCAAAACTTTTTTCTCGGTCTTGAAGTGAACGTTCTTCTCCGGCAACTGTTATATTTCGCTGCGTTATTTAAAATGCCCCTTTTATGTGGTTGTTGAAGATTTCTGACTTGTATTTGTCCAAAATGATGAAGGCTTGAATCACGGAGTGATGTAATGTTGAGATAATTAACCTCATGCTTTGTGCAAGAACCTTTCAAAGCAGTAAATGAAAATTGCTCTTTTTCAATGTTCCAACATAAACATTGTGAACAAGGCCAAAGTTACACTTTACTTTGAACTATAATGTTTTATTTGGGCAGATGTTAATGCACTTTGGAAGGAAGCATACAAAAATAGAATATTGAACTAAAATGTTGGTGCACTGTGTGGTCTTGGAGAATTGGCCCATGAGATGTAGAAAGTAAAAGTGGCTACAGCAAGGTATGAAGAAAGTACATGGTCTGGCCTTTGTCACAAACGTGTTCCAATGCAAAAGAAGATCCTTGCTTCTTCTTCCGTGTCCTTATGCTATATGGTGGCTCGCCACTGCTGTACACATTGTTGCGCTATTGGAGTGTTAAGTGCAAGGTCTGCAGTAGTACATGGATTATCCAGCAATGGGCATTGCAGTAGGTGTTGCATTGTCTGGGTCTGTGCCACAGTCACAGGTTGTAACTTCAATGTAGCCCCATTTGTGCATTGTCACACTTGACCGCCCTACCCTGGTTCACAATTGGTTGAGACGTCTCTAGTTTAGCCAGTGTTCATCAGCACCTGGTGGTAAGCGCTCTGCTGCTGGTATGCCCATCTTGGTGGAAATAGGGACAGTGGCTTGTCTGTTCTTCCACATCTGGAGGCGAGCTTCAGTTGGTGGTGACGCTGGTTCGGAAGCTCTTACGGGATTTTAACCGCCTAGGCTGTGTAATGGGTGTCTATCGTCTGTCAGTTGTTTCAGACACTCTTGTCCTACTTGCAACAGCTCTCCTGATGTCTGGGGGAGCGATGCCAGCCAATAGGTAGACGTTGCTTATGTCCGTAGATTGGAGGCAACCAGTAATGCTACGGCAGCTGGCATTCAAGGATGTCTATCTTCTTTGCATGTGTAGATCTCTCCCAAGCAGGGCAGGCGTATTCTGCAGCAGAGAAGTAGAGTGCTAAGGCTGTAGTACGTACTATTGTTGGGTTGGCACCCCATTTGGTGGTGGTGAGTTTGTTCAATATGTTGTTGCGGGTGCCCACCTTTGCTTTAGTTTTTTCCGCAAGTGCCTTGAATGTTAAGCAGCAATCGAGAGTGACTCCAAGGTAGACTGGGTTTGGGCAATGTGTTAGTGGGAGTCTAGACCATGTGACGTGTAGTTGATGGTTAGCATCTTGGTTTCTCAGGTGGAATGCGCAGACCTGTGTTTTCGATGGGTTGGCACGCAGCTGGTTTTCCTCATAGTATGAAGATAAACCAGTGAGTGCCTCTGTCAGCGTTGTCTCAACATCTTGGAACTGTGTACCTTGTGCTGTTATAGAGAGGTCGCCAGCATAGATTAAACCAGGGCTCTCGCTTAACTTTTCTTCCCTGTTGCCAGCCGGGCAACCTAGGCAGCTTTTTAGGTTGCCAAATGACAGTTTAGGTGGCCACTTAAGACGGCTTGCATGACACGTGTGATAATGTGCTTGGATGAAATGCGTAGTTACCAGTCAGAATTATGGTCAATGAAGCATTCACATATTATTTCTGCTTCAAATAAAGTCACAAAATAAACATGTTCATCAATCAAGACATGGTTGGTGAACAAGATGCACTGATCTGTGTTGTAGTCAATGCCTATTATGTTCTATTGTGCTGAAGCAAAGCAAGAATTTCATTGTCTTATCAGGGACACATGACACTAAACTCACTTGAACACTTGAACAATTGATATATACCACAATGACATGCAGCAAAATTACAATACAGTATCTCATCTCTTTTTACACGTTGCAATGAATGCAATTTCTATTATTTCTTTCCACTTCCAAACAAAATTCTGGTTGGATTATTCAGTGTATGATCAACCTCGGTGAGACCAAGCGTGGCTTGGCGATCGCTTTGCACACACCTACACTCAGTTCGCAATAACCAGCCTGATCTCCCGGTGGCTCAGCACTTCAACTCCCCCTCCCATTCTAAATCCGACCTTTCTGTCCTGGGTCTCCTCCATGGCCAGAGTGAGACCCACCGTAAATTGGAGGAGCAGCCTCAAATTTTGCTTGGGCAGTTTATACCCCAGCTGTATGAAAATTGACCTCCAATTTCAGGTCGTCCCTGCTTTCTCCTTCGCTTCCCAGCTCTCCCTCAGCCCACTGTCTCCGCCTCTTTCTTTCTTCTTCCCACCCCCCCCCCCCCCCCCCCGCACTGTCACATCAGTCTGAAGAAAGGTCTCGACCCGAAACGTCGCCTATTTCCTTCGCTCCATAATGCTGCCTCATCCGCCGAGTTTCTCCAGCATTTTTGTCTTCCCATTCACACATGTTCTGTTATCCCACTTTCCTCACCCACTCCCTACACATTAGGGGCAATTTTACAGAGACAAGTTAACCTACAAAGCCAATGCGTCTTTGGGATGTGGGAGGAAACCCCCATGCTTGTAGGGAGAATGTGCAAATTCGACACAACCTGAGGACAGGATCGAATACAGATCTCTGGCGTGTGAGGCAGCAAGTCCACCAGCTGTGCCACTATATTTTGTTTTCCAACACGCAAAAAATTATACGTTGATAACTTTTGGTTACTAAAAAAATGAAAATATCCATTTTCAGTTTTAAATCTCTAAGTGACGCTATGTCCTCCTTTATAGCTACTGTATGTTTTAGTTCAGTTCAAGACTATGAGGCAGTACATTGGCCATAAGGTTGCTGCCTAAAATTGCCAGAGACCCGGAATTGATCCTGAATATGGGCGCTGTCTATATGGAGTTTGCTCCTTTTCCCTTTGATCGTATGGGTTTTCTCTGGGTGCTCCTTCCACATTCCGAAGGTGTGCAGGAACCTTTTTTCAGACCCAACCCAAAAGGTAATATTTTGTATTGTATTGTATTGTATTCAATTTATTGTCATTGTCTCAATTTGAGACAACGAAATGAATTTTCCTTACAGGCAGTATCATTAAAAAAAATCACAAAGAAATTATAAAAATAAATAATTAATAAATAATAAAACATATTAAAAATAAAATTGAAATTGAATTAAAATTTAAAAAAAAGCACAAATACAGAAGTCCACGACACAACATAACATAAATGGCACCCAGGTGAGGACGGCACCATAGTCCAGCCAGCCTCCCCTCCGTGTTCATCCGTGGACGGGGCCTTCCAAGCACCCACAGTCACCGCCCCGGGTGGCCCGATGTTCAGGCCCTCACGCCGGGCTGGTGGAACGCCGACGCCGAACCCCGACGGTGAGCAGCCTCCTCCTCAGCGGCCCGGACCTCCTGATCAGCCGCCTCCCGCTGCCGGAGTCTGCAGCTCCCGAGTCCACAGGTCGAGCCGGGCAGAGTCACAGGACCCCGTGTTGATTAGTCAGCGCCGCCCGCGTTGGGTGCTCTGCAAACCGCAGCTCCGTGATGTTGGTGCAGCAGGTCCAGCACTCCGGGCTCCAAACGGCGACCCCCGGTAAGGCATCACCAGCCCCGCGATGTTCCAGCGCTGTCCCGCCGCTGCTGGAGCTCCGGTCGATCCCGGCAGGAAAGGCCGCGCCAATCCAGGTAGGTAGGCCGCTGTGGGGGGGGGAGGACGCGACTCGAATAATAGTCGCGTCCTCACCAGGAAGCGGCTGAAGGACGGTATCCCCCGCACCGTGCCCTCTTCCCCCACATAAAAACACAAAAAAAACACAAAAAAACACACTTTTACATAACTAAATAAACAAAAAAACAAAAAGATACCGGGCTGTAGGTGGAGGCTGCTGGCACCAGTGCCACTGGAAGTACATTTCCCTGTCTGATTCTGTCTGACCTGTTGAGTTACTCCAGCTTTTTGGGTCTATCTTCAGTTTAAACCAGCATCTGCAGTTCCTTCCTATACACATGATAATATATGATAGAACTTTATTAATCCCAGGGAGGGAAATTGTGTCTGCGTGTGTGTGTATAGTTATATATAGATCCGGTAGGCGGCGCGACTCGTCAGCAGCGGCCTCTGCAGCCCCTCCGCGTTTTTATTATTTTTTGTCTATGGTTCTATGTAGTTTTGTTATTTTTTTGTTGGGGTGTGTGTGTGTGTGGGGGGGGGGGGGGGGGGGGGGGGGGGGGGGGGGAGGGGGTAACTTTTAAATCTCTCCCTGCACGGGAGACCCGACCTTTTCTTGTCGGGTCTCCGTTGTCGTTGGGGCTGCAACGAGGAGCGGCCTCCAACAGGAGAAGACCGGGGACTCTGGTGCCGACGACTCACCTCACCGTCGCGGAGCTGGCCGAGTCCAGAGCGGGGGAGTGGTGGAGGAGTGCTGCTGCTGCTGCGGCCCGATCTCCGG
This sequence comes from Leucoraja erinaceus, assembly GCF_028641065.1. Lineage (NCBI taxonomy): Eukaryota > Metazoa > Chordata > Chondrichthyes > Rajiformes > Rajidae > Leucoraja > Leucoraja erinaceus. The sequence goes on along the minus strand of NC_073384.1, from coordinate 35,338,380 downwards.
AGATTTGGAGGCTGCAACTGCTGGTCTGGCGGACAGAGGCACAGGGAGCCCGCGGGTCCGTGGAGGGAGACCGCTTTTCAGGGCTCTCGCAAAGGCGACTTCTCCCGCCCGAGTTGCGGGGTTGAAGAGCTCCTGGAGCGGGGCCTGACATCACCGCCCCGCGCGGCTTGGAATGGCTGCGGGACTCTGCGAGCGCACGCCGGGTGCTCTAACACCAAGACCCGGTGTGCGACCTCGCACCACCTGGCGTGGCTTTAATGGCCGCGGGACAATCGCCATCGCCGGCCGGGGGCTTTGACTTTGACTCTGTCACATCGGGGGGGGGGGGGAGAGTGCAGTGGAGAGATAAGTTTTTTTGGCCTTCCATCACAGCGATGTGATGGATGTTTATGTAAATTATGTTGTGTCTTGGGTCTATTTGTTTGTAATGTATGGCTGCAGAAACGGCATTTCGTTTGGACCTCAAGGGGTCCAAATGACAATTAAATTGAATCTTAAATTGAATCTTGATCTTGATATTCATATAGAACCGTTTTGTTTTCTCATTTATAACATTGTTTACAGAGTACTGTGTTTACATATTCTGTTGAGCTGCTGCAAGAAAGGATTTCATTGTTCTAACTGGGACGTGAGAGAATAAAACACTTGACTTACGTCGCTAATGTGTGGGATAGTACTGGTGATCGGTGGACTCGGTGGCCGAAGGGCCTGTTTCCACGCTGTATCTTTAAATTAAACTAAAAACACTAAAACCAGAGGAAATCTAAAGAAGGGTCTCTACCTGAAAAGTTACCCAATTTCTTCTATCCGGAGATGCTAGCTGCTCCATGGAGTTCACCCGCACAATTAAAGCATGGAATAGTCTTCACCTTACCATAGTTACCCAACCAGACACAACTAAATTTAAGGTAGCTCTTTTTTTCCCCAAGAACCCTTTTTTGCTTAAGTCCAAGTCAAGGGTCAAGAGAGTATTATTGTCATGTGCCCCAGAGAGCGTTGGTTTTCAGCGGTCGCGGCGAGGCGGTGACCGGACAGCAATGGCGGCCATATCTCCCACAATGCAAAGGGAGGGAGAAAGTGGTCGACGCCGACCAGTGGCAAGTAGCATGTGCAGGGTGGCACATGCGCACAACCACGGCCAAAGATGTGCTGGCCAAAGATCCTCGCTATAGGATCTTTGGTGCTGGCTGTGGTTGTGCGCATGTATAAGGCGGCCGGCCGTGCCGGCGGATTAGGACTGATGATAGGAGATGGCTAGAACATAGGTGCCCTGTAATGGGGGAACTATGTATAAACACTGATGTAATTTCTACATGGTGAAACCAAAATGTATAAAAATGGCCTTTATTAAATTCTGACAATGTGCACTTTAACTACATGTGATTTTTTTCTATTACAAATATCAAATTGTGGTGTACAGAGGCAAATAAATAAATGATGGGTCTTTGGCCTAAACATTATGGAGGGCAATGTATGTAATTGAAATATGTAAAATTAGACAAGTATTATCATATGGCATAATCGCGATCTTGTTCGCTCCACTTTAGATTGTTTTTGCTTTTTTATTTACTAAAGAGTTCCTTTTATTCTGAGGCTATGCCCCTATGGTTCTAGACTCTCCCCTTACTGGAAACATCTTTTCCATGTCCACTTTATCTAGGTCTTTTATTCTGTAGGTTTCAATGAAATCCCCCTCCCCTTCCCCCCTACCCCCCCCCCCCCCGAATATCCTAAACACTAGCGAGTACAGTCCCAGAGCCACCAAACGATCCTCGTATGTTAAACCGATCGTTCTCATAAACCTCCTCCGGTCCCTCTCCAAAGTCAGCACATCCTTCCTCTGATATAGGGTCCAAAATTGCTCACAACATTCCAAATGTGGCTACCAGTTCCTTTATAAAGCCTCAGCATTACATCCTTGCTTTTATATTCTTGGACCCTTGTAATGAATCCTAGCAATACCTAGAGGTATTTCTCCAACATTGCCTCATAGCCTTGGTCAGAGGTTGTATCTGCAGCACACAAGTGAAACTTACCATGTGAAGATGCATTTGTATCTTTGGCCTATTGCATCCTTTCTGGTGTGCCTCAATCATCTTTTTATTGTATATCCTTTTACTTTCTGACATTCTCTAATGTTTCTTCCATTACCGTGGGCTGTGTGTACTTTCATTGTGCTGCAAATTGTACTCTGGCTCCTCCCTACCTACATTGGGTGGGTGAGAGTGAGACATTGCAAGGGTACGTGGCGACTGAGGGGGGGAGGGTGTGGGAGGGGAGTGTCCCGCCTCCCACGGTAGGGAGCTTTTCAGCTTGAAATTGTGCAATCTGGTGCACACTGTAGCGAGTCTTTTAACTTACACTTGAATGCAACATTTATGCTTTATATTGGATTAGGTATGAACACGGATAGGCTAAATTACATTCCTAATTACATTCCACAATAGAGCCAGGCTCTGGTCAACAGGTGCAGCACATGAATGACTATATTCATGTATGGAATTCAGATTATATTCATGCTGTTATGCATATATATACAGAAAAACACAGTGAAACAAGGCAAGAGTCGGACTTCCATCACTGTTCTGCACAAATAAATCGATCAACCTGACCCTTTGAATATGAAACAAGACGAAAATAATGCCACATATTCAATCATATATGGTGCAATAAAATTAAGATATATATGGAAAAAGTATATATGGAAAAAGGCCCTTCAGCCCGCCAAGTCCACACCGACCAGCAATCTATCATACACCAGTTCCATCCATCACACAAGGGACAATTTACAGAAGCTAATTAACCTACAAACCAGCACTTCTTTCGGATATGGGAGAAACCGGAATAGCCAGAGAAAACCCATGTGGTAGTAAGGCAACAACTCTACCACTGCACCACCGTGCCACCCCATTAAACTATTTTTTCTGTAATATATTTATTATGGTGTCACGTCAATAAAGCTGAACACATGATTCTGATTTCTGCCCTTAGTTGGATAACACACATCTCCAGTCATTGTATTTTATGGCTGGTTTTCAACCTCTTCAGTCTAAAGATCTCGACCCGAAGCATCACCCATTCTTTCTCTCCAGAGATGCTGCCTGCCCTGCTGAGTTTTTCTAGTTATGTCCATCTTCAGTTTAAACCAGCATTTGCAATTCCTTCCTACACTGTTTGTTAAGCAAAACAGGTCCTAATATTATTCACCTTAACTAAGTTTTTCCTTCACCTCCGTTGCTGCAGAGAATACAATCCCAGTTATCAAATCTTTCTTCAAAATGAAGAAAGTTCATGCTGCCAGCATCTTCATAAATCACCCCGGATCCTCTCCAGAGCAATTGCACCCTTTCTACAATGTGTCATAGTCTTACAGCCCTTCAATCCAACTTGTTCATGCAGATCAAGATGTCCCCATCTAAACTAGTCCCATTTATCCGCATATGGCCTATATCTCTTTAAACCTTGCGTGTGCCAGTGTGTGTGTGTGGGAGTGTGTGTCAGAGAAGCAGCGGCAACATCCGGAGTGAGTGGAGACTTGGCGATCCCCGTGGAGCGTTTCCCTCCCCCCCCCCCCCCTCCCCAGAGAATGCGGGCCGGCCCAGGTGCTCCTTGTCCAGCTGGGGTCCGGGGGAAGTGAGGGTCAGTGACCCGGGGTCAGGCATCGGAGCAGAGCCTTAGCCTGAGATTCATCCCCGTGGCTCCGGATGCGGCACCGACGCCCTCACTCACCCGGTCTCCGGGCCGGGGTTAAAACTCCATGGGGTGTGGACAAAGCAGCCGACGGACATAGAGCCGCCAGAGGTGAGGGTGGGAGGTGCGTACCGTGCTCGGGGGGGGGGGGGGGGGGGGGGGGGGGAGGGAATCACATATCCCGGGGAAAAAAGACTATGTATTCACCTTATATTCCCCTCATGGTTTTTACTCGCCTCTAAAACAATTTTTGCTTTATTTTGAATTTCCAGGACCTGCAGATTTTTGAGTGTGAAAAATTTGTGATCAACGTGAGAGCGTGAGAATTTTGTGAAATGCGTGAGTCTCACGCTCGATGCGTGACAGTTGGCAGCCCTGCTAATAATGCAAACATTTTATGCAAGTTCCAATTGTTTGGACAAAAATCACTTATTACTGCTTTATAACAGTTAAGTTACTTTAAGACCATTTCAGAAATTATGGCAGTCAACTAACAATCAACTAACAAAATAAAGCAAACTAAAAAAAATAATGTTCCCTTTCCTGACTTGACCTCATAAGCACTTTAACGCTGTTAACAGAGCAAAGGGAAATTAATCTCAAGAATCAAAATGGGGAAAGTGGGGGCAATTTTGCCTAAATGGTCATTCTAAGCCCATTCAGATCTGCATAGAGTCAGAGTTACACAACATGTACACGGCTGGCCCAATTTGTCCATAATGATCAAGTTGGCATTCAGGGTGCCCCGGGACTGGCTGCAGTTCCCAAATCAGCTCGCGTCCCAGGGACTGGCTGCAGATCTCAGGTCGGCTCGCCTGCCCTGATCCCGCAAAAACGAATTGGAAAAAAAACCCCGCGGTTTTTCAGGTTACGCGCCGGATTCGGCCCGTGTGCCGCAGGTTGCCGAACCCTGTCCTAGATGTTTGGCCTCATTGTGGTCCCCCCATGTTTTACAACTGATTCACCTGGTTAGTTCTATCTCCGGCTGCTTCATGTTGTCGGCGGCTGCACATCCAACCAAGAGAGAAGAGAAGCAATGCAACGTCACTCATAACCGTCAACCGATGCTCTTCCCCTGACTACACAGATCACTCTGATACTTTTATTTGATACTGATATTTGAGACACATACACAAAGGATGACACACACACACACACACACACACACACACACAGGCACAAGGAGACAGACAGACAGACACACACACACACACACACACACACACACGGAGACGCACACACAGAGACACACACAGGGAGGCGCACACACGCACACAGACACGCGCACACACACACACGGGGAGGCACACACACGCACAGGGAGACGCACACACGCACAGGGAGACGCACACACACGGGGAGACACACACACATGCACAGGGTGACACACACCCACACACACACACACACACACCTTTCCTTCCCCCCCTCCCTCTTTCCTCTTTCCTTCCCCCCCCCCCCTTCATCCCCTTTCTACCTTCCCTCCCCTGTCTCTCTTTGCCTCCAACCCTTTTTCTCCTTCCCCCTCTCTCTCTTTCTCCCTCCCTCTCTCCCCCTCTCTCTCCCGGACACGATGCAGCATGGATTAGCGGCGCTGGCGCTGCATGTGAGTTGAAGGGCAAGAGGGAGGGAGCGAGGCTGCAGCGGCAGCCGGCAGAACAGTGCTCGCGGCCAGCACACAGAGGCGCTGACATCCGCTGCTCGGGACCGACCTGCTTCCCCAGACCGTGCAGATCGCTGTCGTGTGGCGCAAAGAGACAAACTGCACCAAAGATCGTATGGCTCCGCTATAGGATCTTAGCTGTGCAAGGACTGAAGACAGCATGAGAATTCTGTCATCAGCATGAGGGCGTGAGAATTGGTTGAAATGCATGACTCTCTCCAGGAAATGCCCTGCTACCTACTCGCCTCTACTACATATTTCATGCCTTTCCCACAGCATGAGTTAACTTCCCAGCAAGGGCATTGATCTCACTTGCTGCAACGCGATACTTGCTGTGTGCCTGTGCTGTCATACTGTCCCCCTCCCCCCTGGATTCTATAGAGACACGGGTGTAGCAGACTGCACGTATCCATTGCCTTTCTGTCTCCCACACTCCACCCCATATAGTTAGGTGTTGCTAATACTATGCTTACTTGATATCATGAACTGTTTTTTGAGAATGTCATAGTTTGTGAGAATTGCTGCAGCTTGCCCCTTGGCCATTTGAGCACCATCTGCTTGCAGATTCACTGGTTAGTGCATGATTTTACCTGTAACTCTGTGCAGTTTTTATCGGTGCATAAGTTTATTGTTATATGCAGTACAGTCAACAGTGATTTTTTTTAAATCTGCTTGTGTAAAGCTCTCAGCATCAAAAGGAACTCCTAATCAATTGGAGGTGTTTTCTGTGTGCACCTCCTGTGTTTATTGTCACCTGCAAATGTTGTGCTTCACGTACACTAAGTTTGTGTGTAGACTCAAACTTTACCCGTCACAGAGGAAATACTGCTAAATGTGAAATCAAGTTCTTTATTGAAGTTGTCCTCCACCCAAGCATATTTTGTGGTTTGGTTGCCTGATTGGTTGGTTCTGTACTTTTAATACCACAAGAGAAGTTGCTTAAAGCAACACATTTCTTTTTGTTTAATATGAATAGTTTGCAAAACAACAAATTGAGCCTCTTTTTGTTCATGCCCTAGGGAAGATGATGCTAATGTAGTTTCTGAAGATTCTGAACCAGAAAGCTATTCTGATGAATCGGGGATTGAAGGTTTTTATGGAACATCGCCACCTAATACCCAGAGGCAGATGAAACGCATGTCAACTAAACAACACAGAAATAATTTGGGGAAAGCAGTTAGTCATCCTGGCAATAAAGGTCAGTAAATAGTATCATTTTACTTTGGGTTCCAATAGTATCCAGCAATGTGGATGAATTGATAGGATGATATTGGTTTTGCATCATGATGGAAGTTGGCAGTAAGGGGTGGTAAGATATGCACTGAATGTGTCTGGTTATGCAACTATCTACTGTTGCTCATACAGAGCTCTTTGGGAAAGAGAATTCGAAATTTCCCCAAACCGTTCTGTGCAAAATTAGTCCAAAATGGCTGACCCCTAAGCTTGCATTATGTTCCCTCTATTTAGAGTCGTACAGCATGGAGTGGAAAAAGGCCCTTCGGAACAAATCGTTCATGCTGACCAACATGCCCCACTTAAGCTTCCTCTAAGTCTTTCCAATCCAGGTATCTGTCCATTTCTGGTCCCCAGCTAAGGGTCCATCCACTCAATTTGGACTTGTACCTATTTCTCCCCCCCCTCCTGCATTCTGAATGGATCGACTGGGCTTTTTTTCACTGTAATTTAGAAGACTGAGAGGCGATCTTATAAACATATAAACATATAAACATTTGAAGGGATTGGACAGGATAGATGCAGGAAAAAATGTTCCCGATGTTGGGGAAGTTCAGAACTAGGAGTCACAGTTTAAGAATAAGGGATAGGCCATTTAGGTCTGAAATGAGGAAAAACTTTTTCACCCAGAGAGTTGTGAATCTGTGAAATTCTCTGCCACAGAAGGCAGCGGAGGCCAATTCACTGGATGTTTTCAAAATAAAGTTAGATATAGCTCTTAGGGCTAACATAATCAAGGGATATGGGGAGAAAGCAGGAATGAGGTACTAATTTTGGATGATCAGCCATGACTCGAAGGGCCGAATGGTCTACTTCTGCACATATTTTCTATGTTTCCTACAACTTCACAATTTGCACCTCTTCAATCCCTGCTTTAATCTCAGTTCCATCCCCAGTTCCAACCCCCTATCTGCTTGTCTATCAACCTCCACCCCCCTCCCCCCCCGATCTGTGTCCACTGATTACTTGCCATGCTTTGTTCTGTCTCTCCTCTCTCCCTGCTTTCATTCACCCCCTACAATCAATCTGAAGAAGGAACTCGACCCGAGCTCTGTGATCCCCAGAGTACTCCAGTACCTTGTGTCCTTTTACTCAACATCCACCATGTGAAACTTTAACCTCATTGAAATATACATGATTCTCCTTCATCCTTAAATCCATAGTGTGCTCATTCTCTTGACAGGCAACTCCCTCGTCCCAGGAAGTGACCTAGATTGTCCTTGCAGTGCTGCTGGGATTCCTTTGCATACGATTCCTTAGCATACAATTTCCAAAGGAATAATTTGCCATACTTTTAATTATTTGTGTTGACAGTTTTCTTGAATCAAATTGTTAAAAGGTACACTTACCATTAATTCTTCTCAGTGGTAAGTTAAACAGGCAGCTAATGTGCCAGTGCAGTAATCTCTTTTAAAAAATGATGGCAGTGTAATTTTCATGAGGCTGCATGCAAAGTTGTGAAATTCAAGTGATGTTTCTTACTTGCCAGATGCTCTTAACCTCACTAATGGTGTTAACAAGTTGTCATCTTTGAAATAAAACTCTAAATCACTACCACTTCTGATGCATTATGCATAACTGTACCCAATTTTATTTTTGAGTATGCTAAAACATTTCAACAAATCTTGAGGAGAAACCGAGAGCTGCAGATGCTGAGTTACTTTGTGCTGGAGTGACTCAGCGGATCAGGCAGCATCTCTGGCGAAGATGGATAGGTGATGTTTTGGATTGGAACCCTTCATCATTGGGTAGCTTACAACCTAACGTATGAACATTGAATTCCCCATTTTTAGGTAACTTACTACAAACACCCCCCCCCCCTCTCTCTTCCCTATGTCTCACCTGGATGCACATCCATCCCCCCACCTATATTTCCTCACTTGGCTTCACAATTTGCACTTCTATCCGTGGCTCACACTGTTTTGTCTCTTCATATCAGGACTTTGTCCAACCATCTGCCTATTAAAATGCCTCCTCACCTGTATTCACCTTTCACTGGTTAGGCTTTGTCCTGCCCCCACCTCTTCAGCTAGCTCCCCATCCCCCACAATCAATATGAAGAAGCGTCCCAATCCGAAATGTCACCTGTCCATGTTCTCCAGAGATGTTGCCCGATCCGCTGAGTTAATCCAGCACTTTGACCTTTTTTTTCAACAAATCTTGTCTAATAATAAAGTTACGTTCAGTGTTTGATTGATTTAACTGCACAGTGCAGCATTGCCGTTTGTGCTACTTTGTCTCTTTCCCTATTTCATCCTTTAGGTTCAACATTATGCTGTTAAGACCACATAAAAAAAATGCTCACTCAAGTGTGCAAATACTATACATATACAGTGCACATACTATACACACTAATATTACAATTAGTCAAATATTTCACAAAAGCATATTAGGGGTGGTAATTTTCTGTACTGAGATTCTTTGAATTCCAAAGTATTAATAATATGCTTGAAATAGGGCTAACCTTCAAATGAAATATCTGGTTTTACCTGGGGTTTTATTTTCCTTCAAAAAAATATTTGTTCCTAGAATTTAAACTGTGAAATTACTTATGGGGATGGGTAAGGATTATTTGTCAATTGAAACTTTCCATCGAGGAGAAGCATCTGCTATTTCATATCCATTGCAGTTTGTTGCATTGTCATCTGTGATTAACCCTATCATCTTGTCATTAAATTCTCAGCAAGTCTGCAAACAAGCATCTTGTGGATTTGTGGGCGTGTTCAATTATCTTTGAAAATTAGCCTAGGAAAGGACTATACATGCTTACAATCAGCTGTTCACAGTGTACAGATACAGGATGAAGGGAATATCATTTAATGACGAATGAATGATACCTTATTATCACGTGTGCCATGGGTTCCTTGGTACTGTGAAATGCTTTATTTTGCATACAACCTAGGCAGTACACAAATTTGGCCATGTGTTGGCATGGACAAAGTTACAATAGTATCGAACAGTCCTTTCAACTGCCATCTGCCGCATGCGGCAACCACCCCGCCAGCTCCCCTTTTGTTTTCGGCTGCCCCACGCCGGGTGCCCCCATTGTTCTCCGCTGACCGCAGTGGGCGAGTCGTGCCTGCTGGCGGGGAGTGTCCTGGCCCACAATGGATGTGCCTTCAACAAGACTCAGCAGCTCAGCCTTCCTCCGCTCATCAGACTAATTACATTTAGTTTAGAGACACAACACGGAAACAGACCTTTCGGCCCACCAACTCCACGCCGACCATCGTTCACCCGTTCACTCAAGTCCTGATTAACATTGCAAGATAAAGTTCAATTATGATAGAGTCATACAGCGTGGAAACAGGCCCTTTGGCTCAGCTTGCACACACTGATAAACATGTCCCATCTATACTAGTCCCATCAGCCTGCATTTGTCCCATATCGCCTCTAAACCTATTCTATCCATGTACCTGTCCAAATGATTTTTACATTTGTGAAGATAGAAATGTAAAGGATCCATTCTGAGCTCTCTTTGCTTGGGGTCGCTCAGTGGCAGGATTGCTGCCTTACAACGCCAGAACTCTGGTTCAATCCTGACTATGAGTGCTGTCTACGGATTTTGTACGTTCTCCCTGAGACCACGTGGTTTTTTTCCGAGTGCTCCAATTTCCACTCACACTCCAAAAGGCATACAGGTTTGTAGGTTAAATGACTTTGGTAAAATTGTCCCTATTGTGTTGGATAATGTTAATTAACTGGGTGCGTGGACTCGGTGGGCCGACGGGCCTGTTTCATGCTGTACAGTGCATTCAGAAAGTATTCAGACCCGTTCACGTGTTCCACATTTTGTTACATTACAGCCTTATTCTAAAATGGATTAAAACATTTTTTTTATCATCAATCTACACACAATACCCCATAATAAAATAGCAAAAACAGGTGTTTAGAAATTTTTGCAAAGTAATTAAAAATAAATAGCTTAAATATCACATTTACATAACTATTCAGACCCTTTACTCAGTACTTTGTTGAGGCACCTTTGGCAGCGATTACAGCCTCAAGTCTTCTAGGGTATGACGCTACAAGCTTGGCACACCTGTATTTGGGTAATTTCTCCCATTCTTCTCTGTTGATCCTCTCAAGCTCTGTCAGGTTGAATGGGGAGCGTCGATGCACAGCTATTTTCAGGTCCCTCCAGAGATGTTCGATCGGGTTCAAGTCCGGGCTCTGGCTGGGCCACTCAAGGACTTTCACAGACTTGTCACGAAGCCACTCCTGCTGTGCTGCCTTGGCTGTGTGCTAAGTGTCGTTGTCCTGTTGGAAGGTGAACCCCTGCCCTAGCCTGAGGTCCAGAATGCTCTGGAGCAGATTTTCATCAAGGATCTCTCTGTACTTTGCTCTGTTCATCTGCTAAGGTTCGTTTTTACTTCAAACGGATAACAACACAAAGATTAGTAATCAAGTAGTAAAATCTTTATTTCACCCAGGTGGGTGTGGCCGTCACTCTTACAGTATGTAAAATACAGACTATACAGAGTCACTCTATCCCCACACAAAGAGGTAATGTTCAATCAGATATATTTATACCCCAATAATCAGCAATACTTTATCTTACAGAGCATTGTACAGCCTCTTGCCTGTTAGGATTGACAGGTTCTTCCGAGAGAGGAAAGGTTAGCCCATATATGGTTATGCTGAAGAAGCTATTTTTCTGAAGATCAAGCATTTTGTTTTCTTGCCTAGTTGATGAACATTATAATCTTATAGAGTACGAGCCAAGTGTCTGAACATTCACTTGATTGTTTTTCTCTATGATATAAACATTCATGTATTTGTGCTGTTATCTCGCTAGTGTTATGGAAGAAGGGCGAAAACATTTTGTTAGCCTTATTAGTGTAATAGGAGAAAGGTGAAAGCATTTCTGCTAGCCTTGCTAGTATAATAGGAGAAAGGTGAAAGCATCCATTTTATATTGCTTCTAAATCTACAGCCAAATCAATTTTGTAACTTTTAAATCGTTAAACTCTCATTCCTTCCTCTTTATCAATTATGATAACATTCACAATTCTCGGTAGGTACATAATGATCGCAAGCAGTTGACAATAAAATTCAGAGCGATGATTAATAAGAAGATAGAGCCATAATGTAACACAATACCCCATAGTCCACCAAACCAACTGAATGGCCAGCAGCTCCCATTTGTAATGGGAGAAGGGTGAAAGCATTGCTGCTAGCCTTGCTAGTGTAATAGGAGAAAGGTGAAAGCATCCATTTTATTTTCCTAAATCTATAGCTGAATCCAGTTTGTAACTTTTAAATCTTTAAACATCTTTCCCTCGATCCTGACTAGTCTCCCAGTTCGTGCTGCTGAAAAACATCCCCACATGCTGCCACCACCATGCTTCACCGTAGGTATGGTATTGGCCAGGTGATGAGCGGTGCATGGTTTCCTCCAGACGTGACACTTGGTAGAGTAGCCACTCTCCAGTAAAAGGCACATGACAGCCCGCTTGGAGTTTGCCAAAAGGCACCTAAAGGACTCACAGACCATGAGAAACAAGATTCTCTGGTCTGATGAAACCAAGATTGAACTCTTTGGCCTGAATGCCAAGCGTCACGTCTGGAGGAAACCAGGCACTGCTCATCACCTGGCCAATATCATACCTACAGTGAAGCATGGTGGCTGCAGCATCATGGGAGGAACTGGGAGACTAGTCAGGATCGAGGGAAAGATGAATGGAGCAAAGTACAGAGAGATCCTTGATGAAAACCTGCTCCAGAGCGCTCAGGACCTCAGACTGGGCAGGAGGATCACCTTCCAACTTGTATTGATGCTTCCCATCCAACCTGATAAAGCTTGAGAGGATCTGCAGAGAAGAATGGGAGAAATTACCCAAATACAGATGTGCAAAGCTTGTAGCGTCATGCCCAAGAAGACTCAAGGCTCTAATCGCTGCTAAAGGTGCCTCAACAAAGTAATGAGCAAAGGGTCTGAATACTTATGTAAATGTGATATTTCAGTTATTTATTTTAATTACTTTGCAAACATTTCTAAACACCTGTTTTCACTTTTTTATTAGGGGGTATTGTGTGTTGATTGATGGTAAAAAAAAAATGAATTTAATCCATTTTAGAATATGGCTGCAACATAAAATGTGGGAAAAGTGAAGGGGTCTGAATACTTTCTGAATGCACTGTATTTCTAAAGTCGAAACTTTGATCCTCTGCCGAGGGATGAGGTACCTAACTTGAAAAGTTGTGTGAAAGACAAAGTTAATGTTAGATGGATAATTTGATTATTTGAACACCTTTTTAAACTGGCATGCATTAAAGCCCTTTATTGGAAACATTTGGCTGGAAAAGTTGTGAGTATGTATGAAATGGTTGTTATTCTTTCCAAGGCTGTCTGGATCCTTTAATTGAGTTTAGTCATGTGCCTTAAATGTGCAAACGAATGTTGTTAATTGCTATTTAAGCCTTAATGTTGCTGATATTTAATGCTTAATTTGAACCCCTGAACTGCAATCAGGCTTTAATTCTCTGTTCTATCCATTGTATCTTTGCTCTTCATACCATTCAGTTCAACACCTCTTCAGTAACTAAATTTGAAAATGTATTAATTGACAGGTTCTAATTGTTGGCCTGAGCAACAAACATGGATTGTTTATTACTGAGATTTCTCAACTTACAAATCTGTATATTACCCAAGAGACCCTGCGCTGTGAACCATTAAGACACCTGCAATGCCCATGGCATTAATTTTAGTTTGATTAACATTGATCAAATGGTAGTTTCAATTAAAACATTACTGGCAAAAAAAAATTGTACATGTATCACAGTTGGGAATAGCCCCATCCAAGACCGCAGGAAATTGCAAGAGAATTGTGGACGCATTCCAGACCATCACGCAAACCAAACTCCTTCCATTGACTCCATCTATACATCACGCTGCCTCGGCAAGGTCACCAGCACAGACATGGACAATGGCACTTGGCCTTCATAACCTGAGGAGTTCAGTATAGGAACAAAGAGGTCCTTCTGCAGTTGTATAGGGCCCTAGTGAGACGACACCTGGAGTATTGTGTACAATTTGGTCCCCTAATTTGAGGAAGGACATTCTTGCTATTGAGAGAGTGCAGGTTCACAAGGTTAATTCCCGAGATGGCGGGACTGTCATAAGCTGAGAGAATGGAGCGGCTGGGCTTGTACACTCTGGAGTTTATAAGGATGAGGGGGGATCTTATTGAAACATATATAAGATTATTAATGGTTTGGACAAGCTAGAGGCAGGAAACATGCTCCCGATGTTGGGGGAGTCCAGAATCAGGGGCCACAGTTTAAGAATAAGGGGTAAGCCATTTAGAACGGACACAAGGAAACACTTTTTCTCACAGAGAGTAGTGAGTCTGTGGAATTCTCTGCCTCGGAGGGCGGTGGAGGCCGGTTCTCTGGATACTTTCAAGAGAGCTAGATAGGGCTCTTAAAGATAGCAGAGTCAGGGGATATGGGGAGAAGGCAGAAACGGGATACTGATTAGGGATGATCAGCCATGATCACATTGAATGGCGGTGCTGGCTCGAAGGGCCGAATGGCCTACTCCTGCACCTATTGTCTATTGAGTCTCCTCTGGACACTCCCTCTTCTCCCATCAGGCAAGAGGTACAGAAGTGTGAAACTAAAGTGTGAAAACTCCAGATTTGGGGAAAGTTTCTTCAGAGCTGCTATTGGACAACTGAACCAGCCTATCACCAATTAGAGCAGTCCTAAGCTGCCACCTACCTCATTGTAGACCCTCGGACTATCTTTAATTGGACTTTACTGGACTTTATCTTGCACTAAGCGTTATTCCCTTTATTCTGAACCTGTACATTGTGGGTGGCTTGATTGTAATAATGTATAGTCAGCTGACTGGATAGCACGCAACAAAAAGCTTTTCACTGTACCTTAGTACACAGTACACTGTACCTGGGTAAATAAACTAAATTCACCCATCTTTTTCACAAACCCAAGTAAAAAATAAATTGTGTGAAACTTGTAGCCATTTGAGGTTGCTAATAATTCATGCAATTAGGCTTGTGTGTGGAGCTACTTCTTATCGGAAGTGTGATTAAATCTGAAACATAGTATGAAGTATCTTTCATCTGTTTAGGTTTTTTTTAAAGATATAATAGAGCTGCAGCTAATGTTGACTGCAGCTTAACGAAGTAGGGCTCTCTCAAAAGCCAAACAGGAAAAGTGGGCTAACTGTTGCTGACAAGAATAGTAAACGATAGTATTAGATCAAAGGGGAACAGTTCTAATGTTGCTGAAAGCAGTAACCCTGAGGATTCAAGTTTTAGAATTCAGCAAAGGCAGATCATGAAATTGATAAGGACATAAAAGTAGAATTTGAAAATAATGGCATCTGTAGATATGCAAAAAGGAAATGTGTAGCTAAAACTAGTGGGTCTATTGCAGGAGGAAAAACAATATTCTGGAAAATATTCAGCATAAAGGTGAGCTGCCTCCAGTGATGGATCTATTCTTCCTGTGAATGTATTTGAAGGAGTTAGTAGATTAAAGGGGAGATGAGGAAAACTGTCCTTGCGGTTGGTGGTATGGTTCTGGAAGTCGCTGGCTGAATGCGTAGTTACTCAACGATTACATGAGTTCTGCGAGTTGTGATCTGCACGGCCACAGACCCAGTGTTGAAAGTGGGATTAGGCAGGGAAGTTTTTATTATCCTGCAGTGTGCAAAAATGCTTCCTGTGCTGTAAATGGTTTGTAGTTTGTTTTCTTTTAATTTCATGCACTGGAGACCCGACCTTTTCTCGTCGGGTCTCAGGTGTCGTTGAGGCCGCAACGAGGAGCGGCCTCCAACGGGAAGAAGCCGGGGACTCTGGTGCCGACTCACCGTTGCCGTCGCGGAGCTGGCCGAGTCCGGAGCGGGTGGAGCGGTGGAGGAGCGCTGCTGCTGCTGCTGCTGCTGCTGCTGCTGCTACCGGAGAGTCGGAGGCTCCAACGACAGGTCTGTGGACGCGGCACCATCGGCTCCCTGGAGGGAGACCGCTGTTACTCCTGCAACGGCGAATTACATGAGAGCTCCTGGAGCGGGGCCTACATCACTGATCTGCACGGAATGGCCGCAGACCCGAGCGCACACCGGGGTTGAAAACCCGTGGGCTTAGGCGGGGACAGTTTCGCCAGCGGGGGCTATTACTTTGACTCTGCAGTGTGCAAAAAGTTCTTCCTGTCACAGCTATGTGATGGATTTTATGTAAAGTGTAATTGTTTGTGTCTGGGGTTTAATGTGGCTGCAGAAACGGCATTTCGTTTGGACCTCCAGAGAATGACTGTAAACTCTTGACTCTTGACTCTTGACTCTTCATCAGAGAAACTGTAAACTGCGCTTCAAACCAAAAAGGATACCATGACTGATATTTCATTCTGTGAAAGGCTTTGTAAACACCAGCAAATTTCATTTAAAAACAAGGTTTACAGGGGTTTAGAGGTTACAGGGGTTTATAGGGGAGTTTAGAGCGGTTTCGAGGGGTTTGCAGGTGTTTAGATGGGTTTAGAGTGGTAGTAAGGAAGCTTTATTTACTCTCTTTACTTTGAGCAATAGTTTTTAAAGTTGCTGCTTACATCATATACCCTGGAAGACACAGAGTGCTGGTGAAAGAAAATTGGAAAAGAGGAGAGGCAGGACAAAGCCTGGCAAGTAATAGACCGACACAGGTGAGGAGGGTTATTTGATAGGCAGATGTTTGGACAAAGGCTAGAGGTGAAGAGACAAGGCATGGGACAAAAGGATTACAGAGTTCCGAATTGTGAAGCTAGAGGAAGGAATGTAGGTGGAGGGGAGAAATGGGTGTGTCTGGTGGGGGAGAGTGAAGGAGGAGGGGTTATATGGGGGAAGAAAGGAGTGGGGAAGGGCTATGTAGTTACCTAAAATTGGAGAATTTAATGGCTTGTAAGATGCCCAACTGAGGTGTTGTGCCTCCAGTTTGTATGTGGTCTCACTCTGGCAATGGAGGAGGCCTAACCCGGGCATATGCCCTGCTGTGTCTATCACCCAGGATAATGCGTGAGAATCTCAGGGGATCACACCCCAAAATGCACCCAACATTATTTTGTGTGGACCCAGGAGTAATTCAAATAACTTTGGATGATCAGCCTTGATCACAATGAATGGTGGTGTTGGCTCGAAGTGCCGAATGGCGTACTCCTGCACCTATTTTCTATGTTTCAATGCAGATATTGTACGTCTGGCCTCCTTTTTGCGGGACTTGTATAATACAAAAATAACAACAGAGACCATTCAGCCCATTGTGTCTCCATTGCTGAAAAAGTGCTATTCGGTTACCGAATCCCTCCTTTTACATTAGGTCTGCGGCCTTGCAAGTCATATGTAATGAGTCGACATGGACACATATCAAGATACAACATATTTATTAAATCTACATACAGCAAGGATCTGCAGTCATCACATCTCCGAGCTGATACTCATTCTAACAAGCGTAAGCCGGCTCCTGATAATATGAAGCACATAATATGCGGAGTCACTACTAACAAACACTATCGTTGGCTAGTATGAGCCAGATCTATATTTGCAGAATTACGCAAAATCGCCATATCAAACGGATGGCCTGCAAACCCTTCTGGTCCGTGTGCGGTACGAGTCCACCTCGTCTCCTTTCTTTGGTGACGAAACCGTGGATGGAAATGGGGAAACGTCCGGCGGCCCGACAGGCAGGAAAGGTGACGAGATAGGCGAGCTAAACGCCAGACGCCGTGGGGAGACCGCAGTGGGAACAATAGGCGGCAGTGGGGACACGGGACCGACAGTGGGAGGGCATATGAAACGCGAGACACCGTGATACGGAGTCGCAGGACGCCATTCCTTCACTGGAAGGATATGTTGAAAGTTGAGTCTGTAGATGACGCTGCCCGTTTCGAACAGATAGGAGCGCGGCTCTTTGGCAGGGCCGTAGATGTGTCCCAGACATGCATAGCCCTTGTTTGTCTGGAGACGGACCACTTGTCCACGAGCAAGAGGTTTTAGTGGCTTCAAGATTCAAGAGAGTTTATTGTCATGTGTCCCTGATAGGCCAATGAAATTCTTGCTTTGCTTCAGCACAACAGAACATAGGCATGACTACAGAACAGATCAGTGTGTCCATATACCATTATATAAATATATACACACATGAATAAACAAACTGATAAAGTGCAATAACAGATAATGGGCTATTAATGTTCGGAGTTTTGTCCGAGCCAAGTTTAATAACCTGATGGCTGTGGGGAAGTAGCTATTCCTTGCTTGCTGGTCTTGTCGAAGAAACTTTTCGGCATGTTACGTTTGGATTGTAGTTGCTTCTGAACTGCAGTCGGGGAACGAACTTGTGGCTGCAAAAGCTGCTGGGACACAGGAAGAGGAGCACGGGTTTGGCAAGACATCAGCCGTTGGGCTGGAGAACACAGTATGGGATTCCGTGCAATATTCCTTAGGTTAAGCAAGTCCAGGTACACGATGTGGCGCTCTGACCACAGGAGTAACTTTGGGATCAACAGCAATGTGGTATTTGATAGGCAACTTGCCAAGCTCATCGTTAAGCAGTTCTTTATATTGAGAGAGTAGCTGTTGTGTGGGCCCGTCAGCGAGACAGAGTTTATGGACCGCGCGGCCAAAGTAAACCAGACCTATATCATGACATGCATTGATACCGAGCAAAGTTTCGGAATCTCCCTTAACAATATAAATCGGTACGGTATGGGTCTGTTTGTCGATGCACTTTAAATCAGCTTGTCCAAGTGGGTGTAGTACTTCTCCCCCGTAAGCCTGAAGCATTGCGGAGGCCTTATCAAATCGTTCAGCATTACGGATTTTTCAAAACTCTCTTAATAAAATGACGTTGCATTTGGTGCCAGTATCTACCTTGGCGATCAATGGCCTGTTATTCACAAACATGGTTGCCTCAGGGTCAAGTTGCTCGTTGGACGAAGGGAGGAGAGAGTGGATGGCAGAACTGATATCTGTACACTCTGAGAGCGGTGCGGGGGATTACAAGTCAGGCTCTTGGAAGTCATTATCAGTAAGCTAATGTTGAAGCAGGTGCAGGCTCGTCCTTGAAACTACAGGAGTCACACGGGAACGGCAGCACCGAGCAAAGTGGTTTAATTTATTGCAGAAATTACAGGCTTTCCCATAGGCAGCACAGAATTGACGACCCGTAGCATGGAAATAGTTGCAATTTTGACAATGAACTGCAGACCCAGTGCAGGGGTTGCGAGAGAAGAGGTCTGTAAGATTAACACTATTCTGCAAACGTTGCCTGAAGGGCACAGAGTCAGTATGGGGAGACGTTATCTCAGAAATACGACAGGCATGTTCTGCTTGTTCTAGGGTTAAATCAGTGTTGCGAAGGAGTGAACCTCGTAGCTTGCTGTCAAGCATTCCTCCAACAAGCTTGTCCCGGGTGAGTTCATCCCGTAAAGCACGAAAGTGACAGCGTGCAGCCATGTGCTTCAAGCCGCTGATAAAATGTTCAATTGGTTTATCGACCTGCTGTAAACGAGCATAGACCTTGGTCCTTTCAATAATATAGTTAGAAGATAGGTCACACAGCTCTCTGAACTTTCTGATCAAAACTGCAGGGTTGTCGATTGTTTCAGCAGGCACTCTGACCTGACCGTCATCTTCCAAAACAGCAGGAGCAAAAGTGAAGTTGTCGGCACGATTCATTGCTTCAGGTCCCGCCAAATTAAGCAGTACAGAGGCACACACCTTGGGGGGTAATTTCAATGAATGATGCGAGCATAATGAGTGTAGTCACGCTCGAAAAGACGCAATGTTCAGCAATGTCAGAATCAAAGATTAGAGGACTTGGACGGTGACACGAGTTTGCCATGATTGAGATAAAAAACACACAAAATAATCAAAAGAAAATAAAACCCGGTAAGCATGAGCAGAGTGGGCAAGATTCGCTCTCTGACACCATGTAATGAGTCGACTCGGACACACATCAAGATGCAACACATATTTATTAAATCTACATACAGCAACGATCTGCAGTCATCACATCTGCGCGCTGCTACTCATTCTAACTGGCGTAAGCCGGCTCTTGATAATATGAAGCACATAATAGGCAGAATCACTACTACCAAACACTATAATTGGCTAGTATGAAATAGTCAATCTACATCATGGTTCTTCAAGTAAATGGCCTTTCTTTCCTCACAGGTGGGAAGTTAAGTTATTGAAAAGGAGAAGAAACATAAACTAGGAAAGTAGTTCCTTTTAACTGCAAAAATCTGTGGCTTGCTTCACTGCCGAGTTATGGAATGAGAAAATGAATGATAGGCTCTCAAAATGGGCTGCTTGAAGTTCCTTAAGGCAAGTTCAACTTGTCTTGTCCACTTTGGACCATATAAGAATGTTTCATTGTGATTAATGCATAGCTCTGTATTTTCAGGAATGGATCCGATTTTTGTCAGTGAGTTTTGTTGTTGATCTTTTTACTGGGCTGGGCCTTCATAAGTGAGAAGAGCAAAAAGGAGGCCATTTGGCCCATCAAGTTACTCCACCATTCAATCATGGCTGATCTATCTCTCCCTCCGAACCCCATTCTCCTGCCTTCTCCCTATAACCCCTGATACTTCTACTAATCAAGAATATATCCATCTCTGTCTCAAAAATATCATTGACTTGGTCTCCACAACCTTCTGTGGCAACGAATTCCACAGATTCCCCATCTCTGACTAAAGAAATTCCTCCTCATCTCCTTCCTAAACGAATGTCCTTTAATTCGAGGCTATGACCTCTGGTCCTAGATTCCCCCATTAGTGGAAATATCCTCTCTACATCCACTCTATTCAAACCTTTCACTATTCAGTAAGTTTGAATAAGGTCTCCCCTCATCGTTCTGAACTCTAGCGAGTAGAGGCTCAGTACCGACAAACGCTCATCATATGTTAACCCACTCATTCCTGGGATCATTCTCATAAACCTCCTCTGGACCCTCTCCAGCGCCGGCACATCCTTCCTCGTATATGGGGCCCAAAATTGCTCACAATACTCAAAATGCAGCCTAACCAGTGCCTTCCAGAGCTTCAGCATTACATCCTGATTTTTGTATTCTAGTCCTCTTGAAATAAATGCCAGCATTGTGTTTGCCTTCCTTATTATGGATTCGACTTGCAAATTAACATTTTGGGAATCCTGCACAAGCACTCCCAAGCCTTTGTACCTCTGATTTCTGGATTCTCCCCTATTTAGAAAATAATCCATGCCTTTATTCCTCCTACCAAAATGCATGACTCCACACTTTGCTACACTGTATTCCATATGCTATTTCTCTGCCTACTCCCAATCTGCCTGTCCTTCTGCAGAGTGCCTGCTTTCTCATGTGCTGTTTCACTATAGCAGAGCTCATCACCAATTCATTTTTTAAATTTTCTACCACCAGTATCTCCTTTTCAAATAACTGACTCCTTGTGCTGGTCAGTGTAATACAAGCACTCAAACACATTTCCGTAGCCTTTCATTTAAATGTGACCATGAAGAGCGTATAATGTACTTTGTTATGTCATTTGCAAACTGCACATGTCACTTATTTGGAAGTTATTTAACAGATTTTTTTCCTTTGCGCCCCTCTTGTACCACTTTCTACTTTGAAAAAACAACATTTAGACTTGAACTGTGGCCACAAAAAACAGCTTCTAAAATAATCTGATTTAACTGTTAATAAAGACCAACAACTATAGCACCATGAAATGTCACTTTGACCAATTAAACATTGGTGAGAATTGATTCGGGGTAGTTATCACTTATTTTCAAGAACTGTTTCAGATGTTCAGTTCTGAATCCAAATATTAGAGGGCATAGCTCTTAAGGGGAGAAGGGCAAAGTTTAAAGGAGATGTGCGGGACAATTTTTTTACACAGAGGGTGGTGAGTGTCTAGTTTGGTGTGGTGGCAGATACAAGAGTGGCACTTAAGAGACGTTTGGATTAGCACATGGGTATGCAGGGAACAGAGTGATATGGATAATGCGCAGGTAGATAAAAGATGATCTTGGCATCATGTCTGGTACAGACATTGTAGGCCAAAGGGTCTGTTGCTGTGCTGTCCTGTTCCATTTTATATCTAAGTTGATGCCATCAAGGTGATGCCCCCAATATAGTTTAGTGAAATAGACTTTCATCTTTCTTTTTGAGGGAGTGAAATACTTTTTTGTTTGAATGGGTCATTTTCTTCAGAGAGAAACTCTTTGTTCAAACTATTCATTGACAGGAAATATAGCTTATGTTTGTTTTGTTTCTAGGCTCCCAGTAATGGTAATTATTTGACAAATATGCCAATGTTTCCTAAATGAAAACTTTGTTCCTGTCATTTTGGCAAATATTTCTCTCAAAGTTAAATTGGCACTTAATTGGATTCTTGTTTGGGAATCAAAGAAAATTTGAGTACTTGCTTATAGTTCTCCCTCTCATGTGTTCATGTTATCTCTGTTTGAGATGCCTCTGAAGTGCTCTCTTTAATATTTGTAGTTGTGGGTGTTCTTAGATCTACCCACTGTCTGTTATTCACCATGTATTTCCTGTCATCAGAAAGGGTGGTGTAGATATAAGTTGTACTGGTTTCCCATACATTGAAATTATTGCACTCATTTCCTCTCTGTGGCTTCCCGCATGTCACATTTTTCATTATACTTTGTATGTATCTTTTCCTTTTAAAAATGTGAACATGAGCAATGTGTAATATGAGCATGGGTTCTGAGAGAAAGACTTGCAAAAAGTAAAGGAAAACTAATCTTCATGGAATATTTCTTTAGATTTTAAAGTGGAACATTTATTGTTTTTTTGAGAGATACAGCATGGAAACGGGACCAATGGCCCAGAGTCCACGCTGACTATCAAACACCCCATACACTAGCACTATCTTACACTAGCACCCATTCACACTAGATCTATGTGATCCCATTTTCCCATCCACTCCTTATGCAATGGAGTCAATTTTACACAGACCAATTAACCTACAAATCCACATGTCTTTGGGATGTGGGAGGAACTCCAAGCACCCTGAGCAAAACCACACTGCCACAGGGAGAACGTGCAAACTCCCACACAAACAACACTCTGGGCCATGATCGATCTCTGGTCAGAGGGGCTGTGAGATAGCAACTTTAACAGCTGTACCACTTGTATTTTTGCTGAAAGGTGATGATTTGGAGTTTGCACGTTCTCCCTGTGACTGCGTGTGTTTCCTCCAGTGCTCCAGTTTCCTTTTACATCTCAAAGACGTGCAGGTTTGTAGGTTAATTGGCCTCTATCAATTGTTCCTAGTATGTAGGGAGCACATGAGAAAATGGAATAACGTTCACATAACTAGTGTGAATGGGTGGTTGATGGTCAGCATGGACTCAGTGGGCCGAAGGGCATATTTCCACGCTGTATCTCTAAACTAAAGTAAGTATTGAAAGCATCATCAGATGTGGTGGTATCCAGATTATCTGCTATGGCAGCGCGAAAGTAAACCTTTTTAATTCCTCTTTTGGGACCTGTGTTGTTCGTGGGGCCAGCATCTCAGAGAAGGTGAGGGTGGATCACTTTCAGTTCTTCCGCTGAAAGTATGCTCAATGCTATTATGATGAGAATAGGATAGGGGGCTGCGTGCAGCTGAAGTGACCAGTGACGATGGGCGAGCAAGGTTGGGAGGAGAGGGAACATGGGTTTTGCCTATCGTGCCTTCGTGGTCAAGAGTCAAGAGAGTTTTATTGTCATGTGTCCCAGATAGGACAATGAAATTATTGCTTGCTGCAGCACAACAGAATATTGTAGGCATAAATACAGAACAGATCTGTGTGTCTATATACCATAGATCATATATATATTCACATAAATAAAGAGATAAAGTGCAGTAGGCTGTTATAGTTCAGAGTTTGTTTAAAGTTGTGTTTTATAGTCTGATGGCTGTGGGGAAGAGCTGTTCCTGAACCTGGATGTTGCAGATTTCAGGTTCCTGTACCTTCTACCTGATGGCAGCGGAGAGATGAGTGTGTGGTCAGGATGGTGTGGGTCCTTGATGATGTTGGCAGCCTTTTTGAGGCAACGACTGTGATAGATCCCCTCGATGGTAGGGAGGTCAGAGCAGGTGATGGCCTGGGCAGTGTTTACAACTTTTTGTAGCCTTTGGAATGGACGCTCAAGTTGCCGTACCAAGCCACGATGCAACCAGTCAGCATACTCTCTACTGTGCACCTGTAGAAGTTCGAGAGAGTCCTCTTTGACATATCGACTCTCCGTAATCTTCTCAGGAAGTAGAGGCACTGATGTGCTTTCTTCATAATTGCATTAGTTGGCTGGGACCAGGAGAGATCTTCGGAAATATGCGCGTCCAGGAATTTGAAGTTCTTGACCCTTTTCCACCATCGACCCGTTGATATAAACAGGATAGTGGGTCCCTATCCTACCCCTTCCAAAGTCCACTATCTGTCCCTTGGTTTTGCTGGTGTTGAGAGCCAGGTTATTGTGCTGGCACCATTTGGTCAATCGGTCGATCTAACTTCTATACTCTGACTCGTCACCATCAGTGATACGTCCTACAACAGTGGTGTCGGCGCCGAACTTGATGATGGAGTTCGCACTATGTCCGGCTACGCAGTATAGAGTGAGTAAAGCAGGGGGCTGAGCACGCAGCCTTGAGGTGCTCCCGTGCTGATTGTTATCGAGGATGACACTTTTCCACCAATACGGACCAACTGTGGTCTGTGAATGAGGAAGTGGAGGATCCAATTCAGAGCTCTCACTTAACTTTTCTTCCCTGTTGCCAGTCGGGCAACCTAGGCAGCTTTTTAGGTTGCCAAATGACAGTTAAGGTGGTCATTTAAGATGCTCATTGCATGACGCATGGGATTATGTGTTCGGACGAAGTGTGTAGTTACCAGTCGGAATTATGCTCAATGAAGCATTCACTTATTATTTCTGCATCAAATAAACTCACAAACTAAACATATTCACCAATCAAGGCATTATATATACCACAATAACATTATAATACAGTATCTCAACTCTTATTACACGTTGCAATTAATGCAATTTCTATTATTTCGTTCCACTTCCAAACAAAAATATGGTTGGATTATTCAGCGTATGATCAACCTGTGTCAATAAATCCTGGACCATGGTAAAATATATGCTTAACCATGCACACTACAGATTGATGCAAGCATGTTTTCTGTGAAGGACCGGAAATTATCATGACATGGCCATAGCATGGGTCATTATTGCTATTGGTACATAAACACTCTCGCTTCCCACATACTTTATCCACAACAAAATATGCAGGTTGCAAGGAAATTTCTAAAGGCATTTTATGATAATAGCTGTTAAAACCGAATAGACCCATCTCA
Organism: Leucoraja erinaceus; assembly: GCF_028641065.1. Taxonomy (NCBI): domain Eukaryota; kingdom Metazoa; phylum Chordata; class Chondrichthyes; order Rajiformes; family Rajidae; genus Leucoraja; species Leucoraja erinaceus. The sequence continues at coordinate 35,313,457 of NC_073384.1, read as the reverse complement.
CAGGTTAAACATTACACTAACTGACAAGAGGTGGCCTAAGGACATAACTGCAGCAAATGTTCTTTTGGCAATATGTTTAAAGGTGTCAAAACACCACATTACCAGACATTCAGATTAGATGTATGTGTTGTGAACGGCAAAGAAGATACCCAGTTTGTACGCACCAGATTAAAAAAAATTATTGATAAACGATTTCCATCATTCCCACTTCAGAATTAACATTAAAATTTCAACTGAAATATCTCCTGCCCAAATTTGTGACTAGAAATAAAACCTGGATAAATCCAAGTATAGTTGTGAATGTTGTTCATTAAATAACTACAGTACTGATACTCCATATTAAGAGCATTGATTTGCCGTTAAAATGAATTCTGTAATAACGTGTCAACGGTAGCAGTGACAATCAAACACTGCGGTTTTAATGTTTTATGTGTTCACAATTTAATTAATCACATCTTTATGGATTAAAACAAATAATAAAATTGGGAATTAAACACATTTGATTGCATTCCATTATCAAACATAGTCAATGCTCGCTTGAAGATATTTCCAGCGCAGTAGGGTCGGGGGGCTGGGTGAATCAGTGCGGGATGGATAGATGACGGAGGGGGTGGGGGGTGGGGGGAGGAGGGTGAGAAGGCAATCAGTGCGGAATGGATGGATTGAGGCAGGGGAATTAGTGCGTGTTGGTTGGAGTAGGTAAAATTGTGAGGGGATGTCAGTGGGGTTGAATGGGGGGATCCGTACAGGATGGATGGGGTGGATCAGTGCAGGATGAATGGGGGGATCAGTGCAGGATGAATGGGGAGAGGCAGGAGAATCAATGTGAGATGGATAGGGTGATCTGTGCAGGATGAATAGATGTGGGGGGTAGATGGGGAGGGGAGCACAGGGGATGTCAGTGAGGACTGAATAGAGGCGGGAATGGGTATCAGTGCGGGATGGAGAAGAGGGGTCCCAGGATAAGGGGGGTGGAAGGGGGCATACAAGAGATATAGAGATAGAGGGGGGAAGGGGAAGGGGAAGGGACAGAGGAGGTGGGGAGGAATGAAGGTCAGCACTCCTCAGGGCATCATCGCCCCGCTGCCTTGGCCGTCCCTGTCCACCGCCAAGTGCCGCCAGCAATCAGGAAGGTGCAGGGCCGAGCGTTGCAGGTGCTTCTGATGGGCGGAAATCATCTGCCCTATCAGTTTGCCTACCGCAAGAACTTCCGCCCTCTCCCACCTTGACAACAGAGACACTTATGTAAGAATGCTGTTCATCGATTACAGCTCAGCATTCAACACCATTATTCCATCAAAACTGATCACCAAACTCGGTAACCTGGGCATCGACCCCTCCCTCTGCAACTGTCCAGACTGTCCACACCACCGCGTTCCTCAGGGCTGTGTGCTGAGCCCCCTCCTCTACTGCCACTGCCAACCATCATCAAGTATGCAGATGATACAACGGTGATTGGCCTCATCAGCAACAACGATGAGCACATTGGGAGGTCCAGCCTCGCCACCGCCTGACAACTGGCCCTTAACTCCAGCCAACAGTAGACTTCAGGAAGTGCAGTGGCTGACACGCCCATGCAGGTGCTTGTTTCTGATGGCGGGAAAGGGGCCTCTCTCTTGGACCCACAATACCTCCTGATCAAGAAGGCTCATCAGCGTCCTTCTTCCTGAGGAGACCCATCTGTCTCCTCAGATCCTGGTGAACTTCTACCGCTGCCTCGAGAGCATTTGCGGGTATGGTATGGCAACTGCTCTGTCTCTGACCGGAAGGGGAGGGGGTGAAAATTGCCCAACGGGCTTTCCATTGAGTCTGTCCAAAGCAAGGCTGTCTGCGGAGGGCGCTCAGCATCGCCAAGGACTGCTCGCTGTTGGAAGAGTGGCTCCGTTGCCGAACCAGCGGTCGAGGAACAGCTTCTTTCAGGGTGGAAACAACGTACGGGGTGCAAATCGTTTGCTAGGAGGAGGAGGTGGAAATGCATTTCGTCGTCTCTGCTGTACACTGACAATGACAATTAAAATTGAATCTGAATCTGAATCTGAATCTGGGGCCCCCCCTTAATCCCTCCCCCTCCCTCACCCTCCCTCCTCCCGGCCTCGGTTTGCGGGGGTGGGGGGGGAGGGGGTTTGTTTTGAAAGCGGTTATCGCTGTTGGAAGAGTGGCACACAGCGGCCGCTATCAGGGTGGACGGGGTGCGGGAGGAGGAGGAGGTGGAACCGTCGTCGCCGCTGCTGCTGTGCGGGGCCCTTAATCCGACCCTCCGTCACCCTGCACTACATCCGTAGTTGCCGCCGACCAGAAATGGCACTTATTCCTTTTCTCCAGAGATGCTGCCTGACCCGCTGAGTTACACCAGTATTTTTGTGTCTATTTTCGGTATAAACCAGTATCTGCAGTGTCAAGCCGGTCAAAATGAAACGGTTTTTAGGTTGCCCGGAAGAATTTAGGTGGCCATTGGCAACTGTTAATTTTGAGCCCTGCAATTGCAGAGGGATACGTAGAGACCCAGATCTGAGAGCTTGGTAACCAGCTTGGAGGGGATGATGGTATTAAATGCCGAGCTGTAGTCGATGAATAACAGCCTGACATATGATATATGAGTTTTTGTTGTCCAAGTGATCCAGAGCCAAGTGGAGAGCCAGTGAGATCGCATCCACCATTGATCTGTTGTGGCAGTAAGCGAACTGCAGTGGGTCCAGGTTTTTGTCAAGGTATGAGTTGATATGCGCCATGAGCAACCTCTCAAAACACTTCATCACCACAGACATTAGTCGATAGTTATTGAGGCATGTCACCTTGCTCTTCTTGGCACCAGTATTATTGATGCCCCTTTAAAGCAGGTGGGAACCTCCAGCCAGTTGGTTTTGAGAACACGACCGGCTATACCATCAGGTCCAGGCGCTTTCCGAGGGTTCACCCCTCTGAAGGATCTTCTTTTTATTTATTTATTTATTTATTTATTTTTTAATAATATTTTTATTAGAAGTAGACATATTATAATATAGTTACATATTATAGTAAAAAGACTTTTCATATACATCAGTCATACATTATTAAAATTTTCAATTATCAATTACTTCTGCTTCTAGTATTTTTATTTTTTATAGAAAGAGAGAGAAAGAGAGGGTAGAAAGTTACAAATAAAAAAAAAACAGAAAAACGGAAGAGGTGGAATGGGTTACCTGTAATACGTCAATGGAGATAGGTTCGTAGAAAATATAGCTTTTCATCTGATCCTGAGTTCAAGTTTCAGTTGGGTCCTCGTGCTGTGCCAATCTATCCCTTCAGATAGTTAATGAATGGAGCCCAGATTTTATCGAAAAGATCTTCTTTGTCCATTAAGACGAGTCTAATTCTTTCTAAGTATAGGGTCTCCGACATTTCCGCAATCCACATTTTAATTGTGGGGGTTGTAGGGCCTTTTCAAAATTTTAATATTAATTTTTTCCCGATTTTTATACTGCAGTCGAGGAAATTTATTTGGTTTGTTGTGAGTGTTAAACTTTGTTCTGATATTCCAAGTATTATTAATTTTGTGTCTGGGTCCAGTTTTGTATTAATAACTTCTGAAGTTATTTCAAAAATATCAGTCCAGAAATGTTTAAGTTTTATACAGTTTGCAAACGTATGTGTTAAATTAGCCTCTAGATGTAGACATTTATCGGAAATAGGAGAGATTTGTGGGAAGATTCTATTTAGTTTTACTTTAGAGTAGTGTAGTCTATGTAAGACCTTGAATTGTATTAAAGTATGTCTGGCATTTAATGAACATTGATGTATTTGTTGTAAACTTTCGTCCCACATATCTTTCGTTATAGGGTGACCTATTTCATTTTCCCATTTGTATCTATAAGGTTCGGTCGTTGGTACCTCGTTGTTTAGTAGGGTGTTATAAATATAAGCTATTAGTTTTTCAGTATTAGGATGCTTGTTCAAACATTCATCAAGAATTTCTGATTCCCTACTCCTGTAGACTTGTGTATTAGATTTAACATAATCTCTAATTTGTAGATATCTGAAGAAATTATTTGAGTGCGGTCCATAATTCTGTTGTAACTCTTGAAATGAAAGAAAAGTGCCTTTCCCATAAAGATGGCCTATATTTTGTATTCCATAATTTTTCCATTGTGTGAAACCTTTGTCCATAAAGGATGATTTGAATAAAGGATTATTTACAATGGGAAGGCATAGTGGTATATTATTCAATTTTAAATCTTTTTTTATTTGTTTCCAAATTCGTATTCCACTATGTATTTATGGGGTTTTCTTTATATGTTTTTTTTGTGCAGTTTTGTGGGGGCAAATATGATCGGACCTATTTCAAAAGGTAGACAGTCTTCTTTTTCCATCATTAACCAATCTGGTTGTCGATCCATTTCTTCCAGCCAGAAATTCATGTTTTTAATATGGACTGCCTAAAAATTAAATAAGAAATTTGGCAAAGCCAAACCTCCATTTATCTTTAACTTACATAAATGTTTTTTACTTATTCTATGATTCTTATAATCCCAGACAAAACTTGTAACAACGGAGTCGACTTTTTTGAAAAAAGTTTTTGGGATATATAAGTTAGGTCTTTATTCTCTGGAGCGCAAAAGGTTAAGGGGGGACTTGATAGAGGTCTTTAAAATGATGAGAGGGATAGACAGAGTTGATGTGGACAAGCTTTTCCCTTTGAGAATAGGGAAGATTCAAACAAGAGGACATGACTTCAGAATAAAGGGACAGAAGTTTAGGGGTAACATGAGGGGGAACTTCTTTACTCAGAGAGTGGTAGCGGTGTGGAATGAGCTTCCAGTGGAAGTGGTGTCGGCGGGTTCGTTGGTATCATTTAAAAATAAATTGGATAGGCATATGGATGAGAAGGGAATGGAGGGTTATGGTATGAGTGCAGGCAGGTGGGACTAAGGGAAAAAAGTTGTTCGGCACGGACTTGTAGGGCCGAGATGGCCTGTTTCCGTGCTGTAATTGTTATATGGTTATATGGTTATATCGGAATTAATTGAAATAGGTACAACAGTTGCGGTAAAAAAATCATTTTTATAGCATTAATCCTCCCAAGCATAGAAATGGGGAGTGTTTTCCAGTATTGAATATTCTTATGTAGTTTATTCAGTAAGGGTGGGAAATTTAGTTTAAATAAAGAGGTATATGTCTTAGTTACATAGATTCCTAAGTATTTAAATTTATCTTTAACTATTTTAAAAGGGGATTGTTGTATTGTATGTAAATTGAATTTTGTTATTGGCATGATTTCACTTTTATTCCAATTAATTCTATATCCCGAAAACTGACCAAATTGAGTTATTAGATTTAATAGGTTTGGAATACTAGTTTCTAACTTTGTAATATATATTAGTAAATTAGATGAATACAATTTTTGGTAGTATTGTAGAAATCTATCATTAATATCTTTAGGCAGTGTTAATGTTTCTCCCTTGTCTGGTCTAATTTTGTATATTGTTTTCCCCCCATCCAATTTACGAAGTTGACGTGCTAATAGTTTTTGTGGTTTATCACCAAATTCAAAATTTAATTGTTTTGTATGTTGATAAAGTTTTATAACTTGGTCTGAATATATCTTGTTTAGTTTATATTTCAGTACTGCAATTTTATTGTGTTTTATCGTGGATGGTGCTGCTGCATTTTCTGTGTCTAATTGCTTTATTTCCATTTCCAGTTTCTGTTGTTTGGCCCTATTCTCTTTATTAAAAAATGATTGGGAAGAAATTAATGCTCCTCGTACAAATGCTTTAAATGTTTCCCAAAGAAGGGAAGCAGAGATTTCAGGGCTATCGTTAGCCTCAAAAAACATTTTAATCTGTTTTACTAGGTATTCATTACATAACTTATCTTTTAAAATTTGGGGATTAAATCTCCATTGTGACTGTATCTCTACCATTCCGTTTAGTTTGATCATAAATGTTAGTGGGGCGTGGTCTGAGATTATGATGTTATGATATTGCGAGTTATAGGTAAATGGGATAAGTTTTGAATCTACTAAAAAATAGTCTATCCTTGAGTAAGTTTTATGTACTGGTGAGTAAAATGGATATTCTCGGCCCGATGGATTTTCAATTCTCCAAACATCCTTAATATTAGTAGTATTAATGTATGAGTTTAAAAATTCACTTGATCGAGATTTTAGTTTTCTTTGAGTTGATGATCTATCCAAACAAGCATCCAACGTACAATTTAAATCTCCACCGATTATTAAGTTTTGTTGTGTACATTCCGGAATATTGTTAAGAATTCTCTTAAAAAACAGAGGGCTATCAACATTTGGTCCATACACATTGAGGAGAATCACCTTTTTTAAGTATAACTCCCCTATTATTACAATATATTTGCCTTCAATGTCTTCTATCGTTGATATATGTTTAAAGGGTATACCTTTACGAATTAATATTGCAACACCTCTAGATTTATGTGAGAATGAAGAGTGGTACGCTTTAGCAATCCATTTTGCTTTCAATCTGTGTTGTGCTTCCTTTTTAAGATGTGTCTCCTGGAGAAATATTATATCTGTTTTCAATGATTTCAAATGAGCTAACACTTTACCTCTCTTGATAGGTTCATTAATTCCCTTAACATTCCAACTACAGAATTTAATTCCCTCACCCCCAATTTTTATATTCATGTCTTGCATCTTGTGATTAAGTGGTAGAGCAGATGATTCAGCACACTCAACCCTACCTTATACTCGAACATCAGGTAGATGAATTTTAGGTCACGTCTGTTTTCCATCCGAACACATCTCCTTAAATAAAATATGCAATTCCATTCCAAATACAAAATATAATATGATATAAGATTAAAAAAAAGTGATAGCAAATTGGATTAGTAAAGTGTGGAAAGTATAAAGAAAAAGCAACTACAACTACAATTAGTGCAGTTAGTGATAGCCACCCTAATGTGGCTAAGCATCTATGGACTTCCGTAGCTTTTGGTTAATAAAAATACTAGCTCCGTACTTTCCTTGAAAGGAAAGTTTCCAATTTGATGCAAACAATTTGTGGGGGGGAAAGAAATAATGATTATATTCCATTAATGATGTAATTAGTAGTCTCAAATTGAAATGTTAGTTTTGTATAATATAAACATTTATCAAAGAGTAATCAAAAACAAAAACTTCAGAGAGAGTGCCACCATACATTTTTCATTATAAAATACCTGAATCACACTTTACTTATATTTCATACTTTTAGTTAATTCTAAAATAATCTAAATAATCTAATTATCAATAGTTAGTGTTAGTTAGTATTCATGATTATTAATAGTTGTTAGAAGTTAGTACAAGAATGTAAGTATTATATATCCGTTGCAGGATATTTACCCAATTCTTATTGCGAATTTTAGGCAACTCTTAAATATAATAGTTTAAAGTTTACAGTTCCATATCTTCTCTGCTAGATAGCAGTATCCAGGTAGGTGTTGAGTGTTGAATATTTTTCAATCTTTGATCTTGTCGTCGATGTTCTTGGCAAATTCAAATGCTTCTGTGTGCTTGATGAAGAAGTGTTCCTTCTCCTTGTAAGTAACTCTTAGTGTTGCGGGGTATAATAGTCCATATCTCAAATTCTTTATGTTCTTCAGTATTCTTCTTGTTTCTGTGAACAATGCTCTTTTCTTAGCAACTTCCACAGGATAATCTCTGAATACGCTAATCTTGTCTCCTTCATATACAAGATTTCTGCTTTTGACAATTTTCCTCATCATGTCATCCAATACATGGTCATATTGGACCTTTACTATCATTATTCTTGGAGGGTCGCCCACCTTTGGGGGACGTCCCGGCACTCTGTGCGCTCGGGCAAGTAATGGTGCCTGGTCCAGGTTCAAAATTGTTTTCAGTACATCTGCAGCAAATTCACGGGGGTCACGAGTCCCCTCTCTGCCTTCCTGGATGCCCATGATTCTTAAGTTCTGACGCCTTTGTCGTCCCTCCAAGTCTGTACATTTTTCGGTTATTTGACGCAATAACTTTGATAGGCGTTGGTTCTCGGTGATGAGTTGTTTTGTATTTGCGGTGCTTGTCTCAGCAAATTCCTCAAGTTCTTTTACAATCTTGTGGTGTTGGTTTAATGTCTGGAAGATAGGTTCACGTTTAGAATCATCTGGATTCCATCTTATTCAGTTTTTCATTTACTTCTTCAACATTTTGAGTCAAATTTCTTTCCATATCTAATTTCCAATCTTCCAGGACTTCGTGTACCATCTCTGTAACATCGTCTTTAATTTGTTCTTTAATTTCTTTTTTAACAGATGTCAGCTCTTCTTTAAAGTTCTGTCTAAGATTTTTAAGTTGCTCCATTAAATTAGAGATTTCCTGTGTAAGAAACGTTTTAATTCTTCTATCTCAGTCTTTTTCTTCTTCTTTGAGATGTCTTCTCGGGATGCTGTTAAACCTGAGGCTGAGGCTTCAGTTGGGCCTACCTCTTTAGTCTTGCCGGTTTTTGTCTTGTGGGGGGGAGTATGCTGAGTCGACATACTGCCGGTGTCGCGCGCCTGATGACGTCACGGGACTACTGCAAAACAATCGGTGCCGTTTTCTGCAGGTAGGATCTGTCTTTTCCCCCCGTTTTTTCGTTTTTTTTCACGGAGCTAGTTGGCGCGAGTCTCTCCTACTCCATAGCGCCATCGGAAGTACCCTGAAGGATCTTCTGACATTGGCCTCTGTGACTGACCGAAATACCATCACAACGAATGGGGGCTCGGGAATGCACATCAGTGTTCTCCCTATCAAAGCGTGCGTAAAACACAATGAGCTCGTCATGCCGTGATGCTTCGCTGACATTTGAGCTGCCTCCTGATTTTGCCTTGTAGCAGGTGATTGCATTCAAGCCCCGCCACATTTGCCGAAAATCCGTCCCATCCTCCAGCTTAGAAACATAGAAAATAGGTGCAGGAGTAGGCCATTCGGCCCTTCGAGCCTGCACCGCCATTCAATATGATCATGGCTGATCATCCAACTCGGTATCCTGTATCTGCCTTCTCTCCATACCCCCTGATCCCTTTAGCCACAAGGGCCATATCTAACTCCCTCTTAAATATAGCCAATGAACTGGCCTCAACTACCTTCTGTGGCAGAGAATTCCAGAGATTCACCACTCTCTGCATGAAAAATGTTTTTCTCATCTCGGTCCTAAAAGATTTCCCCCTTATCCTTAAACTGTGACCCCTTGTTCTGGACTTCCCCAACATCGGGAACAATCTTCCTGCATCTAGCCTGTCCAACCCCTTAAGAATTTTGTAAGTTTCTATAAGACCCCCCTCAATCTTCTAAATTCTAGCGAGTACAAGCCGAGTCTATCCAGTCTTTCTTCATATGAAAGTCCTGACATCCCAGGAATCAGTCTGGTGAACCTTCTCTGCACTCCCTCTACGGCAAGAATGTCTTTCCTCAGATTAGGAGACCAAAACTGTACGCAATTCTCCAGATGTGGTCTCACCAAGACTCTGTACAACTGCAGTAGAACCTCCCTGCTCCTATACTCAAATCCTTTTGCTATGAATGCTAACGTACCATTCGCTTTCTTCACTGCCTGCTGCACCTGCATGCCTACTTTCAATGACTGGTGTACCATGACACCCAGGTCTCGTTGCATCTCCCCTTTTCCTAATTGGCCACCATTAGTCTACTTTCCTGTTCTTGCCACCAAAGTGGATAACCTCACATTTATCCACATTATACTGCATCTGCCATGCATTTTCCCACTCACCCAGCCTATCCAAGTCCAAGTCAGCTTCGTGTCATCCGCAAACTTGGAGATGTTGCATTCAATTCCCTCATCCAAATCATTAATATATATTGTAAATAGCTGGGGTCCCAGCACTGAGCCTTGGGGTACCCCACTAGTCACTGCCTGCCATTGTGAAAAGGACCCGTTTACTCCTACTCTTTGCTTCCTATCTGCCAGCCAGTTCTCTATCCACATCAATACTGAACCCCCAATACCGTGTGCTTTAAATTTGTATAATAATCTCTTATGTGGGGCCTTGTCGAAAGCCTTCTGTAAGTCCAGATATAACACATCCACTGGTTCTCCCTTATCCACTCTACTAGTTACATCCTCGAAAAATTCTACAAGATTCGTCAGACATGATTTACCTTTCATAAATCCATGCTGACTTTGTCCAATGATTTCAGCACTTTCCAAATGTGCTGCTATCCCATCTTTAATAACTGACTCTAGCAGTTTCCCCACTACCGATGTTAGACTAACTGGTCTGTAATTCCCCGTTTTCTCTCTCCCACCCTTTTTAAAAAGTGGGGCTACATTAGCTACCCTCCAATCCTCAGGACCTACTCCAGAATCTAAAGAGTTTTGAAAAATTATCACTAATACATCCACTATTTCTGCAGCTACTTCCTTAAGTACTCTGGGATGCAGCCTATCTGGCCCTGGGGATTTATCGGCCAGCTTGGAGCAGAAGTCCCTTTTGGCCTTTTTGATGGCCTTACCAAGGTCGTGTCTGGACTTCTTGTAGACCTCTGTATCTCCAGACCTGAATGCCTGGGGCCTGGGATCCGGTCTTCAGAAGAATGCGGATCTCATGGTTCATCCAAGGCTTCTGGTTAGGAAACACTCGGAAGGTTTTTGTTGGGATGCAGTTCTTCACACATTTCTTTATGAAGTCTGTAACGATTGTGGCGTATTCATTCAGGTCCATTGCTGAGTACCTGAACATTGCCTAGTCTAGAGACTGCAAACAGTCCTGGCGTTGTTCCTCAGCCCCCCTCCGACCAGCTCTGTACAGTCCTCACCTCTGGGGGTGCGCTCTTCAATTGCTGCCTGTAGGCAGGAAGAAGTAACACAGCTGAATGGTTGGATTTTCCAAAGTGAGGGCGAGGGATAGAGCAATAGGTGTCTTTGATGGTCGTGTAGCAGTGCTCGAGGGTGTTTGATCCTCTGGTGCTGCAGGAGACATGTTGGTGGAAGTTAGGCATCGATTTCTTAAGGTTGGCTTTGTGGAAATCCCCAGCTATGGTGGTAAATGCCTCTGGGCAAGCCGTTTGGTGCTTGTTAACCATGGAGTGCAGATCCCCCATTGCCAGATGGACATCGGCCTGGGGTGGGATGTAGACCGCGGTCAGGATGATGGGGGTGAATTCCCTCGGTAGGTAGAAGGGACGGCACTTCACGGCCAGGTGTTCCTGGTGTGGAGAGCAGATGTTGGATAGGACTGCCACGTCTGAGCACCACACAGAGTTGACCATGAGGCAGACGTCCCCTCCTCTCCCTTTCCCAGATGCCAGTGTACGTTCCATGCGATGGATGGAGAAACCTTCAGGCTGGACCGCTGAGTCTGGGGAGCTGGGGTTGAGCCATGTCTCTGTGAAACGGAACACAGAGCATTCCCTCAGCTCTCTTTGGTAAAGCAGCCTTGCCCTTAAGCTGCAGCTACAAGCTCTTGTTCTTCGGCTGCGGGAAGCATGTGTCCCCCCCCCCATATTGTCCTATGAAAGTTTCCCAATCCTCTGGCTTCCGGCTATTCTTTGCTGTGTTATACATCTTGTAGCTGCAGCATTTGTGCATATGGTATAATAACAAGATTTAAGTACATCGGTCAAGTGCATGGATTGGAAGGTTTGGAGGGATATGAGCCAAATGTGGGCATGATGGACTAGTGAATGATGGGGCATGCTGGTCAACATGGACAAGTTGGGCCGAAGAGCCTGTTTCCATGCTGTATGACTCTGTCATGTTGTTAGCCATATTTTTTTATTCCAACACCTTTATGTACAAACAAAAGGCAGGTCATAGAAACATAGAAAATAGGTGCAGGAGGAGGCCATTTGGCCCTTAGAGCCAGCACCGCCATTCATTGTGATCATGGCTGATCTTCCCCTATCAATAACCCGTGCCTGCCTTCTCCCCATATCCATTGACTGCACTAGCCCCTAGCATGATTGAAAGGAACAGAAACAGAAACCTGGGCCATTTGGTCTCTGGTTCACTTGCCGTCGCTCTTGTGTGACTGTTGACCTAGATGGAAGAGTGCTTAGCACAAACAAATGCTCACTCTAACTCCCATCAATCTCAAAGGCAAAACGTATTTGCACCACCACGGATTGAAATGATTGATTGAAAAATACGGCATGGAATCAGCCCTTCAGCCTACGCAGTCCATGCCGTCCATCGGTCATCCGTTCATGCTAGTTCCACACTTTTGCATCAGCTCCTATGCACGAGGGACAATTTTACAAACACTAATTAACTTACAAACCCGCACGTCTTTGGAGTGTTGGAGGGAACGGGCACCCCCAGAAAAAATCCATGCAGTCATGGGGAGAATGTAAAAACTACGTATAGACAGCACCTGTAGTCAGGATCGTGCCCGGGTCTCTGGTGCTGTAAGGCAGCAACTCTACTGCTGTGCCACTGTGCTGCCCCTAAAGTAATTTAAAAAATAAATAATTATTTTTTTTAACTCAAAAGTTTGGCTTGAGGAATGACCAAGGTAGCTACTCTGCTACTTACGAAACCCTGAGCCAGAATCACGTCATTTATAAATATTTTAGCACCAGGTTTCCCATGAACATAGGGTGTGCTAAACGGGTGAGAGGCGATGCTGATGGGCCTATGGATTGGGAAATAGCAGGTACAGATTCAATAACATCTTTCAAATATAAGTGAATAAACATTTTATCATAAACAAAAGGTAGCAGGGTTGCAGTGAAAGAGTAGGGAAATGGCACCGAATGCTTTGTGTTTTCCAAAACACAGTGCAGATGTAATGGCCTAGGTTTGGGATGGTTCTGTGACGTATTTCCACATAGTTCTGACATATTTTTATTGCCCGATCTCTGGCGTAAATGATTTGCAGAGTTCTACACTGGCCTGCATTGATGAGCTAAGCAAAGGAATAAAGTGCAGACTGCCTGATATTATTCTTACTCTGGCTCCCTTTTGTAGAAGCATGATTAGCAAATTAACTTTTAGAAGGTCATTTTCATTTGATTGAAATAAACTATGTACATTGGACTAGGTACTTGGTCAAAGGTTGGTCTAGGAAATTGGGTACTTGGGTTATTTTTGGGTGAGCCAGTGCCGTGTTTAGAGTCACGGAGATAAGCACAGAAACGGGCTCTTCAGCCCACTGAGATTGTGCTGGCCATCAATCACACATTTGCATAATCCTACATTCTCAGTATTTACTCCCCAGATTTGTCCTCAGATGTATACACCATGGGAAATTTACAATTATCAACCTGTATAATTTGGGATGTAGGAGGAAACTGGAGCATCCAGAGCAAACCGACAGGGTCACCGAGAGAACATGCAAACTCCACGCTGATAGAACCAGAGATTGGCATTGAACCTGGGTCTCTGGCACTAAGAGGCAATGACTTTATTAGCTATGCTGTTGAGCTGCTGGTTTGTCTCTGACTGGTCACTAAAGATAGACACAAAAAGCTGGAGTAACGCAGCGGGACAGGCAGCAGCTCTGGTCACTGAAGAAGTTGTTCTCTTCCCTCTCTGTCAAAGTGGTCCTACATTCAATTTATTCACAAACACACAGGCCTTGCAGCCAGTGTGTTTCTGTTAAACTTTGTAAAGGAACACCCTGGACTTAATTTTTTTTTTTACTTCAGTTATCTGTAACCTAAAACCAAATTACAAAATAATCTGGTCTTTGTCCTGTGAATGGTTGTCTGTGAAAACTTGAATTGGCTGTGGATGGACAGAGGGCTCAGTTACAATTTTCTTGGCCCTTTAACATTTAAAATGTAGCACAGTGAATGATGGGATTTGTCCTCTGGTTGCTCCAAAGCATCTTTGTAACAGTTGAGCAGATCTGTTGGTCACAGTACAACAGCAATAGTAATTCCATTCTTAAGTGCCAATTAAGACATGACATTTATTTGTATTCATGGCACAGTTCGGTTAGTAAACCCAATAACTTTCCACTGATGCATCCTGGAGTTGTGAATAGCAACACAGGAACACCCATTCAAAAAATTTTATGTTGCAGAAATGTTGTTGCATCTTCCTGAGGTTCAACTTTACATCAAAGTGCATGGCACACCACACATCTACAAGTTATTCTTCAGCTTTTGCAGCTTTAGGATAATTGGATTTGTGATGGAGACTTGTTTAAAAAGGGAATGCATTTCATTTTCTTCTTAAATTACCATTCATTTTACCACTGTCAATTGTTTAATGTTTGAGTTGGGTGTTAAATTGAGCAGACTCTTTCTGCTGGATTGAGCACATTTATCAATGATACAGTTAAACAGAGCTTGCACAAAACCAACTCCTAATTTTGCATCTGAACGCAAACCCATGAAAGGATGTAGTTTAGAATGTGCAAGGCATTTAAAGCCCATTTTCAAAGCTGTCCCTGACAGATCTGTTTTCAGTAAGGCAATTGGCTCCAGGCATGACATGCTGGGTGCGGGACAAACCCACACACCTTTGTAGGATGTAGTAGGAAACCGGAGAAACTCCACATGGTCGTAGGGAGAATGTGCAAAATCCACACAGACAGCACCTAAGGTCAGGATCATTCCCGGGCCTCTGACGCTGTGAGGTAGCAGCTGTACAAACTGTGACAATGTGCCGCTTTAAGCTTTTTTTGATTGAATATTGCCGTTCCGCATTACTGCTTGAATTGTGTGTGTTTCAGACCACCCCTTGTACTATTGTCCATTCACAATCTCCTAATGGAAAATGGAACTGGTGTTGCAGCTTTTTGTAAAAGGAATTTTTATTTTTCCTAGCGGGATTTTTATCTGCTTTTTCAAATGGAATGGAGAGAGATTTTTCAATAACTTTATTTCTTTCCTTAAATTTCAGAAAAGGTAACTGTACCAAAGCAACCAACACCCAAAGACAAGACCATTGAAAATGTGGCAGGTTTCAGTGAGAAACAAGAAAGGAAGCTGCGATCCAATATGCGAACGACGGAAAGAGACCACAAGAAAACCGTGCAATGTGCATTCATGCTGGATCCCATCTCTGGGTCGTCTGCAAAGAATTCAATTCCTAACAAACCTTACCTGTGCCTCAGTTGCAGCAACCCCAACCCTCCTGTTGCCATGCCCCTCAGTAGACCCACACGGCAGACTTCCCGTACGGACTGCCCGGCCGACCGACTGAAGTTCTTTGAAACTTTGCGATTACTACTTAAGCTTACCTCTATATCCAAACGGAAGGAGAAAGAGCAGAGAGGACAGGAAAATACCTCATATGAGTGGGGGAACAGAACAAATGAACTTATCTGGCTGGAGCTGCAAGCTTGGCATGCGAGTCGTAGCATAAGTGACCAAGATGTTTACCTGTACACAGCTCGCCAGGCTGTCCCTGATATTATTAATGATATATTGAACTTTAAAGTAAATTATGGAAGCCTTGGGGTTTGTAAAGCTGGTAGTGATGCTGATGCTGCTGGAGTGGATGATATTTTTGAGCAGAAGACCGACTGTATTAGGACTTCAGGAACGCACGCCTTTGGTTGCAGTGACTATCAGGAACACCTCCAGTGTCAGAGGATAGCATTTGAGCAGGTGAAAAGTATTATGGAGCTGCTAGAGTCTGTGGAAGCACTTTACCCATCATTGCAAGCCCTCCAGAAGGACTATGAGAGGTATGCTGCAAAAGATTTTCAGAGCAGAGTGCAGGCGCTTTGCTTATGGCTTAACATTACCAAGGACCTGAACCAGAAATTGAATTTGATGAGAACTGTTTTGGGCATTGAGAAATTACCAAACATTGGCTGGCCAGTGTTTGAAATCCCATCTCCACGTCCTTCCGGATCAAGTGACCCGGACGAGGAAGGAGATGAGAGCAAGAATTACTTACAGGCTTGTCCCTTGGAAAATGAAGAGCAGGAAGATGAAGACACTGGGTCTGGAGATGACAGAGAGCACGGTTCTCACAGGCACAAAGAAGGGGTACATGTTCACTTTCATCCTTTGGAGTTTTTCCCAAAGAAATTTGAGAGATCTGCATCCGAAGATGAAACGTCGTTGACGGGAAACCTGCCCTCTGAGTGCCCACCTGAAGCGGGTTTCAACAGGAATTGTCAGATGTCTATTTACAGGCCTTTTGTTGATAAAGCTCTGAAACAAATGGGACTGAGGAAACTTATAATGAGGCTTCACAAATTAATGGATGGGTCTCTGCAAAGGGCCCGAGTAGCACTGGAGAAAGATGTTAGTACACTGGAGGTAAGAACTCTGCTGAGCAGCGGTGCCACTTGTGACAATATTCACAAATTCACCAGGACATTCAGTGATACTTTATTGTCACACGTATCTAAGTACAGTGAAATGCTTTGTTTTGCATACAACTCGGCAAAATCATACAACAGACCTCATCTCGGCAGCACACAAGTGTCGCCATGTTTCTGGCTCTGACAAAGTTCACAGTACAGTTGTATCTTCCCTCCCTATCTTCTGCTTGCCACCGCATGTGGCGGCGGCCTCCGCTGCACCACGTTTCCCCATCGTTCTCGGTGGCCATTGTTTGGTCCTTTTGTTATCGCTCGATTTCTGCCTTTGAACATTCACCTTTTTATAAAATACTTTTTCTTGGCACTGTAATCAGGTCACACTGGCCGCTGGACAAGAGTTATTATTTTGACTTAATGACCTTTCAACAGACCTGGAAATATTTGGGAGTTTAACAATATTTTATGCAAGTGCAGAGTCTGTGCGAGAAAGGGACAGGGTAAAGATTGAGAGATGAGGAAAGACCAAAGGCAGCAAGGTGGTGCAGTTTTTTGAGCTGCTGTCTCATAGCGGCAGAGACCGAGATCCGATCCTGACCTTTGTGTGGAGTTTGCACGTTCTCCCTGTGACCAAATGGCTTTCCCCCGGGTACTCCTATTTCCTCTCGCATCGCAAAATCGTTAGAGTTTGTGGCTTAATTTTCCCCGTGTGTAGGGCGGTGATGCGAAAGTGTGATAACATAGAACTAGTGTGAATGGTGGTTGATGGTCGGCCAAATGGCCGAAGGGCCAAATGGCCTGTTTCCATGATGTATATTCAAACCTAAACAAATGGGATCTTGGAGATAGTGTGACCACCTTTTCCAGATGATAAAGTGGGATCGAGAAACATAGTAAATTGGTGCAGGAATAAGCCATTCGGCCCTATAAGCCATTCAATATGATCATTGTTGATCATCCAAAATCAAAACATAATAATTGAGTGGCAAATGACAATAGTGCTACCTTCCCAATATTTAACTGAAGGAAATAATGGGTTATCAGGGCTGTATGTTGTGACAGACAGCCTGACACCTTGCCTGTCATTTTAACATATATATAACATATAACAATTACAGCACGGAAACAGGCCATCTCGGCCCTACAAGTCCGTGCCGAACAATTATTTTCCCTTAGTCCCACCTGCCTGCACTCATACCATAACCCTCCATTCCCTTCTCATCCATATGCCTATCCAATTTATTTTTAAATGATACCAACGAACCCGCCGCCACCACTTCCACTGTAAGCTCATTCCACACCGCTACCACTCTCTGAGTAAAGAAACTCCCCCTCATGTTACCCCCTAAACTTCTGTCCCTTAATTCTGAAGTCATGTCTTCTTGTTTGAATCTTCCCTATTCTCAAAGGAAAAAGCTTGTCCACATCAACTCTGTCTATCCCTCTCATCATTTTAAAGACCTCTATCAAGTCCCCCCTTAACCTTCTGCGCTCCAGAGAATAAAGACCTAACTTATTCAACCTTTCTCTGTAACTTAGTTGTTGAAACCTAGGCAACATTCTAGTAAATCTCCTCTGTACTCTCTCTTGTACAATGCCTTGTACAATTTTAACATTACATCCCAGCTTCTATACCCAATGCTCTGATTTATAAAGGCTAGCATACCAAAAGCTTTCTTTACCACCCTATCTCTATGAGTTTCCACCTTCAAGGAACTATGCACGGTTATTCCCAGATCCCTCTGTTCAACTGCATTCTTCAATTCCCTACCATTTACCATGTACGTCCTATTTTGATTTGTCCTGCCAAGGTGTAGCACCTCACATTTATCAGCATTAAACTCCATCTGCCATCTTTCAGCCCATTCTTCCAAATGGCCTAAATCACTCTGTAGACTTTGGAATTCCTCTTCATTATCCACAACACCGCCTATCTTGGTATCATCTGCATATTTACTAATCCAATTTACCACACCTTCATCCAGATTATTGATGTACTTAACAAACAACAAAGGATCCAACACAGACCCCTGAGGCACCCCACTAGTCACCTGCCTCCAACCCGACAAACAGCCATCCACCATTACCCTCTGGCGTCTCCCATTCAGCCACTGTTGAATCCATCTTACTACTCCTGCATTTATACCCAATAGTTGAACCTTCTTAACCAACCTTCCATGAGGAACCTTCTCAAAGGCCTTACTAAAGTCCATATAGACAACATCCACTGCTTTACCCTCGTCAATTTCCCTAGTAACCTCTTCAAAAAATTCAAGAAGATTAGTCAAACATGACCTTCCAGGCACAAATCCATGTTGACTGTTCCTAATCAGACCCAGTTTATCCAGATGCTTATATATATTATCTCTAAGTATCTTTTCCATTAATTTGCCCACCACTGAAGTCAAACTAACAGGTCTATAATTGCTAGGTTTACTCTTAGAACCCTTTTTAAACAATGGAACAACATGCGCTGTACGCCAATCCTCGGGGACTATTCCCGTTTCTAATGACATTTGAAATATTTATGTCATAGCCCCAGCTATTTCTACACTAACTTCCCTCAATGTCCTAGGGAATATCCTGTCAGGACCTGGAAACTTATCCACTTTTATACTTTTCACATTTTTCAAATTTTAATATTACACTTATCCTATCCCCCTGGATATTCCGGATTAATAAATTAAGTTTTTGTCAACTAATTACAAATCGGGCTAATTACAAATCAATAACATTAGCCAACTTCGAAACATGAAGCGCTGAGCATTGAGATCCAGACATCACGGACAACTGGCCTCAGTTCCCTGCTCACATCTGGCAGTGTTCTCCGTCTGAATCAGGGGCTGCGGAGCGTTTTTGAAAGTGGGGAAGCTGAGCGATCACTGATCACTGTCCTTGGGGGTACCCGGTGAGGGAGTGGAGCAACTGAGTAGGGAGAGAGGGTGTGGAAGTACAGTGTGTCCGTCCCCTCCCCAGGGTAGGATCTTTTTGAAATTTGATGTATTAAAATCATGTTTTAGTGCATTGTAGAAGTATGATTTCAATGTTTTTTGTATGAAGTATTTTTAAGAGGTAACTTTTTAAGGGGTAACTTTTTCCACACAAAGGGTGATGGGTGTATGGAACAAGCTGCCAGAAGAGATACTTGAGGCAGGGACCATCCCAACATTTAAGAAACAGTTCGACTGATACATGGATATGACAGGTTTGGAGGTATGGACCAAAAACAGATAGCGTAGCTGGGACATGTTGGCGGGTGTGGGCAAGTTGCGCTGAAGGGCCAGTTTTCACATTGTATCACTCTATGACCTCATTATACCTCCACCATGCATGAATGCTTCAAAATCAAGTGATCGAATTTTATTGCCTTATACTCAAGCATAGAAATATAGAAAATAGGTGCAGCAATAGGCCATCGGCCCATCGAGCCAGCACTGCCATTCAATATGATCATGACTATTTATCTAAAATCAGTACCTCTTTCCTGTTTTTCCCCCATATCCCTTGATTTCTTGATTTAGTCCCAAGAACTAAATGTAACTCTCTCTTGAAAACATCCAGTGAATTGGCCTGCACTGCCTTCTGTGGCAGAGAATTCCACAGATTCACAACTCTGCGTGAAGAAAGTTTGTCCTCATCTCAGTCCTAACTGGCCTACCCTTTATTCTTAAACTGTGACCCCTGGTTCTGAACTCCCCCAACATCGGGAACATTTTTCCTGCAGTTACAGTAAGTGAAAATCTAGCAGGCAAGCAGGATGCTTTCTCCAACCATCCCCATTTGAAGTCCACTACCTTCCACCGTTTCTACCCAGTGCTTGGTACTTACTTCCAGCAGCCAGTGGTTGTCTTCCAGGATGCACAGAGCCGCAGCCTGATCCATGCCGGTCACCTGGGCGTATTTGGCACAGAGGTTCTCATGGCAGCAGCGCAAGGCTTACGACGCCTCTGATGGCCCTGGACTCTTGCACTGAGGCTGCTCAATGGCTGGAGCTGCAGTGAGCGACTCGCCAGCCCCGCTGCCTGTCCGGATCTGTCCCCACCGCTGCTTCTGCTTCCAACACCCGTGGCCCATGCAGTTGATATGAGTTTTGAAATTTTCGTTGATCACAGAATTTCTCACGACAGAGCTTGAGAAATTTGTGATCACCGTGAGAATTTGGCGAAATGCATGATTCTCACGCTCAATGCATGGGAGTTGGCAGCCCTGACCTCTTTATCCCCCCTCTCCCTCTCTCCCCCTCTCTCTCTTTATCTCCCCCTCTCTCTCTCTCCCCTCTCTCTCTCTCCCCCCTCTCTCTCTCTCCCCCCCCTCTCTCTCCCCCCTCTCTCTCTCTCCCCTCTCTCTCTCTCTCTCTCTCTATTCCCTCTCTCTCTCTCTCTCTCTCTCTCTCTCTCTCTCTCTCCTCGTCTCTCTCTCTCCTCTCTCCCTCTCCCCTCCCCCTCTCTCTCCCCTCTTTCTCTCTCTCTCTCTCCTCTCTCCGGCTCTCTCTCTCCCTCTCTCTATCTCTCTCTCTCTCTCTCTCTATCTCTCTATCCTCTCTTCCCCTCCCTCTGTCCCCCCCCTCTCCCCCCATCTCCCTCCCTCTCTTCCCCCTCTCTCTCCTCCCCTCTCTCTCTCTCTCTCCCCTCTCTCATCCCCTCTCCTCTCTCTCCCCCCCCCCCTCTTCCCCTCTCTCCTCTCCTCTCTCTCCCCCCTCTTTCCCCTAAATCTCTCTCTCCCCTCCCTCTCCTCTCTCTCTCGCTCTCTTTCTTCTCTCCCTCTCTCCTCTCCTCCCCTCTCTTCCCCCCCTTTCCCTCTCTCTCCTCTCCTCCTCTCTCTCTTTCTCCCCTCTATCTATCTCACCCTCTATCTCCCTCTCTTGCTCTCTCTCCACACTCTCTCCATTCTCTCTCTCTCCCACCTCACTCTCACCCTTGTTCTCTCTCCCCTTTCTCTTTCTCCTATCTCTATCTCCTCTTTCTTCTCTTTGCCCCACCTCTCTCTCTCGTTCCCCCCGTTTCTCTCTTCCCCCCCTCCTCCTTTTTCCCCACCTCTCCCTCTTCCCCCTCTTTTACCACCCATCTCTCTTCCCCCTCTCTCTACCACTCTCTCCTACCCTCTCTCTCCACCCCTCTCTCTTCCCTCCTTCTTCCCTCTCTCTCGTCCTCTTTTCCTCTCTCCCCCTCTCTCTTTCCCTCCTTCTTCCCTCTCTCTCTTCCTCTTTTCCTCTCTCTTCCCCTCCCTCTCTCTCTCTCTCTCACCTGTTTCTCCCCTCCGTCCCCCTCCTCCCCTCCTCTCCTCTCCTCTACCCCTCCATCTCTCCCTTCCATCCCCACTCCCTTCTCTCCTCCTCCCCACACTTTCTCCTTCTCCCCCTCCGTCCCTCTAACACGCTGATCCCCCTCATCCCTTCCCCCGCTCCTTCCCCCCTCTCTCTCCCCCTCCCTCTTCTCTCTCCACCACCTCTGTCTCTCCCCTCTCTCTCTCCTCACCCCCTCTCTCTCTCCCCCTCCTGTCTCCTTCCTCTCTCTCTCCCCGCCTCCCTTTGAGAGTCTCTGTCCTCTCGGTGGGCCCAGCCCACCCCGCAAACACTCGCCAGCCCGGCAAACACTCGCCAGCCCGGCAAACACTCGCCAGCCCCACAAACGCTCCCGGCTCCCGGCATCTGTCCCTGCCACTGGTTCTGCTTCCATCCCTCCCTCAGCCCCGGTTCTCCAACACTCGCGGCCCATGCAGTTTATCTGAGTTTTTAAATTTTTGTTGATCACAGAATTTCTCACGACAGAGCGTGAGAAATTTGTGATCGGTGTGAGAACGTGAGAGAGTGAGAATTTGTTCAAATGCGTGACTCTCATGCTCAAAGCGTGAGAGTTGGCAGCCCTGCCACGCGCACACACACACACCCACACACACACTCACACTCACACCCACATAATCACATTCTCACATACACCCACCCACTCATACACTCTCCCACACTTACTTACACACACACACACACACACACACACACACACACACACACACACACACACACACACACACACACACACACACACACACACACACACACACACACACACACACACACACACACACACACACACACACACACACACACACACACACACACACACACACACACACACACACCCACACACACTCACTTCTACCCACCCTCACTCATACACCCATCTACACCGACACACATCCACAGCCAGAGCCGTCACCTCACCAGAGTCCCAGGCTCAGCTTTGGGCTGGATAAAATCTTGTGGCGGGTTGGATGTGGCCCGCGGGCCATGGCTTGGAGACCCCTGATCTAAATGGATCAAGGGTCTATAATAAGAGAAGAGAAAGGTTTATCTGGGCTAGTGGAGAATATTGTGCTCAAGATTCCAGCATCTGCTGTTCCTTTTGTCTCCAAAACAAAAATTAGTGATGCTCAAAGCCAGACTGGTTGCGTTTGAAGGTTGGAAGAGATTATATATGAGGGATTAAGCTGTGGAAGAATTGACACTCAAGGACCTGGACTTGGGACCAACCTGCACTGTATGGTGAGCATGTGTGATGAGTGATTAGGACTTGGTGCAAGTTAGAATGCAGATGGTCGAGCTATGAAAGAGCTTATGAACAGCAGGTGCTTGGTGGGATTTTGGCCAAGAGAGCAAAAAGTATTGTTGATGCACGGGATAAACAGCTGAAGTGGAAATCCCAACAGGGAAGAGTGCCAAATGTATTGAGGTGGGCTTTCCGGGAAGTAGATTTTAAAAACAAAGTATGGGTGTCTGAAAATTGGTTTCAATACTAATCTTTTTTTTTGTACGTGTTCTCAGAAAAGAGATAGTTAGAAAACTAATGTTACCTTTTTATTTAATGTGCAGAATTATAAAATTTGAGAATTATTTTTACATAGAACTTTTCTGCAATCTGAAAGATGATGAAAGTATTCTTTTGGTATCCTTTGTATGTCTTTTATGTATAGTGTGAAATTCACTATTCAGTAGTTTTATGTTTTTCACAATGGATGGTGGGTACATGGAATGAGTTGCCAGAGGAGATAGTTGTGTCAGGTACGATAATGACATTTACAAGACATTTGGAGAGGTACGTGGATAGGAAATGTTTAGTGGATATGAGCCAAATACGGAGATGGGGCATCTTGGTCGGCATGGACAATTTGGGCGAAAAGCCTGTTTCTGTGCTGTGTGACTGACTCCACAACTTTTTTTAGAACGTTTTGACTTTCCTGCTAAACCTGTTTATCAGAATTGCCTTTTTACTCGTAATGAATGGGCAAGAGCAGAGAAAGAGGCACTTTGCTACCAATAGACAATAGGGGCAGGAGGAGGCTATTTGGCCCTTCGAGCCAGCACCGCCATTCAATGTGATCATGGCTAATCATCCACAATCAGGACCCCTTTCCTGCTTTCTCCCTATATCCCCTAACTCCGCTATCTTTAAGAGCCCTATCTAGCTCTCTCTTGAAAATACCCAGAGAACTGGCCTCTACTGCCCTCTGAGGCAGAGAATTCCACAGACTCAACTCTCTGTGTGAAAAAGTGTTTCCTCATCTCTGTTCTAAATGGCTTACCCCTAAAACCCCTGTCCCACTTACGTGTCCTTGGCACGCTAATTGCGCGACCTCGTGGTCGCGTTGAGGCACGACTTCATTCGCACGCACAGCCGCCTGGAGCACATGATGTCATTTGAAGATGGACACAAAACGCAGGAGTAACTCAGCGGGGACGGCAGCATCTCTGGAGAGAAGCAACGGGTGATTTTGTGTCGAAACTCTTCTTCAGTCTGAAAGAAGGGTCTTGACCCAAAACGATACCCATTGCTTCTCTCCAGAGATGCTGTCGGTCCCGCTGAGTTACTCCAGCATTTTGTGTCTATCTTCAACTTTCTTGGCCCCGCTCTGGCAGTAGAAGTGGGGGTGGATCTGGATCCGCAATGGCCGTGAACCCCAGGCCGAGCTCGACGATTGTTTGCCTGCTTCTGCTGATGTTGAAGGTGAGACGTTGCGTCGCGCCAGGGTCTTGGGCCTGTCCCAATTTGGCCGTCAGTTACGCGACAGGCCGTTGGCGCACGAAGATTTAGTTTGCTACAAAAATTTCGGAGTCCCGCGCGATGTTGCGCACAACTACATACTCCTCCGCGCTTCTCATTGGGACCGGCCCCGCGCAGACACACGATGCCCATGCGCTTCTACGCGACGACTAGGTCGCGTAATTTGCGTACCAAGGACATGTAAGTGGGACAGGCCCTTTATTCTTAAACTGTGGCCCCTGGTTCTGGACTCGCCCAACATCGGGAACATGTTTCCTGCTTCTAGTGTGTCCAAACCCTTAATAATCTTATATGTTTCAATAAGATATCCTCTCATCCTTCTAAATTCCAGAGTATACAAGCTAGTTGTGTCTCTTTATGCCCTTGCTCAGTGCTGTAGCCACTTTGCCGTTTCTTGCAGCAATTACCTAAAAATGTGAGTTAGGATGCATTTGGCCAAGCTGTGGATGAACATGTTTATATAGGGCCAACATGGGCCCTCTGAACAGCATATATTATTCATGGATTTGATAGAATCATACAACATGGAAGCGGGCTCTTTTGCCCAACTGGTCATAAGACATAGGAGCAGAAGTAGGGCATTCAGTCCATCCAGTCCACTCTGCCATTCAATCTCAACCCCATTTGGGGCACACAATGGACAAATGTAGGCTGTGGGATAAGTGATTACGAGTATACAGACAGGAACACAACGGGGCGACAGTAAAACAAGTACGATGACTGAGGGAGGAGGGGAGGGACGGAGAGAGAGGGGATGCAAGGGTTAGTTAAAGTTAGAGAAATCAATGTTCTGGGTTGTATGCTGCCCAAGCGAAATATGAGAGGTAATTGTGTACAGTATTCAAATGCTGCAAGTGTGTTTAATCATCACAGGAGTTATGAATAATCAGGTGAATACGGCAGCTGAGTGCAGTGTAAGATGTTTGAGTAACTGGGTAGGTCTCGGGAGTTTGTTTTATCCTCATTTTAATGTCTTTCTCCTGATTTTCCCTTCTAGTTATATGAAAGGCTGGGAGATCTCGTCATGCTTTTTTAAAATTAGTCGCTGAGCAGAAGTTCCTATCTTGTCCCCAGTTGTTACTTTTATCCTGCACTGTGGTTTACTGCATTTCACAACTCTTACATTCTTTGGTCTGTTTTCACTCCTAACTGACAATTAAACACTCTTGACACGAAGCTTCTACCAAACATAGACTGGGCGATCATTTCGCTGAACACCTTCGCTCAAACCGCCTGAACCTACCTGATCTGCCGGGTTCTCCTTCCCATTCCCATACCGACCTTTCTGTCCTAGGTCTCCTACGTTGTCAGAGTGAGGCTAAACGTAAATGGGAACAGCATCTCATATTTCGCTTGGGCGGCTTCAGTCGTATGAAAAGTGATTTCTCTAACTTCAGGTAGCCCTGGCATTCCGTCCTTCTATCCCTCCCACACCCAGGTCTCATTAGCTTCGTTTTCACATAACAAACAGCTAACAATGGCCTGTTTCCTTTATCATCGTTACATTTTTGCATATCTTTTATTCATTGTTCTTACCTCTCTACATTATCATAATCTATATCTCTCGTTGCACTTATCCCTAGCCAGTCTGAAGAAAGGTCTCGACTTGAAATGTCACCCATTCCTTCTCTCCAGAGATGCTGCCTGTCCTGCTGAGTTACTCCAGCTTTTTGTGTCTTTCTAGGGGATAGAGTCTTTGCAGGATGCAGGGTGGGAAGTGTAGTCTAAATAGCTGTGGGTGTCAGTAGGTAGTAGACATCAGTCGATAGTCTATCTCCTGTGATGGAGACGGTGAGATCAAAAAAGGCTAGTGCCCATACCTAGAAACAAGTTCAAGGAAGTTCTAATTTTAAAATTAAGTGAACAATTGCAATTTGTTGCATCAGTAATTTTTAAATGTTTGCACTTTTTCCTGGTCATTCTTTAAGATGTTTTTATAGGCAAGTTCGGTATTCCGACCGCGCATGCCCAGGTCATAGGTCACTGTAGATAAACATTAGATCGAACCGGGTCTCCCGCGCTGCCGGTTGGCCCCCTCGATGCTGGAGCTGCGGCGGCCCACAACCAGCGCGGAGAAGGAGCGGCGCCCCGCCGGACCAACCGACAGCCCTGGACCGACAGGACAGCGGAACTCTCCTGCAGACACCTGCCCAATAAAAGCCCCTCTCCTGTTTCCCAGTCCCTGCCTCCTCTCTCCTGCCGCCGCTCCTTTGCAGTCAAAGGGATAGATGGCATAGATGACCCGGAGCTCTGGCCTCGGTGCAGCAACGGGAATCGCTGAGCAGCGGTTCCTGCAGAGGAGTGGCGATCAAAGGGATAGATGGCAGGAGAAAGGAGGCAGGGACTGGGGATCGGGAGAGGGGCTTTTGTTGGGCGGGTGTCTGCAGGAGAGTTTCGCGCTGGCTGCTCCAGTCTCTCCTCCTGTCTCCCCTGCTCTCCCACTATCTGCCATCACCGTTCCTCAGATTAAATATATTTTTACACATAAATACATTTTACACGTATTTTTACACATAAATCATGGACAAAAATAAGAATTTACATACATTTTATGCAGCCAGCGCTTTGTTCGCATTTTCTTTATAGCGAGTGACCTTTGACAAATCCCATAATTCTTTGCTTTTATCGGAATACCAAACTCGCTTATTGCATGTGATGAGGAACGTAAGGAAATGCAAAAATCCTGAATTGCTGCAACTACAGACTTTAAATAGTGTGCTTGGTGGGCTTGTACAAATGACAAAATACAATAAAATCTTATTTCAAATGTGCTTTTTGGATTAAATTAAAGTGATGCCAATTTAAAAAATGTTTTTTCATCATTGCTGCCATATTTTAAATGCTTATTGGAATCTATCATTAAGATATTTCCAGACCAGAAACCAGCTACAGCAGATATCCCCTCCCCATGGCATGCATGTTCTGCATAAGCCTTCACTTTATGGCTATTAACTCTATAGACATAATCCTGCACTTCTCTTTGTAGACCCCCGCTTTAATGTATCTCTGCTTTTATTCTCGGCTGCTTCCTATGGAAGAGCGTTTCACATCTTTTTATTTGTCTAAGGCCTTTTACATAGAACACAGAACAGTACGGTACACGAACGGGCCCTTCAGCCTGCAATGTTTGTGCTGAACATGATCTCATCTGCCTGCACATGATCCACATCCCTCTGTTCCCTGCACTTCATGTGCCAATCTAAAAGCCTCTTAAACTCCACTATGGTATCGGCCTACACCATTACTGCTGGCAATGCTTTCCATACCCCCACCACAATTAGGTGTAAAAGAACATGCCCTTCCACATCTCCGTTAATCCTTCCCCCATCTCACCTTAAAACTATGCCCTCAAGTGATGGACATTTCTACCCTGGGGAAAAAGGTTCTGACTATCTACCTTATCTGCATCTCTCATCATTTTATGTACTTCTATCAAGTCTCCCCTCAACCTCCAATGTTTCAGACAAAAGGTGGTGTGTTATTGCAGGATTTTCATTTGTATTGCGTTTCTGCTGCAAGTCAGTATGTCATTGGTTGTCAGTATTTATGATAATCAAACACTCTTGACTGGAATTTCATCAAGCCATACATGGAGATGTTAGGGTGGTCAAACTAAAATTTGGTCAAAGATGGTTTTAAGGAGTTCCTCAAAAGGAGGAGTGGGACGTTTAGGGGTAGGGAATACCTTGGCTTTGGGCAGTTGAAGGCATGCCGCCTCAGAGGGATGATACAGGGAACTGCAGTTGCTGGATGAACTGGTTTAAAAGACTTTGGCAGGTACATGGATGGCAGAAGGTTTAGAGGAATATGGGCTTGGGGTACAGGTCACACCATGTGTTACAGAATTAGACACCATGTGTTACAGAATTGCATTACAGAGACCATTGTATCAATGGCGGAAAAAGGGGTTGAAGGTTAGAGAGTCTCAGACTCACAATGGGAGATTTGTATTTCCTGAAAATATAAAGGTCTTTTAGAAAGCAACAAGTTTATTTTTGATACTTCAAGCCAAAGATACTAAAGGCTGCATGTTACATTGTTTAAATAGAGTATCATTGCACATGTATCGATGGAAGCGATATAGATTGTCAATTTCATTGGCCACCCACGGTTAAGGTAATCTGATTACTATGGGCAAACTTTTTTTTCCCCTTATACTGTTTCAATCCAAGTTTTTTTTTCTGCTTGTAAATTTTGAAAATAACTTTTATGTCGTTCATATGTTCCTGATAGAAATTACATTCAAACTAATCCGGCCCGCATAATACAAATGGTGATATCTTATTCACCAGTCATGTTACATCCAGTTTGTGTTATGGAAAACGTAAGCTATAGCAGTATCACTTGTAAAACCACAGAAGCAAGCACGATTCCTGCTTATTTGTTTCATAACTGTGTCAAAGTTCAGGTCTGTTGAACACGATATGCTACAGTGGAGGTTGGAAGTGTTCCAATCTCCAGAATTGGCATTATTTTGAGTGTTTAAAAAGTATCGGATTTGTGGGAAGAATGCCAGTATAATTTCCCAGAATGGAAGGTGAGAAGGGCAAAGTTTAAAGATGATGTGTGGGACAAGTTTTTGTTTTACTCAGAGAATGGTGAGTGCCTGGAACGTGCTGGAGGGGGTGGGGGTGGAGGTAGACACTATAGTGGCATTTATGAGACTTTTGGATAAATACATGGGAATGGAGGAAAATGGATTATGTCAAGATTTGGTCTTGGCATCATGTTTGGCACAGACAATGTGGTCTGAAGGACTTGTTCCGTCCGGAGTGCTGTACTGCTCTATCTTCTAATGTGCATCATGTGAGATAAATTGGGTTGATTTATGTTCAGCACACCAAGCTGTTTATGGAAACCAAAAGCAATATCTTGAAGATAAACGCTGGCAGGATATAGCAACTTCCTGCAATCACTTTGCCAAGGATCATAATATTTCTATTTCAAAACTAGTGTTGAAGTTTGAGGTTTCACCGTGTCCATCTTTGCCCCAAGTTGCCGGACGACCGAGTTTCTACCCTGCTGCAGCTCTGAAAGGGGAATTGGTGTTTTTACTTTGCCATCTCGTATCTTCTTCTCAAGTTCCCTCTCCTCCTTGAACTGTTGACTATGCATTTTTGTTGACTTCCCACGCTCACCAATGTTTTCAATACTTTCTCAGTGGATAATATTCCCTCTTGCCTTCAAATCTTTCATCGCCACCTTCCTCAAAAAAAATTGTTGGCTTCTCCGTCCTTGCAAATTGCGGGTTCATTTTGAGCAATAACTCCATGGGCACTTAATCGGAGCAAATCTTGCATAGGACAATTCTGTTTGCCAGCTGTGGTAAAATGTGGGTATCCAGTTATTCAAATGCCCTGATTGTTCAGTATCCAGTCCACCCAGTTCCCATGCTCCCTTAAAACCTGCCGGCTTTTGTTTAAAAGTCACTAGGTGGACTGGAAAAGTTATTATACTACTGAGAAACATCTTAAAAAATGTTTTCGGATATTAATAGGAGTCTTTAGTTTAGAGATACAGCGCAGAAATAAGCCCTTCGCCCTACTGAATCCACGCCGAGCAACGATCATATCGTACACTAACACTATCCACCAGACTAGGGACAATTTACGATTTTTATCAAAGCCAATTAACCTACAAACCAGTAAGTCTTTAGATTGTGGGTGAAAACCAGAGCACCCGGAGAAAACCCACGTGGTCACAGGGAGAACGTGCAACACGAGCAGTCAGGATCAAACCCAAGTCTCTGGTACTGTAAGGCACCAACTCTACTGCTGTACCACCACGCTGAGTCGTAGATGCAAAGAGCATGCAAACAGGGCATTTGGCCCAACTTGGCCATGCTGACCATCTACACTAGTCCACAGCCTATACCCTATCTATTAATATTCAGTAGATCCCAAAATAGTCTGTTCTGAGGAAGGATCTCCGATCTGAAATGTTGACTGATTCGCTTTACACAGATGCAGTCTGACTCTGCTGAATGTTTCCAGCACTTTTTGTTTTGTTTTGGATTAGATGTGCCAGAGCAGTTACTTCTTCTGCAGTATAGGTCTCCAGTTGGCATGTTGTCTGGTCCCAAGGCTCTTCCTGCATCCTGTGCTCTCAGCTGTTTCTTGATTTTATGTGGTGTGAATCAAGATAGGTTTCTGTGACAGTGGCGACCTCAAGAGGAAACTGATTTGATTAATTAATCTTGCTTGGTTAATCTGTGAACAGCTTTCCAACTTTAGGCACCAATCCTCCAGATGTTAGTGAAGAAGACTTTCTGAGGTTGACTGGGCTGCGCTTAATTAATTTTGCCTAGTCTGAACTTGGTGCGTCAGACACATCCTAAAGATGAGCAGATTTGTAGGCTAAATGTGCAGGAAGGAACTGCAGATGCTGGTTTAAACCGAAGATAGACACAAAAACTGAAGTATCTCAGCGGGACAGGCAGCATAATTGGAGAGAAGGAATGGGTGACGTTTTGGGTCGAGGTTAATTGGCTTCTGTAAACTGTCCCTAGTACGTAGGATCGAACTAGTGTATTTTGTTGGTCGGCATGAACTTGGTGAGCTGAAGGGTCTGTTTCCACGCTGTATCTCTAACCTAAACTAAACAATCTGTCCATTCCCTCCACAGATGCTGCCTGATCCTAGTTACTCTAGCACTTGTGTATTGCTCAGGATTCCAGCATCTGTAATCTCTCATGTCTCACTTTTATTTACCTTTGTGCTGTCGAGGAGATGAAGCAACTCTGCTGATATCTGGGACAGTACTTAAAGATCAAACAATGCCAGGCATTACCAGTGATGGCTTCACATACTTAGTCACTAATTTACTCTTATTTGATGTAGCTCTCAGTTTAAAGTAGCCAAGGGTTTCTCCGGGCGCAATTCCTAACTACAATTATGAATTATCAGTAAAAGGGCAGAAAGTGCTGGAGTGACTCAGCAGCTCAGGCAGTATCTCTGGAGAACATGGATAGATGATGTTTTGTGTTGGGACCCTTCTTCAGACTGATTGTGGGGGGGAGGGGTGGTGGGGGCAGGAGTAGCGATTAAGAAAGCTGGGAGAGAGGAGAGGCAGGTAGCAGGAAATATGTGGACACAGGCAAGTGCGATTTTTCATAGGCAATTGGTTGGAACAAAGGCCAGAAACCAGAGCAGACAGTTGGAAGATTTGCAAATTGTGAAGCCAGAGGAAGGAAAGTAGGGGTGGGGAGAAACAGGCGGGGCCCAGGGGAGGGGAGAAAGAAAGGGTAATGGGGACGGGCGGTTTGTTAGAGGTTATCTAAAATTGGAGAATTCAGTATTAAATGAACAATGTTTTTTGTTTGTGTTTCAGTTCTTTGCTGTTCCAGAGCCCTTGAGTTGCCACGATTACCTGCCTGTATTGTCCCACACACCTTCCTGTACAGAGCAGAAAGGCAGCAGTGTGTCATGGGAACAGCTGGAGGCCATGGAGCTACCATCCTTCCAGCCTGCATACTTGGTCTTGTGCCGAGTTCTCCTCAACGTGATTCATGAGTGCTTGAAGCTGAGGCTGGAGCAGAGACCTGCCGGAGAGCCCTCGCTGCTGAGCATTAAACAGGTGGGCAGCCAACTGTCCAGAGACCAGAGGGTTTAATAGTCGTATGCACTGACAACGGAGCAACACAAGTCGTCTTTGCAGTAGCAAAACAGGCCTGTCAAAGTTAGTCATAGAGTGATACAGTGTGGAAACAGGTCCTTCGGCCCAAATTGCCGACACCAGCCAACATAACCCAGCTACACTAGTCCCACCTGCCTGCAGTCCATATCCCTCCAAACCTGTCATATCCATGTACCTGTCTAACTGTTTCTAACAATTCTTGGGATAGTTCCAGCCTTAACTACCTCCTTTGGCAGCTTGTTCCATACACCCACTACCTTTTGTGTGAAAAAGGTACCCCTCAGATTCTTTTCCCCTTCACCTTGAACCTATGTCCTCTGGTCCACGATTCCCCTATTCTGTGCATCTACCCGATTTATTCCTCTCATGATTTTATATGCTCAATAAGATCACCCCTCATTCTCATTTGCTCCAAGGAATAGAGACCCAGCCTACTCAACCTCTCCCTTTAGCTCAGATCCTCTAGTCCTGGCACCATCCTCGTAAATCTTCTCTGAATTCATTCAAGCTTGACAATATCCTATATCATGGTGCCCAGAATTGAACACAATACTCTAAATGTGGTCTCACCCACGTTTTATACAACTGCAACATGACCTTCCAACTTCTGTACTCAATACTGATGAAGGACAATGTGTCAAAAGCCTTTTTGACCACCTTATCTACCTGCGACTCAACCTTCAAGGTTGTTGAACCATAAAGCAAAATATAAGAGTTTTATGCATGGCTTTAACTCTTCTGAGCAGATAATTAATGTAAGTTCATGTAGAAATAAGGAACTGTAGATGCAGGTTTTACAAAAAAGATACAAAGTGCTGGAGTAACTCTAGTCAGGCAGCATGCCTGGAGAACATGGATAGGTAATATTTTGGGTTGGGACCTTCTTCAGACTGAGTGACCTATATATTCTGACATGATGCATGTCAGCTTGGTTTACCAACTGCTCTGCTCTTGACCGCCTGAACCTGCAGAGTGTGGTGAACACAGCCCAGTCCATCCCAGGCTCGGCACTTCCTTCCATCCAGTCCATTGCATCAAGAAGAATGGAAGATGTGGCCTCTTCCTTTTTACTTTTCTACCTTCTGGGAGAAGATGCAGGAGTCTAAAAGCCCAGACATCCAGCCTTTAAAACAGTTCCTTTCCCACTGCTATCCAACTCCTGAACCAAACATCTCCTATACACCCCATACCCCGAGGAGCTGCCACATATTCTTACCTCATTCAGTCATTCCATTATTGTGCTTTACTATTCTTTTGCACTATTCATATTTTGTACTATAATCTTGCACCATTCTACTGTTTTGTACTCATCGTATTTATTGTTATTATTACTGTATGTATACTATTTATGTGGGCTTCCTATGAACAAGGAATTTCATTGCACCATGATGTATGTGACACAAAATTAAGCTAATCATAAGAAAAAATATCTCAACATGTAGGGCCCATAAAATTAAATGATTATTCACTCAAAATTTCCCTTAAATTATTTGATTCTTTGAAAACTGAGGACCTGTGTGAAGCTTAAGATTGGCTAAAGGAATAAATTGCCTATGCATAACATTCAATAGATTGATTATTGTAATTAATTTGAACTCTAGTTAATTGGCTTCTGTAAATTGCCCATAGTGTGTAGGACATTGAGCTAGTGCACGGGTGATCACTGGTCGGTGTGGACTTGATGGGCCGAAGGGCCTGTTTTCACATTGTAATGCTAAACTAAATAACATTCTACTTTTAAATAAATCAATGAGGTCCTGTCTATTATATTTTTGTATCCAGGTTAGATATTACTACAAACATTTAGAAAGAAATTCCGTCCGATGGGAGATTGGATACTTCCAGCAAAAGACCCATGAGATTACATCAAAGCCTGTGGTTTTGGAAATATCCAATTTTTGTTTTTTATTTGTCAGATGGTAATTACGTAGATATTATGGAGCATCAGTAATGTGCTAGATGCGGTTTGGTTTAAATAAAGATTTCCTAAAACATGACTGAAGAAGAGTCCCAACTTGAAATGTCATCTATCCATGTTCTCCAGACTTGCTGAAGAACACAAAGTCCCGACCTGAGGCATCGCCTGTCCATGTTCTCCAGAGATGCTGCCTGACCCGCTGAGTTACCCCAGCACTTTGTGTCCTTTTGTGTAAACCAGCATCTGTAGTTCCTTGTTTCTTAAGAGGTGCTGCATGACCCGTTGAGTTTCTCTTCCTTCCTAATACCCATTGAGGTGCATGCCCAGCATCAACTTGTACGTCTCTGGGTTTGGTCATGGTAGGGGATCGAAAACTGGGCATGGTTTTAAGGTGAGAAATAGGGAATCTAAGAGATCAGATTTTTTTTTTACAGAGAGTGTGTAATAAAAGAAGTTGCTGCCAAAGAGATGGTGAAATCATATACAGCCATTATGTTTAAGGGGCATTTAGACAGATACTTAATATTCACGCTGCTGCTAGGAACTATATTTTAGTGATGAAGGATGGACATTTTGTGCAGAGGCATCAAGGCTAATGTCCTACCACCAACCTGACTGGTTAAACTGATTCATAATGGAGAAGCAAGGAACTACAGATGCTGGTTTATAGAAAAAGACACAATCTGCTGGAGTAACTTTGGGGCGGCATGGTGGCACGGCGGTAGAGTTGCTGCCTTACAGAGCCAGAGATCTAGGTACGATCCTGACTATGGGTGCTGTCTGTACAGGGTTTGTACGTTCTCCCTGTGACAGCATGGGTTTTCTCCGGTTTCCTCCCACACTCCAAAGACGAGCAGGTTTGTAGGTTAATTGACTGGTAAAGATTGTATTTTGTCCCTAGTGTATAGGGTAGTGCTACTGTACGGCGAGTGCTGACCGAAGGGGACTTGGTGGGCCGAAGGGCCTGTTTCTATGATGTAACTAAACTCAGTGGGTCAAGCAGCATCTCTGGAGAACATCATAGGTGACCTTTCAGGTCGGGACACTTTTTCAAAAGGGCTTAGTATGAAGCATTTTGGATACTTTAATGTTTTAAAAAAATAAACACCGTATTGTTTTTTAAAAAATCAATGCATATTTGCACTAATTTGCTTGGCCCTCTTTTGGATTTTGTGTGTAAAGACATATCCACTTCAACTTCATCAACATCATCACCAATTTTCATCCTGCACTCAAATTTAAATGGACCCTCTCCGACACCTCCCTCTCCTTTCTTGATCTCACAGTCTCCATCACAGGAAATAGACTATTGACTGACGTTATTACAAACCCACTGACTCTCGCAACTATCTAGACTACACTTCTTCCCACCCTGCTTCCTGCAAAGACTCCATCCCTGGACTCCCAATTCCTCTATCTATGTTGTATCTGCGTCCAAGATGATGTGATCCATACTAGGCCCTCACTCGTGTCTCCTCGGTACTACACAGCTCCGCCCTTGCTCTCCCTCCCCTTAGTCGCAACAGAGACAGAACCTCCCTCGTCGTTACCTTCTACCCCATCAGCCAACGCATACAACACATAATCGTCAAATTTCTATCACCACCAACGGGATCCCATCACTAGCCCCATTTTCCCATCTCCACCCCTTTCCGCCTTCCGCAGAGACCGTTCCCTCCGCAACTCCCTGGTTAATTCATCTCCTGTAACCGCAGAAGATGCAACACTTGTCCCCATACCTCCTCCCTCGACTCTGGCCAGGGACCCCGGCAGTCCTTTCAGGTTAGGCAGAGGTTTACTTGCACCTCCTCCAACTACTGTATCTATTGTTCAAGATGTGGACTCTTATACATCGGCGAGATCAAACGCAGACCTGGCGATCATTTTGTGGAACACCTTCCCTCAGCCAACCTGATCTCCCGGTTGCTGGACACTTTAATTCTCCTTCCCATTCCTACACAGACGTTTATGTCCTAAGTCTCCTCCATTGAGTGAGGCTAAATGTAAATTGGAGGAACAGCATCTCATATTTCGCTTGGGCAGCTTACAGCCCAGCGGTATGAATATTGATTTCTCTCACTTCAAGTAGCCACGGCATTCCCTCTCCCTCTATCCGTTCCCCACTACAAAGTCGTACTAGTTTCTTGTTTTCACCTTACAAACAGCTAACAATAGCCTGTTTCCTTTATCATCGTAACTTTTGCATATCTTTCTTTTGTTGTTCTTTATCTCTCCACATCACCATCTATATCTATAATTTCCCTTATCCCTAACCAGTCTGAAGAAGGATCTCGACCCAAAATGTCACCCATTCCTTCTCTCCAGAGATGCGGCCTGTCCCGCTGAATTACTCCAGCTTTTTGTTCCTATCTTCGGTTTAAACCAGCATCTGCAGTTCCTTCTTACACAAGATATATCCTTTGTCAGTTCTGCTTGTAAACACTTTATTTCCACGGCTCTTTATATTGCAGCTGGTCAGAGAATGCAAAGAAGTGCTGAAGGGTGGCCTGCTCATGAAGCAGTATTATCAGTTCATGTTGCATGGGATAATGGACGAATTCCAGAGGCAGCAGAAGGTTGACAGCAATATTGATGAATTTGAGGAAGATCTACATAAAATGTTGATGGTGAGTGTTATAATGATTAAAGGTTTCTTCCCTGGTTGTACCTGGGTACCAAGGATGTTTCTTTAGTTGTGCATGAATTTGTGTAGAGTTGGGGTTATCTGCAGTTACCTAGAGGTGAATCTAGAACAAGGGCACTGCCTAATTGAAGACAAAGGTGAGACTATAAGACATAGGAGCAGTATTGGCCTACCGAGTCTATTCAGCCATTTGATCATGGCCAAACTATTTTTCCCTCTCAACCCTGCCTTCTCCCCGTAGCCTTTGACTCCCTTACTAATCATGAACCTATCATTTTCTGGCGATGAATTCCACAGATTCACCACAGAAGTTGTTTATTCTTTCCGTGTTTGGGATTACATCAGTGAAATATCTGCAGCATCTGACAGATTGTTGGCACTTGGCAAAGAATTGGTCCTGAGGCAATGATGAGACGTAGGGTCCCAACCCAAACATTACTTGTCCTCACCCTCCCAAGAAGCTGCCTGGCCCACTGAGTTACTCCAGAACAATTGATTTTATTTGAGGCAAAGATCTATTGTTTCATGATCTGACTTCAGCTTCTATTTCTTATATTTTAAATTCGCATGACTACTGGGGTAGGGGTGACCTATACAAAAAGGACGGGTTACACCTTAACTGGAGGGGGACCGACATTTTGGCAGACAGGTTTGCTAGGGCTACACGTGTGGGTTTAAACAAAATAGTGGGGGGGGAGGGATTGACAAATTGGGAGTATAAAGATGGAGTTGAAGGGGAAGTGGCTACAGGAAAAATTTCAAAAGATTTACGAATTAATGGGAAGGAAAGCACGAGAATGGACAACAGATTAAGGTCAGGGCCAATTGAGAGCGGTGCGGGGGGGAAGTGAATACGGAGGTCAAAGTGCTGTACATGAATGCACGAAGTATAAGGAATAAAGTGGACGAGCTTGAGGCTCAGTTAGAAACTGGCAAGTATGATGTGGGAATTACTGAGACATGGCTGCAAGAGGGCCAGGGCTGCGAACTGAATATTCAAGGGTATACCTCCTATTGAAAAGGCAGACAGGTGGGCAGAGGGGGTGGAGTTGCCCTGTTGGTGAGGAATGAAATTCAGTCCCTTGCAAGGGGTGACATTGAAACAGGAGATGTGTAGTCAGTATGGATAGAACTAAGGAATTGTAAGGGTAAAAAAACCCTAATGGGACTAATCTACAAGCCCCCAAACAGTAGCCTGGACATAGGGCGCAAGTTGAATCGGGAGTTAAAATTGGCATGTAGCAAAAGTAACGCTGTGGTTGTTATGGGAGATTTCAACATGCAGGTAGATTGGGGAAATCAGGTTGGTACTGGACCCCAAGAAAGGGACTTTGTAGAGTGCCTTTGTGATGGATTCTTTGAACAGCTTGTATTGGAGCCTACCAGGGAGAAGGCAATTCTGGATTTAGTGTTATGTAATTAACCGGATTTGATAAAGGACCTCGAGGTTAATGAGCCATTAGGAGGCAGTGACCATAACATGGTCAGGTTTAATCTACAATTGGAGAGGGAGAAGAGTAGATCGGAGGTGTCAGTGTTGCAGTTGAATAAAGGGGACTATGGGGTCATGAGGGAGGAGCTGGCCAAAGTTGACTGGAAAGATACACTAGCAGGGATGACAGTGGAACAAAAATGGCAGGTGTTTCTAGGAATAATACAGAAGGTGCAGGATCAGTTCATTCCTAGGAGGAAAAAAGATTCCAAGGGGAGAAAGGGAAGACCATGGCTGACAAGGGATGTCAGGGACAGTGTAAAAATTAAAGCGAAGAAGTACAATGTAGCAAAGATGAGCAGGAAGCAAGAGGATTGGGTAATATTTAAAGAACAACAGAAGATAACCAAAAAGACAATATGGGGAGAAAAGATGAGGTACAAAGGCAAGCTAGCCAAGAATATAAAGCAGGATAGTAAAAGCTTCTTTAGGTATGTGGAGAGGAAAAAATTAGTTACGCCCAAAGTTGGACCCTTGAAGACCGAAAAAGGTGAATTTATTATGGGGAACAAGGAAATGGCGGATGAGTTGAACAGGTAATTTGGATCCGTCTTCACTAAGGAGGACACAAACAATCTTCCTGATATAGTAGTGGCCAGAGGATCTGGGGTGACAGAGGAACTGAAGTGAATCCACGTTAGGCAGGAAATGGTGTTGGATAGACTGATGGGGCTGAAGGCTGATAAATCCACAGGGCCTGATGGTCTGCATCCCAGGGTACTTAAGGAAGTGGCTCTGGAAATCGTGGATGCACTGGTGATAATTTTCCAAAGTTCTTAAGACTCAGGATCAGTTTCTGTGGATTGAAGGGTAGCTAATGTTATCCCACTTTTTAAGAAAGGCGGGAGAGAGAAAACGGAATTATAGACCAGTGAGCCTGACATCGGTGGCGGGGAAGATGCTGGAGTCAATTATAAAAGATGAGATAGCCGAACATTTGGATTGCAGTAACAGGATCGGTCCGAGTCAGCATGGATTTACAAAGGGGAAATCATGCTTGACTAATCTTCAGGAATTTTTTGAAGATGTAACTAGGAAAATGGGCAAGGGAGAGCCAGTGGATGTAGTGTACCTGGACTTTCAGAAAGCATTTGATAAGGTCCCACTTAGGAGATTAGTGGGCAAAATGAGGGCACATGGTATTGGGGGTAGAGTTTTTGAATTTTTGAATTTGAATTTTGAATTTGAAGAGTGCTGACATGGATAGAGAAGTGGTTGGCAGACAGGAAACAAAGAGTAGGGATTAACGGGTCCCTTTCAGAATGGCAGGCAGTGACTAGTGGGGTACCGCAAGGCTCGGTGCTGGGACCGCAGCTATTTACAATATACCTCAATGATTTGGATTAAGGGATTCAAAGTAACATTAGCAAATTTGCAGATGACACAAAGCTGGGTGGCAGTGTGAACTGTGAGGAGGATGCTATGAGAATGCAGGGTGACTTTTACAGATTGGGAGAGTGGGCAGATGCATGGCAGATGAAGTTTAATGCGGATAAATGTGAGGTTATTTACTTTGGTAGCAAAAACAGGAAGGCAGATTACTATCTAAATGGCATCAAGTTGGGGAAAGGAAGTACAACGGGATCTGGGGGACCTTGTACATCAGTCTATGAATGTAAGCATGCAGGTACAGCAGGCAGTGAAGAAAGCGAATGGCATGTTGGCCTTTATAACAAGAGGAATCAAATATAGGAGCAAAGAAGTCCTTCTGCAGTACAGAGCCCTAGTGAGACCACACCTGGAGTACTGTGTGCAGTTTTTGTCCCCTAATTTGAGGAAGGACATTCTTGCTATTGAGGGCATGCAGCGTAGGTTTACACGGCTAATTTCCGGGATGGCGGGACTGTCATATGCTGAAAGAATGGAGCAGCTGGGCTTGTACACTCTGGAGTTTCGAAGGATGAGAGGGCATCTCATTGAAACATATAAGATTGTTAAGGGCTTGGACACGCTAGAGGCAGGAAACATGTTCCCGATCTTGGGGGAGTCCAGAACCAGGGGCCACAGTTTAAGAATAAGGAGTAAGCCATTTAGAATGGAGACGAGAAAACACTTGTTCTCACAGAGTGGTGAGTCTGTGGAATTCTCTGCCTCAGAGGGCGGTGGAGGCAGGTTCTCTGGATGCTTTCAAGGGAGAGCTAGATAGGGCTCTTAAAAATAGCGGAGTCAGGGGATATGGGGAGAAGGCAGGAACGGCGTACTGATTGGGGATGATCAGCCATGATCACATTGAATGACGGTGCTGGCTCGAAGGGCCGAATGGTCTACTCCTGCACCTATTGTCTATTGTCTACTTAAAACCTGCATTTTACAGCTTTTTTCTTGAATCTGAAGCTGACACACTATACAAAATATTTAACGCTTTAATTATGCATGAAAGTGGTTTATATGACAGAAACGAGAAGTGCATCTGATTCAGTTTAATATCTGTATATTTTGAGCCAATAGTGAAAATATGCATCTTGAGGCTGATTGTCAATGTTTTCACACTGTCAGACTACTGTCTCCTGTCAGTTTTTTAAATTAAATGTGTACCTTTCTGTTCAAGTTATGCGTTTGAAAGGTTAATGTGATTCACTAGCAACCAAACATCCTCTGGAGAAACATAGTGGGTCAGGCAGCATCAGTGAGTGGAAAGAAAGGGTTGATGCTTCGGGTCAAAGTCCTACATCAACACAGGGTCTAGCAGAGTTCTCCTGGCCTTCCCCACTCACCTTTTATCTTGCATAAACCTAACTGCATCCAAGACTGCTGCAGATTCTGATTTTTTTTTCTCCATGTCCTTGATACTAACCCTAGATGCGAGTTCCTGTGCCCTGGATGCCCTTAGAATCTTGCATATCTCTAACTCTTCCAATTTAACGCATGCACCACAAGCTGTCATTCCTGCTGCTATCAGGACTCTTAAGCTTTCGATTTCCTTCAAAAACATCTACTTCTATAAACTTTTAACATGCTTAACAAGGCTTTTACTTGCCTACTTTAATATCCTGATGACATCTAAGATGTTTTTAGTTAGGCACATGGATATGCAGGGAATGGAGGAATATGATCATGTGCAGGCAGATGAGATTATTTGAACTTGGCACCATGTTCGGCACAATGTACTGTGCTGTTCTATG
This sequence comes from Leucoraja erinaceus, assembly GCF_028641065.1. Classification (NCBI taxonomy): domain Eukaryota; kingdom Metazoa; phylum Chordata; class Chondrichthyes; order Rajiformes; family Rajidae; genus Leucoraja; species Leucoraja erinaceus. Next base: position 35,272,416 of record NC_073384.1, on the reverse strand, counting down.
TTCTGTGGCATTGTGACATTGGAGGTGCAAAATAAATACAGGCTATTGTTCTGTTAGGTGACCTGATTCGCTCTATAACTGATTACTTGGGTTATGGATTGAACTTGGGTTTGAACTAATCCCTGTCTCCCAGATTTGGATAATTTGTCTCTATATATTTTCCATTTATAGAGTCACAGTATCATACAGCATGGAAATAGGCTTTTCGGCCCAACTTGCCTACAAAGATGCCCCATCTACATTAGTCCCACCTGCCCAAGTCTGACTCATATCCCTCTCAACCTTTCCTACCCATGTGCTTGTCCAAATGTCTTCTAAATGATGCCATCGTACCTGCCTCAACATACACTCTGGCAGCTAGTTCCATATACCCACCAATGTCTGTGTGGAAAAAGTTGTCCCTCAGGTTCCAATCAAATCTTCCCCCTCTCCCTTTAAACCTATGTCCTCTGGTTCTTGATTCCCCTCCTTGGGTAAAGGTCTCTGTGCATTTAACCTATTTTTTTACCTCATGATCTCATACACCTCTATATGATCACCCCTCACCCCCCCTGCACGCCAAGGAATAAAGTCCTAGCCTACCCAATCTCTCCCTATAGCTGAGGCCCTGAAGTGCTGTCAACATCTTTGTAAATATCTGGATTTTTTTCAGCTTAACAGCGTCTTGTAGCGGGGGCTTGCAGGAATCCAGCTAGAAACTAGTCGGACACGAGTTGTGTACACTAGATGTGTTTATTCTTTCCAATACAGCTCCCCTACTCCTCGCAGGACACGGGCGTTGCCCGGCCTTGGGTTGCCACCAGTTGCTGCCACATGACCCCCCCCCAGAACCAGAGGCACCGAACCGGACGGGACGCCGAACGAGGTGGCCCGAACGCGTAGATACAATCCCACGCCCTGGGGGCTTGCTCGGTTTGGAAGAATCTCCGGGAGCCACATGGACTGGCTTGCTCAGGTCCAAGTGGGCCGGTTTCAAACGAGCCACAGACACAGTTTCACGCCGGTCTCCCATGTCCAAATCAAATGTAGCAGGCCCGTGCCGCAGCACGCGAAAGGGACCTTCATACGGGCTGCAAGGGCGACCTGTGGGAGTCACGGCGAAGAAAAACGTACGGGCAGCCCATCAACGGCAGTGGCACATGGGAAGGGACCACTCCATGACGCGACGTTGGGATGGGAGACAGGGCACTGACAAATATTAGCAAATTTGCAGATGACACAAAGCTTGGTGGCAGTGTGAACTGTGAGGAGGATGCTATGAGAATGCAGGGTGACTTTTACAGATTGAGAGAGTGGGCAGATGCATGGCAGATGAAGTTTAATGCGGATAAATGTGAGGTTACCACTTTGGTAGCAAAAACAGGAAGGCAGATTACTATCTAAATGGCATCAAGTTGGGGAAAGGAAGTACAACGGGATCTGGGGGACCTTGTACATCAGTCTATGAATGTAAGCATGCAGGTACAGCAGGCAGTGAAGAAAGCGAATGGCATGATGGCCTTCATAACAAGAGGAATCGAATATAGGAGAAAAGAGGCCATTCTGCAGTTGTACAGAGACTAGTGAGACACCTTTTCACACAGAGAGTGGTGAGTCTGTGGAATTTCTGGTCCCCTAATTTGAGAGGCAGGTTTCCTTGCTTTCAAGAGAGAGTGCTAGCGTAGGTTTAAAAATAATTCCCGGTCAGGGGATATGGGGACTGTCTAATAACTGTTTCAGAGAATGGACGCAGCTTGGCTTGTAAATCTGGATCTCCTTTTCTGATAGGGTATTTCATTGAAATTTTCATGTCAACTTTTGTTAAGGGCTTGAACACGCTAGAGGCAGGAAACATGTTCTCGATGTTGGGGTAGTCCAAAACCAGGGGCCACAGTTTAAGAATAAGCATGAAGCCATTGAGAACTGAGACGAGGAAACACCTTTTCACACAGAGAGTGGTGAGTCTGTGGAATTCTCTGTCTCAGAGGGTAGTAGAGGCAGGTTTCCTAATGCTTTCAAGAGAGAGCTAGATAGGGCTCTTAAAAATAGCGGAGTCAGGGGATATGGGGAGAAGGCAGGAACGGAGTACTGATTGGGGATGATCAGCCATGATCAGATTGAATGGTGGTGCTGGCTCGAAGGGCTGAATGGCCTACTCCTGCACCTATTGTCTATTGTCTATTGATTCTCTCCCGCAAGCGGATCAGCACCGATGACGGGGGTTCCTGGGACCCATCAGCAGCAGGGACAAACTCCTCGGGGATGTTGAGCGGAGCACCACATACCAACTCCGCGGAGGACGATGACAGATCCTCCGAACCCCCAACAGGACCCATGGCAACTCGTCCATACACCAAGGGCCTGTGAGACGAGTCTTCAGGACGGCCTTCAGACAGTGGTGGAACTGCTCCACCAACCCATTTGACTGGGGATGGTACGCTATCGCGTGGTGGAGCTGCGTCCCCAACAGGCAGGCCATGGAGGACCACCGTTCAGACATGAACTGGGGGCCACGGTCGTACGTGATGTGAAATGGAACCCCAAAGCGGGCAATCGAAGTTGGCACGAGGGCACGAGCACACGACTGAGTTTAAGTGTCCGTGAGCGGGATGGCCTCTGGCCACCGCGTAAAACGGTCAACCACCGTAAGCAGGTGTGAAACACCATGGGACAGAGGAAGTGGCCCCACGATGTCCACGTGTATGTGATCGAACCGCCGGCGTGGCACTGCGAAGTCTTGAACGGGCGCCCGGACGTGTCGATGCACCTTTGATGTCTGGCACGGGATGCACCTGCTTCCGAAGTCTGTGCCACATAAACCTTGCGGCCACCATAGCGACTGTGGCCCGAATGGATGGGTGTGCCAGTCCATGGATCACATCAAAGATGCAACGGCGCCAGGCCGCCGGAACGATAGGCCTCAGCTGACCCGTGGATATGTCACAGAGGATGGAACCCGATGGACCCAACAGCACGTCCTCAAGCACCAAGCCAGAGATCGCGGTGCGGTACACCGGCATCTCATCGTCTGCCAGCTGGGTCGCCGCCAAGGCGGAGTAATCTATTCCCGAGGCCGGGTTAAGTACGGCTGCAATTGCCGGATGGTTCAAAGTATCCGCCACGAGGTTGCATTTCCCAGCGATGTTTCGGACGTCCGTTGTATACTCCGAAATAGCCGCCAGCTGGCGCTGCTGACGGGCGGATCAAGGATCCGAAACCTTCACGAAAGCAAACGTGAGGGGCTTGTGGTCCGTGAAGGCTACGAAGGAACAGCCCCCGAGGAAGTATCAAAAGTGCCGCACTGTGAGGTGTAAGGCGAGCAACTCCCGGTCGAAAGCGCTGTAGCGCAGCGCTCAGGTGATGGCTAAAGAAGGTGAGAGGCCGCCAAAGGCCGTTACCCGACTGTTGCAAAACGCCGCCGACCGCAGAGTCCGAAACATCCACGATAAGGGCTGTGGGGGTGTCGGCTGACGGATGCACGAGCATAGTCGCCCGAGCCAAGGCCTTCTTCGCCCCTTCAAACGCCGCCGTGGCGACAGCGTCCCACTGTATCTCCTTTTGCTTGCCCGTCAGCAGCTGGAAAACCGCAAAAGTTTGGCAGCAACCGGAACGAACCAGTGGTAAATTGTGACCATCCCTACGAACTACCGGAGGCCACACACCGTAGCAGGCCGAGGGAACTGGCGGATTGCCTCAACCCTGGCCGGCAGAGGCACTGCTCCTTGCCCTGTCACCCGATACCCCAGGAAGTTGATGGGCTGAAGGCCAAATTGGCACTTGCTGGGGTTAATTACGAGGCCATGGTCACTGAGGCGCTGGAAGAGTAGACGCAGGTGGGCACAGTGTTCCTCTCGCGAGCGACTTGCCACGAGGATGTCGTCCAAGTAGACAAACAGGAAGTCGAGCCCGCTGTCGTTTCACGGAAACGAACATGGCTGGCGGCATTGGCAGGCTGCTGAACCCCAGCGCTGGTGGTAAAAGCACCACATTCTTCTCCTTGGATCTCCTGGGTCCTGCTCAGCCATCCTCATCTCCTTGTGCCACTTGTCTTGTCTGTGGCTCTTGTGGGCGTGGCCCTGTTGTGGGCGTGGTCCGGGGTCGCTGGGCCTGCCAGGTCGTTGAATCAATCCGGTCCAGCGATTCTGGGGACTCCAGCGGTTCCAGGTATTCCAGCGTGCCCACTTGCTGCTGGTCAGAAATCCACAGCTCGTCAGCGCGGGCCGCTAGCTGATCGAATCATCGAAGCTCTCCCCCGCGAGCTTCCGGCGGATGTCTCGCGGCAACTGCTGCAGGGAGGTAAATTCAAAGAGCGGGGAGGGCAGGTGGTTGCCCATGAGTGTGAGCATCTCGCTCATTAGGGCCGAGGGCATCCGTTCGCCGAGCCCACCCATGTTAAGGACCTGACAGGCGCTCTGCATTCAGCTCGGCCCGTAGATCCGGAGCAGCAGCACCTTGAGGCCTGCGTACCTAACCACCACTGGCGGATTATCCAGGTAAGGAATGACCCGACCGGTCGTCAGCTGGTCAAGTGCGCTTACCACATAGTGATAGCGAGTCTCATCGGCTGTAACGGCGCGGATGTAAAATTGTGATTCGGCCTGTTGAAACCAAACCCCTGGCTGCGATGTCCAAAATGTAGGTAGCTTTTGGAAGACCGTGTTGAGTTCGATCACGTCGGTCTCGTAGGTGGCAGCGGCAGAATGTAGCAATGTTACAAAATTTTGAGATTTAAAAAATCAAGTCTGCAATTTATCCCATCAGATAAAGCATAAAAATAAGTTTAATTTGATACCTAGTTCACTTTCATATCTTCAGTATTAAAAAGGTTATGGCCATTTTCATACTCGGAAATTAGCATCTTGTTCCCTATTGCTTTTCCATTGACTTCACACAAAAGCTGTGATCGAGGACAGTCAAAAGCCCATAACTTTCTTTAAAATTAAGTGAACCGAATGAAATTTTCAGTTATTATAGATTGAACCATTCTGAAGCAAATATAAAACATCTTACGGATGACCTGAAATTAAAGCATATAATTAGTTAGTTACCTAATTGTAGCTAATTACAAAATTGACCATTGTGACGGAAATAGTAATAAACACCCAGACTGCCTTGAAAATTCAAAAATGTGATATTCTCAAGATCAGAACATTAATATTATTGCATTTTATGCTGTAAGTCTGTAACAGATAGGTAAATAAATTACAATTTCTAGCAATAGACCAAGTCTTTATAGAGAAAATCAGTTGCCAACTGGTACATTGGCATATAATAATCAGTAGCATCATCATACTCCTCAGATTGTAACCAATAAGCAAATCTGTACACCTTGTTTTTCCTCAACTTTTCAATTTTGGCATTGTAATCTACAAGTTTTTGCTCTTCAAACCACGCATGACATGCCTTTCTGCCCACTGCTTTCCCATTAAGAATGTCCTTTAGATCATCACATTTGAAGTAGTCCATATTCGGATAATCTCTGCAAATGCTGTCTAAATCAGTCTCTTTTGCTGGGCATTTGGATTGACAATTTTGCATTTCTTCTTCGGAGACATCTGTTTAAAATGTAAAGGGAAAAAAACACTGAACAGCATTAACGAAAACAAGTTATTATTTGTAGTTTTAGTAAAAGGTTAAATGCTAAAACAAATAGTAAATACCCAACAAAAAAATATTCATCAGTTTCATCAAAATTAAATTCATTTAATCAATTAAATTCATCTGAATTCAATTACGAGATCTAAACATCTATCCATTCCTTAAGAAAAGGATATTTTTTTTAAATAGCCTGTATCCAAATAACAAACTAATCCCATTCACACAAGAAATCACAATATAACATGATATTTAAATCTCACTGTCATGAACATATGCCAGATGGAAGGAATTTAATGTTTAATTCCTATAAATTAATCTAGAAACATCCACTCTCAATATAATCAAATTTATTATTTTTTGCACAAAACATGTGGCTAAAACTGTGTGGATATTTAGTATAAAAATATTGATTATGGAGAGACAATAACAAAAAATATAGACGATTTAGATGCTCTTCCGACATGATAGTCCAAAAAAAATAGGATTTAAATCATCTTGCGAGTGGGTGTTTCGGGAATGTGATCGATTGGAAAGTTGCCGTTGCCGTGAATTTTAACCCCATATCAGCAGGCAAGACACTGCTGATTTGTATGGGGCCCAAATAAGACTTTTTCGCAATGTAAAATTAGACTAAAGCCACCCCAAGAAGCAAGATTATATGTGAAATACACGACTTACCTTTTGTTTTGTCCTGATATTACGATCTGTCACGTTGTAGGCGTTGAGGGCGTTCGAAGTCGCTTTTTACTTTAATCCAACTATTAAATTGTCCGGCGATTTATTAAAAAAAACGGGAAAGGAATTCCGATCAATTTCTCTTTAGCAGACCGAGGAAATCCCTCTCCGTCAAGCGATACAAACCTGCATTTTAATCCCGCTCCCCCCCCACACTCAAAGGCACCAAAGTCGCACACACAGCCAATGGCAGATCTGCAGCGCCGCTGAAGGTAGGTTTTGTAACATCGATACAGAATGCATTTTTCTTTCCAAATTTCCCTTCCAGGATTACACTCCGAGGCGTCGGGGTCACCAGTGTAGCGGGAGTCCAGCCAGAAGCTAGATGGACACGAGCTGTGTGCACTAGACGTGTTTATTCTCTCCAATACAGCTCCCTACTCCTCGCACGACACGGGCGTTGCCCGGCCTTAAATACCAACTCAGGTACCGACCCCGTGGCTAGTGCCTCCCACACCAAGATGCCGCCCTCTAGAGCCGATGGTTCGTTGTGCCCTTGTGTTGCACCAGGTGCCGCCACAATCTTTCCTATAGCAGGGTGATCAAAACTGAATACAATACTCCAAATGTGGTCTCACCAATATTTTGTACAATTTATCTTGGTATCTTGATAATTTTCATATAAACCATTTTATTCCTGAAGCTTTCTCTTATCAGTTTTGGAGCCATAGCAATATTGCAGCAGAGACTTTGCAAACTCATTGCAGCAAAGACATTACTATATATAGTACAAGGAGAAGGAGGCTGTGATGTGGATACTGCTTGGATAAATTGTTAATATGTGCATTGAAATAAGTTTGCAAAATAATGTTTTTCTTTTTACAAAGCTATGTATATGGTCCTTTGAATTCCAGGTTTATTTTGATTACATGCGGAGCTGGATCCAGATGTTACAGCATTTACCTCAGGCCTCTCACAGTCTGAAGAACCTTCTAGAAATAGAATGGAATTTTACCAAAGAAATAACGCCTTGCATACGAGGAGGAGAAGCTCAAGCTGGAAAGCTCTTTTGGTAGGATCCGTGCATTCAAAAAGAAATGCAGTTAATTTCATTTGGATTTATTTTACTAAATGAAGGGATCAAATTCCATTTTTATTCATCAGAAATATTCCTGGTTGGTACGTTTAGTGTTATAGTTTTCGAGATGCTGCATGGAAATTGGCCCTTCGGCCAACTGAGTGCACGCCGACCATCGATTATCCGTTCACAATAGTTCTATGTTATACCATCTTCTCATCCACTCCCAACACATTGAGGGGCAATTTTACCTGCAGAGGTAATTTACAAAGGACAAATTAAAATTCAAACCTGCACGTCTTTGGGATGTGGGAGGAAGCCAGAGCATGCGGTGGAAACCCACGCAGTCATAGTTAGAACGTGCAAACTCCACACAGACAACACCTAGGTTTCTGGTACTGTGAGGCAGCAGGAGTACCAGTCAAATGCCAAAGAATTATTAATTTTTCCAGCTTAAAAATCGTTAAAAATAGACGAGAAATATTAATTGAGGGCCTTGCCCATCTCCTGCAGCTCCAAAGATTGATGTCCAATTCGGTCCTTGAGGGGCTCACTTTTCCTCCTGGTTTACCCTTTTCCCCTTGATATTCATGTGAAAGCACTTTGGAATCTCCTCAATCTACTCTGCCTAAGCTAGAACCTATTATTAAGAAAGTGATGATAGGGCATTTGGAAGATATTTATTGGTATTGGTAGAACAGCATGGATTTTACAAAGATGTAATAATTTTCGATAAATCTACTTTTGTGAGATTTGAACGTGCAGAGTACAGGCAGTATCTCCATTATAGGAGCACTGGCCTATGAAATTTTACTTTACAAATATTTTCCGATGGATTTTGAAACAATTGTTTGAAACAAGTTTAGCTCCCCTAACCTTCACAGCAGAGCGTCACAGGGGAGTCGGTGAGATAAACCAGGGGATTTGGAGTTGGCCAGTGGAGTCGGTGCCTGAACATGCTGCCAGGGTCGAGGCAAGGTTTTCAGCGGGAATTAGTAGCTTGAGCGGCAGTGTGGCTGTAGTATAGGGGGGTAGATCTACCAGCTGCTGCGGGCTTGCATGCATCTTCTGCCAGTTGACAAAAGGGCATTTCCACATGCCTTCTCTCCCCCAACGCCGGGCTATAATATTCATAAACTGGGCAGAGCTGGAAGCGCCTAGCAGACTCTCTCTGCACAGTGGTAGAGTTACTGCCTTACAGCGCCAGAGATCTAGGTACGATCCTGACTATGGGTGCTGTCTGTACAGGGTTTGTATGTTCTTCCTGTGATCACATGGGTTTTCTCCGGTTTCCTCCCACATTCCAAAGACGTTCAGGTTTGTAGGTTAATCGGCTTCAGTAAAATAATTGGAGTTGTCCCTAGTATGTAGGATAGTGCTAGTATACGGGGATTGCTGTTTGGAGCAGATTCGGTGACTGAAGGATCCGTTTTCGGATTGTATTCCTAAAACTAAAACTAAAACAAACTCGCTCACTCACCAAGTCAGTGAGGTGGAGTGGCGGCCACTCTTCCCGCACCTGCTAGCTCTCCTGTCATGCCTGTTTTTGCAGCCCTCTCCCACACACTGTTTCTGGTCCTTTCTCACTCACCAATAATTCTGGTTACGAACAGTTCTCGTGAACGGAGCCCTGCCGTAACCAGAGGACTGCCTGTAAATTGGGGAGAAGAAGGGATCAGGGTATTTGGACTTTGAGAAAGCAAGGCGGTTAATAAACAACATTAGAGCATGCAGATTGGGGATAATATACAGGACAGGTTAATGAACAAAAAAGTGAAGATAGGATTCAATAATTTAGGGTTGGGAGCATGAGACCAGAAAGGTGCGAGGATTGGTGCTGGGACCCACAATCAATGACTGGAGCAGGGGCAGCAGCCAACACCTCAATGCAGGAATTATTTTGTGTGTGAAGCTCTAATTAGAACTTTGGCATGGCTGCAAACTGGACTGAACAAGTGGTTAATTTACACTCTCTCTTCAGTGACATAGCTGGAATGTTGCTGAAGTCTACAGGAGAGTTCTTGGATTCAGGTCTCCCGGAAAGCTGTGACGAATTGTGGGCGAGTGCTGATGACAGCACAGCATCCGATGAAATCAGGTACTGCAAATATTACCATGACCATTGAAAACAGTCTAATGAACATGTCTTGTCATCGATGTGCTGAAGTCAAGTCAAGTTTATTCGTCACATACACATAGATGTGCAGTGAAATGAAAAGTGGCAATGCTCGCGGACTGTGTGCAAAAAACAAACAAACTACAAACAGAATGGAACAGAATCACATATTCTTTTACATATTATATATTGTGGGAGGAAAGAAAAAGGAAAAAAAAACAGCAATTTAAAAAAAACAGTAGACTGGTACGGTAAAGTTAGTCCCTGGTGAGGTAGGAGTTTACAGTCCTATTGGCCTCTGGGAAGAAACTCCTTCTCAACCTCCATTCTCACAGCATGGCAACGGAGGCGTTTGCCTGACCGTAGCAACTGGAACAGTCCGTTGCAGGGGTGGAAGGGGTCTGCCATGATCTTACTGGCTCTGGAGTTACACCTTCTGATGTATAGTTCCTGCAGAGGGGCGAGTGAAGTTCCCATAGTGCGTTCGGCCGAACGCACTTCTCTCTGCAGAGCCTTCTTGTCCTGGGCAGAGTAGTTCCCAAACCAAATCGTAATATTTCCAGACAAGATGCTTTCCACAGCCGCTGAGTAGAAGCCCTGGAAGATCCTCAGACACTCTGAATTTCCTCAATTGCCTGAGGTGGTAAAGGCACTGTCTTGCCTTACTCACGAGTGCTGCAGCGTGTGATGTCCATGCCATATCCTCAGAGATGTGGACTCCCAGATATTTAAAACAGCTCACCCTATCCACAGTATCTCCATTTATCCTCAATGGTGTGTACGTCCTCGGATGATGTGCCCTCCTAAAGTCCACGATCAGCTCCTTCGTTTTTTTGATGTTCAAGAGGAGGCTGTTGTCCTGACACCAGAGTGCCAGATCAGCCACCTCCTCCCGGTAGGCCTTCTCATCGTTGCCTGAGATCAGGCCCACCAACACAGTGTCATCAGCAAACTTGATTATCGAGTTGGAGCTGAACCTAGCCACACAGTCATGTGTGTACAGGGAGTACAATAGGGTGCTGAGGACGCAACCCTGGGGGGATCCTGTGCTCAGGGTGAGCGAATTTGATGTATTTCCCCCCCATCTTGACTACCTGGGGCCTGGTGGTGAGAAAGTCCAGGGCCCAGGCACACAGGGGGGTGTTGAGCCCTAATTCCAGTAGCTTCTCAGCCAATCTGGTGGGGACTATCGTGTTGAAGGCTGAACTGAAGTCTATGAACAGCATCCTCATATAGCCCCCCTTCTGGCTGTCCAGATGAGAGAGAGCTGTGTGCAGAACCTGGGAGACCGCATCGTCCGTGGATCTGTTCGGACGGTATGCGAATTGTAACGGGTCCATGTTGCGAGGGACGAAGGAGCAGATGTGTTTCTTCACCAGACTCTTCTGTGAATCGTACAGTCTCTTCTGTGAATCGTAAAATATTTAAGAGTGTCTGCAGATTTTATTTTAAACATCACTTCCATTACGATACTGTAGTAACTGCAAATGATTGGTATTTTCTCTGCGTAGAAAGGAACTGCAGATGCTGATTTACACTGAAGATACACACAAAATGCTGGAGTAACGCAGTGGAACAGGCAGCATCTCTGGAGAGAAGGAATGTGTGATGTTCAGGTCGAGACCGTTCTTCAGACTGAGAGTCAGGGGAGAGAGAAGCTAGTGATATTCTGCAGCCTACCTCTGCTCCTACACTCAAAGTTTTTAAACAGCCTTGTCTTTTCCAATGTCGCCAGTTAGTTGGAGCAAAACATTTGAATTATTTATGTTTGGTGTCTCAGTGCTAGCAATTTCCCAGGTTAATGATTCCTAAAAAGGACACACAGTGGTGGAGTAACTCATCAAGTCAGATAGCATCTCTGGAGACATGGATAGGTGACATTTTGGGTCAGGACCCTTCTTTGGAAAGTCCTTTTGTATACTAACCAACATCTGCAGTTTCTCGTTTTTACACCATTACAAACTTAACCAATACCTATGATAAGTATTATCGTATAATTTTCACCTGACATCATTACAAATATACCTACGTATCATCCAGACAAATAATCTGTAATGCTATTTCAGAATTGCGATCCAGGTGGATCAATGTCACCAATGTGTGGCACAGTGGCACAGCTAATATTGCTGCTGCCTCACAGTACCAGAGACACTGTTTGATGCGGACTTTGGTTACTGCCTGTGTGGAGTTTGCATATTCTCTCTGCGACTGTACGAGTTTCCTCCAGGTGCTCCAGTTTGCTACCACATCCCAAAGACATGCGAGTTTGCAGGTTAATTGGCCTCGGTAAAATTGCCCCTTAATGTGTAGTGAGTGGATGAAAAAGGGGGATAACATGGAGCTAGTGTGAACAGGTGATTGATGGTCAGCGTGGAGTCGTTAAGTTTAGTTTAGTTTAGATATACAGCACGGAAACAGGCCCTTCGGCCCACCGGGTCCACGCCGACCAACGATCCCCGCACATTAACACAATCCTACACACACTAGGGACAATTTTACATTTACCACGCCAATTAACCTACAAACCTGTACGTCTTTGGAATGTGGGAGGAAACCGAAGATCTCAGAGAAAACCCATGCAGGTCACGGGGAGAATATACAATCTCCGTACAGACAAGCACCTGTGGTCAGGATCAAACCTAGGTTTTCGGCGCTGAAGGGCCTGTCTTCATGGCTTTTAAAGGGTAAAACTAAAACCAAAACCTGCTAATTGGCCCACCATCTTTGTGGAGTTTGGTTGGCGTACAAAATGACTTGGGCAAACTACCTAAATGTACCTTTCCCATGCCCGATTATGAACAACATTGGTGACAACCGAAGGAAGAGAGGAGAAAGGGAAGAATAATTAGTTGGACCTGCATAGAGTCATGGAGTGATACATTGTGGAAACGGGTCCTTCAGCCCAACATGCCCACACCGGCCAACATGTCTTAGCTACACTAGACCCATGTGCCCGCGTTTGGTCCATATCCCTCCAAACCTGTCCTATCGATCCACCTGTCTAACTGTTTCTTAAATGTTTGGATAGTCCCTGCCTGAACTACCTCCTCTGGCAGCTTGTTCCACACACCCACCACTCTTTGTGTTAAAAAGTTATCCCTCAGATTCCTATTAAATCTTTTCCTCTTCACCTTAAACCTATGTCCTCTGGTCCTTGATTCACCTTCTCCGGGCAAGAATCACTGTGCATCTACCCAACCTATTCCTCTCATGATTTTATACACCTTAATAAGATCCCTCCTAATCCTGCAGCGCTCCAAGGAGCAGAGTTGCAGCTTACACAACCTCTCCCTATAGCTCAGACCATCTAGCCCTGGCAACATCCTTGTAAATCTTCTCTATACCCTTTCCAGCTTGACAACATCTTTCCTATCACACAATACTCTAAATGCGGCCTCACCAACATCTTATACAACTGCAACATGACCTCCCAACTTCTATATCCAATACTCTGACTGATGAAGACTAATGTGGCAAACGCCTTTTTGACCATCCTATCTACCTACGACTCCACCTTCAAAGAACCATGCACCTATGTAAAGTGAAATATTTGGGGTGTGCATGTTTCTCTTTAACAAAAATGTTTAAGCCATGTTTCTTGAAGCTGCTTGTGCTTATTTGATTGCCTCTAGAAGTTTTTTTCCCCCCTATTTTCTTATCATTGAAACTCAAATATTGGAAAAGTGTTAGTAATGGATTTTTTTTTTTTCCCCCGACTATTATTTTGTGTGGGATTCTTTCCAGAGAGGTGAATGTGTGATGTAACTGTCTTCACAGGAGATCCATTATAGAGACCAGTCGTGCATTAAAAGAGCTCTTTCACGAAGCTCGGGAGAGAGCATCCAAGGCTCTGGGTTTTGCTAAAATGCTGAGAAAGGTAATGTATATATGGGCATTGGTGAAAATAGTGTAAACATGGATAAATGTAGTGTAATAAATTAATACATAACTCTTGGAAAGAATATTTTTCAACATTGAAATTTGTTTTTCTTTTGATTCAGGACCTAGAAATAGCAGCAGAATTTACTTTGTCGGCTCCTGTACCAGATTTTTTAGAAGCTCTTAAAACAAAAAAATATGTCAAGGTAGGTTTTTCTTTTTAAATGTTGCCTATCATTAACCACACTGATGTGTATTCCATATGTCAGCATATTCAGTTGAAGTAGTATCTTGCTCTGAACTCGGCGGGGAAAAGGGATTTTGTTCCCTAGTTTGAATTGATATTGGTTTATTATTATCTGAGGTACAGAGAAAAGCTTTTGTTTGTGTACTATCTAGTCAAATCAAATACTAGTACAATCAAGCCCAACACAAATACATTAGGTAGTTTCCTCCACACGCAAACTGAAAGAACACCACCTCATATTCCGCTTGGGTATGAACATTGAATTTGCCAATTTTAGGTAAGCTGTAACAACCACCCCCTCCCCATCCCCTCCCCACCTATTTCTCCTGGACTTGCACATATATCTCTTCTCCCCCTTTCCCTCCACCTACATTCCTTCCTCTAGCTTAACAATTCGCAACTCTTCAATGCATTTGATTTACACCTTCTGTTTTTTTATCTCCAGCCTTTGTCTATCTGCCTTTCAAGAACTCCCCTCACCTATTACCAACCATGCTCCGTCCCACCCCTTCCTCCTCCCTACAATCAGTCTGAAGAAGGGTCCCAACTCGAAACATCACCCTATCCATGCTCTCCAAAGATGTTGCCTGACCCGTAGTTACTCCAGCACATTGTCTTTTTTTGCCTAAGGTAAAAGTTGGTTCAGTGGGACTGCTGCACAGGCAGCCCCCAGGTTACCACAGGGTTCGGTTTCTGAGAACTGTTTATAACCTGAATTATTCGGAAGTGAGAAATGATTGGAAACAGTGTGTGGGAGATGATTGCAGAAATAGGGAGCAAGCGTGGGAAGAATGGCCTCCAGCCGGCCTCACTGACTTAGTGAGTGAATCCCACAATGCTTGGAGCGTGCAGCGTTTGGAGAGAGCAGGAAAGTCTGTATTTGCACGGGGTGATCGGTGGAGACGAGGCTGAATGAAAGACACACACAAAAGAAATATGAAGAATGGACTCCAACAAAGAAACTCCACAATTAGAGAAGTAGATGTCAGCTCTGCATCGTGAGAAGAGATTGTGGATTGCAAATCATAGAAAATTGCTTTGTTATTATCAAAGGTTGAAAGTGAAACTTGAAACATGTCTAGACATGCTGTGATTGAAAAGTTCACAAGGTATGGAGGTAACCTTAATCAATAAGTGGATGGAGGTAACCTTAATCAATAAGCTGTATGTAATTCAAGGCAAGTCGATTTATTTCAAGCTAAATTCCTTTATGCTATGGGATTAGATACTTGCATAATTTTTGTCTTTTGACATAAACTATGGTTATGTTGCCCGGTGTTACATGTGAAATAATAAATGCTAGGTCCTGCAGCAATCTCTGCCATGGGTTAGACAGAAAACTTGTAAGAGGAACAGTCATTGGTGAGATTGTAGGAAAGAACTGCAGATGCTGGTTTAAATCAAAGGTAGACGCAAAATACTGGAGTAACTCAGGCAGCATCTCTGGATAGAAGGAATGGGTGACGTTTCGGGTCGAGACCCTTCTTCATACTGATGTCAGGGGAGTGGACGGGTATTGAAATAAAATGTAGTCAGAGACATTAAGACTGGTAGGAGAACTGGGAAAGGAGAGGCGATGAAAAGAGAGGGAAAGCAAGGGCTACTTGAAGTTAGAGAAGTCCATGTTCATACCGCTGGGGTGTAAACTACCCAAGCAAAATATGAGGTGCTGTTCCTCCAATTTGCACAGGGCCTCACTCTGACAATGGAGGAGGCCCAGGACAGAAAGGTCAGTGTGGGAATGGGTGGGAGAGTTAAAGTGTTGAGCAACCAGGAGATCAGGTAGGTTTAGGCCAGGGGTTCCCAACCTTTTTCGTCCAGTTTACCCCTGGCAACTTTAATAGCACATAACAATGGTATTTCACTTATTTATGAACAACTAATGACGAACAGATACCGGTATACCAGAACCAAACACAGTCAGTCAATGAAAAAAATGTACAAATTAGGAATCAACAAATTTACCCCCTGGGTAGGAGAAATTTCCCCCCTGGGGATAAATTTACCCCAGGTTGGGAACCCTTGGTTTAGGCGGACCGAGCGGAGGTGTTCAGCGAAACGATCTTGGTCTCGCCGATGTGCAGGAGAGTAATTGGTGAGGGGTGGGCGATCACCACCGTTCGTTAAGATGTGGCCAATTTCAGACTACTGTGCCCGCTGATAAAACCAATACCAGTATTTAATCCCAAAGGAGACAGATTTTTAGCTGGAAATAAAATAACCATCCTTTAATTATACACAAGCATATTGATTGGAAGATCCATCCACTTTACCCTTAAAATTATATTAAATCAACCATGAACTTTCCCATAGACCTCTTATTTTAAATGAACTGGGGTAAATAATTCCAAAAGTTCATCACCGTCTGTGTGAAGAAATTTCTCTAATTTTGCTCTAAACCGCCTACCCCACTTTGAATCTGGTTTTTATTTAGAAACATAGAAACATAGAAATTAGGTGCAGGAGTAGGCCATTCGGCCCTTCGAGCCTGCACCGCCATTCAATATGATCATGGCTGATCATCCAACTCAGTATCCCGTACCTGCCTTCTCTCCATACCCCCTGATCCCCTTAGCCACAAGGGCCACATCTAACTCCCTCTTAAATATAGCCAATGAACTGGCCTATGAAATTCCCCATTTGACTGATGGGGAACTGTTAAGAGTAAGATTATATATCTCTACTTCCCGAGGAGATGGAGGAAATTCGACATGTCTCGAATGAATCTTACAGACTTTGACAGATGCACATCTGAAAGCATACTGTTGGGTTGCATTACAACTTGGTTAGGGAACAGCTCTGCCCAAGAGCGCAAGAAATTGCAGAGAGTTGTAGATGTAGCCCAGTCCACAGTCCAGAATCCCCCTATTGACTCTATCTGCACTTTACACAGCCTTGGGAAAAATAGCCAACATAATCAAAATTCTTTCCCATCCGAGTCATTCCTCCCCTTCCCTACTCCTGTCCGGCAAAAGATACAGAAGCTTGAAAGCGGGTACCACCAGACGCAGGAGGAGATTCTTCCCCTCTGTTATCAGGCTTGTGAACGGTCCTCCCATAAGCTAGTGTACTGCCTGATTTATCTCTACCCTCTTGTGGACATTGGATTTTGTCTGTGGAACTGATGCGCTACAATGCTGACAACTACATTCTGCTCTCTGTATCTTCCCTTTGTTCTATTTATTGTACTTGAGTTTGACGATTGTATTTATGTATAGTGTTAACTGATCTGTTTGGATAGTCTGCAAAACAAAGCTTTTCACTGTACCTCGGTATGTGAAAAGAATGAACCTAACTGACATGGCATACCTTTCACTCGCAGGTTCTCATTCCCAGTCTGGAGGACCTGCATATCTTTGTTGCTTGTGACCTTTCAGAGCGCAAGTCTCAGATACTCCAACTGCTGAGCGCAACTGCTGGCAAGGAATGTTCGAATGAATGCGATGAATCAGTGGACATAGCCTACCTACTCCTCACCAAAGCGCAGGAGGATTCCTGGAAATCATGGCAGGGCCACTCCATCAAAGTGCTGCCCCAGGTGGAAACAGTAGATACATTGAGAAGCATGCAGGTAAGCCTCATACAGTGGGTCAGATGCCATAATTACTCACCACACTTAGAGTCGTACAACACGGAAACAGGCCCGTTCCGCACAACTCCGTCATGCCGATCAAGATGCTCCATCTAAGCGAGGACCATTTTCTCGCTTTTGGACCATGTCCCTCTCAACTTTTTCTGTCCATGTACATGCCTCAACTACCTCCTCTGGCAGCTCATTCTACATACCCATCATTCTCTGAGTGAAAAAAGTTGCCCCTTAGGTTCCTATTCAATCTTTTCCCTCTCACCTTAAACCTATGTCCTCTAGTTCTTTGTTCCCCTACTCTAGGTAAAAGACATTCACCCTATCAATTCCCCTCATGATTTTATGCACTCTATAAGGTCACACCTTAGTCTGCGCTCCATGGAATAAATAAATAAAATCATAGCTTACCCAATCTCTCCCTATAGCTCAGGCCCTCAACTTTTGGCAACATCCTTTTAAATCATCTCTGCACTCTTTCAACTTAATGACATCCTTCCTTTATCAGGGTGTCACAAGACTCCAAATGTGGACTCACCACGTCTTCTATGAATGTAACTTAACGTTCCAACTTCATTACTCAATGCCCTGACTGTTGAATGCCAATCTATCAAAAGTCACCTTTACCACCCTATCTACCGGTGATTCCACTTTCAAGGAACTATGCACCCGTACTCCTAGATCTCTCTGCTCTACAACTCTCTCCAGGGCACTGCCATTCATTGTGAAGGTTTGCCCCGTTTTGACCACAAATTGACTACTTCACACTTACTGCCATTTATCTCCATTAGCCATTCCTCAACCTACCTGCTCAACTGATCAAGATCCTGCTGTGATTTTTTTCATAACCCTCTTCACATTTACAATACAACCTACTTCACTTGAGTAACAGTAGGAACAACTTGCATTTGTTTAGCAACGTACCCATAAAATGTCACAAGGTTTTTCATAGAAGCATTAATCAGTGGAGAAAAGGGGGAATGCAATGAAATGAATACAAGAACAGAAGTTACGAGAATAGATACAAAGTGCTGGCCAGGCAGCATCTCAGGAGAAAAAGGATGGGTGACATTTTGAGTCCAGACCCTTCTTCCGGCCTGAAGTACTCCAGCACTTTGTGCCTAACTTTGGTATAAACCAGCACCTGCAGTTCTTTATTTTTTACAGTAGCCAGTTGTAAAAAACTGGCTCGTTCAATGGTTGTTATCAATAGTGTAGAATAGCTTGTTGTATTAATACTCACATATTGGATTTTAATAAACTGTCACTACCTAACCTGCAAAGTTCATTGCTTTTTGTAAATGACTTTCCCCTCCTCAGATCCGTAATTTATTACTGGTGGTGATGCAGTCTTCACATCTTGTAAGTCAGCGCAAGACCTTTCATCAATCCATGGAAAAAATAATCTCCCTGCACCGTGAGCAGACATCCAGCCAACCAGTCATAGCCAAAGCATTGGAGCAGCTCAAGGTACCATGTCTTGTTCAGTTTGTTTATACAGCTGTTTTAAAACTGCCCAATTGAGGCTCATCACACAATGCAAGTTCAATAGTTTTGATAGATGCAGCATGGGAACAGATCTCTGGCCCACCGAGTCCATACCGAATGTCGATCACCAGTCCACACCAGCTATTCCACTTTCACATCTACTCCCTACACAGTAGGGATAACTTACAGAGAACCATTTAACCTATAAAACCTCATATTTAGGATGTAGGAGGAAATTAGAACATTCAGAGGAAGCCCACGCGATCACAGGAAAATGTGTTAACCACACAGACAGTACCTGAGGTCAGGATTGAATCTAGGTCTCTAGTGCTGTGAGGCAGCAGCTCTACCAGTTGTCCCACTGTTGCTTTGAGTAACTCAGTGCTGTTTAGTAGAAAGCTTTTTAAATCTTATGCACATTAAAAAAAATTAACACGTGGAAAGGACGACGTGAACATGACAGTTGTCATGTTATTTCACTTTCTTCACACTTGTTCACAGGTTCATCCTACTGGTATTTTATCCTTGCTCCGTAGTTAACAATGTAGCAGTAAAGTTCAACCCCAGGAGAGTATTTGGCACAATTAGAGATACAATTAGAAGCAAGACTGTAAAACATTGGATTAAGCTCAGTTGGGGCCAGAAATGGGAGGTGATGCTAATGCAGTGAAGTCCCTGGTGTACATAATTTAATGGCCTTCCAGCTGCAATAGTTGGAAAATCTATTCGCATTTATGGTTCAATTATGCATAAAATGAGTGTAATTAAGTAAGTAAGTAAGTTTATTGGCCAAGTATTCACATACAAGGGATTTGCCTTGGTGCTCCACCCACAAGTAACAACATGATATCCAGTGACAGTTACGAATGACTCAGAAAACACTAAACATTAATAATAATAAAACATTAATGATAAAACACCATTGATCAAGCATGTGAACCAACAAAATACCTGATCAAAGGGAGGCTACAGATTTTTGGCTGTTGAGTAGAGCAACTACTCGTGAATAAAAACTGTTTTTATGTCTGGCTGTGGCAGCTTTGACAGTCCGGAGTTGCCTTCCAGAGGGAAGTGATTCAAAGTGTTTGTGGCCAGGGTGAGAGGGGTCAGAGATGATCTTGCCCGCTCGCTTCCTGGCCCTTGCAGTGTACAGTTCATCAATGGAGGGAAGGTTGCAGCCAATAACCTTCTCTGCTGATAGGACGATTTGCTGCAGCCTCCAGGTGTCGTGTTTGGTGGCTGAGCCAAACTCGTTTGTCTCCTTGACTGACCTTAATTCAATTTCTTACAATCTTATTTCTAATTCTCTCATAAAATACTCTCATGGGTTTGAATTTGGGGCACAATTTCACTAATTTTTCTTTTGTTTGGGCAGGTTCAGGTATTTTACTGGACTAATTCACAAATCACGCAGGCTCTGTCTCAAACAGACAATGCCACTTGTGGATATACAGGGTGGCCTGGTTGAGGGAATGTGTGGTCAAATTGGAGATGCCAGGACACTAAACTTGAGTAAAGGCTTCTGGGCTGCTAGGCCATTTGGTCAATTTAAATGTGCCTTCTGCAGAAATGGGACAAGCTGCATAATGGTGCCAGCTTGTCTGGAGCCTAAATAAGAGTTGCAGGGAAAGAATGGGACATCTGCAGATTCTTACAATTAGGTGTAAATTGCATGAAACGGATTGGGTGAATGCAAACCAGACATACACATTATAAATTTTGTTACAAACCTTTATTTTGCTAGATGTTGATTGGGTTAAGTGTTGAGCCTTGTCTGAGTTTCTTGAATATCTGGGCAAATGTTGCTATGTTTGCTTCCTTCCAGAAGCTCCGTTTGAATACAATGTATTAGTTACTGTATTATTGGGTTCTGTATCGATCTTCTGGGAGAACGCTTGGGACTGCATCACCTTTTGGAGTGTCTCTGCTTGCACGAGGCTAGGATGGCTTGGCCAAGCAGATACAAGGATTGAACCCGCAGTGGTTAGGTATAGTAATGGGGAACTGTTATTGTGTTTTTCCAAAATAAAGTTTAGATGCGCAAGTGCTTGACTCAGTATTTTATTGACTGAAACTAGACTGGGGGAAGCTCAGAATGAGCTATTTACATTATGGACTCGTCCGGGTTCTCAATGGACCCCCAAACACAAGTTTGCGATTAAGGGTGTTGAGCTGTTTCGCTCACGAGTGCCGAAATCGGCGCCACTCTGCGATTTCTGCATTGATTTTCGGCACTTTGCTAGTCGGAGCGGATCGGTCATTCGTGGGCTTGGGAAAGGGTCTCAATGAGATCGTAGATTAGAGTCTAGCAAGCACGGGGGGGGGGGGGGGGGGGGGGGGGGGCGATAGCACTCCTTTGGGTTAGGGGCCCACAAAACCAGGGTGGGGTTAGAGGCTCTGCTGGGGTTGGGTTAAAGGCCCTTTCCTGGGTTAGAGGCCCAAAACTTGGTCGTACTTGGCAGACTGCAGCTGCTTAACGAGAGCCAAAAGCGCATCCAGTCCAAGATTTGGTATCCAATTGGTGGGGTATTGAAATACAAGTCTGGTTTACTTGCTAAGCGGTGAAGCATTTGACCTGTCATTGCTGGGAGCACTGATTGGAAAGGTGCGTTCCGAAAATCGGCATCGACTGCCAGCGCGATGGTGCCAAGCAGGTGGAAAGGAAGTCATTTTAAAGAGGTAAAACCTAGGTTGGTTAGAGGCCACACTTGTGTGAAGACATCTGAATACCTCCCTGGAGTGACGGACGAGGAATCTCGTAAAGGCACTGGGCTCGGTGGCTAGAGTATAGATTGGCTGGGAATACTCTAGTCCATTCGAGATTTTATTGGGCAATTATATTTGAATTTGAGAGCCTGCGTATGTGGAGTGGTACGCACCAAAATTAGTTGGTCCGAGAACGAGTTTAGATTTGCAGAATCAAATTTCCAAATACAGAATTTCACATTGAAGTTCTGCCCGTACTGTAGAATTCGAATTCTGTGTAAATAGAACTTCGGACTTTGTGCATGTTTGAGATTGATTTCGAATAGCGGCTGATCAACAGTGAATAGTAACCCTCTGATCGATTGTTGATTAGTACCTGATAGTGAAAAGTAACTGAGAAACGGGAACCTGGTTTACTTAATAATAATAATAAATTTTATTTATGGGCGCCTTTCAAGAGTCTCAAGGACACCTTACAAAAATTTAGCAGGTAGAGGAAAAACATGTAAGGGGAATTAAATAAATAGTAGAGACATGACTAGTACACAAAGTAAAGACAGAATTCAATTCAAAACACAATATGAGGCAATTAATGCACAGATGAAAGAGGAGGGGGACGCGGGGCTAAGTTTAGGCAGAGGTGAAGAGATGGGTCTTGAGGCGGGACTGGAAGATGGTGAGGGACACGGAATTGCACATCAGTTGGGGGAGGGAGTTCCAGAGCCTGGGAGCTGCCCTGGAGAAGGCTCTGTCCCCAAAACTGCGGAGGTTGGACTTGTGGATGGAGAGGAGATCGGCTGATGTGGATCTGAGGAACTGTGAGGGTTGGTAGGGGGAGAGGAGGTCAGTGAGATATGGGGGGGCCAGATGGTGGAGGGCTTTGTAGGTGAGGATCAGGATTTTGTAGGTGATCCGGTGGTAGATGGGAAGCCAGTGAAGTTGTTTGAGGACTGGAGTGATGTGATGCCAGGATTTGGTGTGGGTGATGAGTCGGGCGGCTGCATTCTGGACCAGTTGGAGTCGGTTGATGTAGGTGGAGCTGATGCCAAGGAGAAGTGAGTTACAATAGTCCAGTCGGGAGGAGATGAAGGCATGGATGAGTCTTTCAGCAGCGGGAGGTGTGGGAGAGGGTCTGAGTTTGGCAATGTTGCGGAGATGAAAGAAGGAGGTTTTAATGACATGGCGGATGTGAGGCTCAAGGGAGAGGGTGGAATCAAAGATCACACCAAGGTTGCGGGCCAGGGGAGATGGGGAGACAGTGGTGCCGTCGATGGTGAGAGTAGGGTTATTGATTTTGCTGAGTGCTTTGGAGCCTATGAGGAGGAATTCTGTCTTATCGCTGTTGAGTTTGAGGAAGTTATGTTGCATCCAGGTTTTTATAGCTGACAAACAGGAGTTGATATGGGAGAGGGGGGCGTTGTGGGGGGATTTGGTGCTGAGGTAGATCTGGGTGTCATCGGCGTAACAGTGGAAGTCCAGGTTGAAGCGGCCGAGTATCTGACCAAGGGGGAGGATGTAGATGATGAAGAGGAGGGGGCCGAGTACGGAGCCTTGGGGAACGCCTTGAGTGACTGTGGCTGTAGCAGAGGTGTAGTTGTGGAGAGAGATGAAGTGGGATCTGTTGGAAAGGTAGGAACGGAGCCAGCTGAGTGCAGAGCCTTCAATGCCGAGGTCTTTGAGTCTGGTGAGCAGGATGTTATGGTTCACTGTATCGAAGGCTGCGCTCAGGTCGAGGAGGATGAGGATGTTGAGGGAACCAGTGTCAGCAGAGGTGAGGAGGTCGTTGAGGACTTTGAGGAGAGCAGTTTCTGTGCTATGGAGGGGGCGAAAGCCAGATTGGAGGGGGTTCAAGAAGGTTATACGCAAGGAGGTGGGAATTAAGTACCCTTGGTGAAAAGTACCCGGATGTGATAGATACCCCATATTCTGTAGAACTTAGAGAGGAGAGATAGAGGTCTCCCTATAGAAGTCCAGTCTTAGCAGGGGAAAGTAACATTTAGGAGGAAAAGTAGTCAATTTAAGAAGTAGTACCCCTCAGCAAAGAGTACCCTAGGAAGGGGAAAATCTTCGGTATCAGAGGGAGAGGTTCACTGATTGATAACAGCGTGACGCGGCAATGAGATTGAGTGTTTGTAAACTGTGCGCTAGCGTGTTGAATATTATTGTAAATTGTAAACATCCAGCATTGTCTTTTTTAGCATCTTTATCGGATCCGAATTATATAAATACTTTGTGTATGTAAAAAGATTTAGAATGTGTTAAGATTTAGAGTGTGTTAAGATTGAGGACTGCTACATGTATTGTCTGTGTGAATGCTAATGAACTTTTGGGTGTTAGATAATTGAAGTAAAAGTGTGTTTGAATTGAATATTTGTATTTGTTTAAATCGGGATTGTAGTATTGTTAGAATTTGATTCGTGGTGGTTCGAGCAGGGTTCGTATTCTTTCGATCGCTTTGTCGGAAGAGTTGTTCCAGTGACCGAGTACGTCACGAGGAGGATTTATTAGAGTGTGTGATTTATAATAAATGAATGATTGTGGTTTATGTAGGAGTGTGGTTGTGCCTGATAATAATAAGCGGTGTGGTTTATTGTCTGTGTACAGTGTCACTTGTGTGTTTGGAGCTCATTTTCATGTGTTTAGATTGAGGGTTAAACGAGCTGCGAGAAGGTGTTTGATTGTGCCCGAATGTGTTTGATTGTTCCCTGGAGTACTCTGATCTCTGAATGACTGAGGATTGTGGAAATTGTAAGGTTGAAAGAGTGTGGAAGATAGGAGAAGAATTTGAATAAGAGAGTAGGGTCGGTGGAGCAAAGGAGTAAAGAAGTGCAGGGCTGCGAATGCTTCGGGGCCATTAGTCACTGTTCAGGAATGAGCCTGATAAATTTAGGGATTAAAAGGAAGGGGTGAAGGACTTAGGAATTCTGTTTTGGTTGTTCGGAGGCATAGGGAACAGCATAGATCGAGATATGACAGAAGAGGAAAGGAGCCCATTGCAAATAATGTGTAATGAGTTCCCTCACAAGGCAGAGAAATTAAGAGATGGCATTAGAACAGTAAAAGGGATAAAATACATAGAACTAATTATTTGGCAGCATAGTAATAACGGGAGTACAAAAGAATAAATAGAGTTATGGAGAAAATATTATGAGGAACGGAAGGCGAATAAAGAGGTTAAGAGGATGGCTAGTTGGGAAAAATCGATCGCTAAACTTGGAATAGAACTGAGAGAAGGTGAAGTAGATCGACCTCCAGGCAGTAGGACGGACAGGAGTGGAGATGAAGGAAAACACACGGAACAGGGAAAAGGCAGATCTCCTGGAAGGAAACTAGTCTCTGTAAATTTAAAGTTTAGCGATCCGATGGTTAGTGCTGACCTCGAGGGGGAAGGAGATGAATATTTGGAAGAATGGACAAATGTTAACGCTAGTGGAAGTTCACAGCTCCCACCATGTTCCTCCTGCATTTCCCAGGCTTCACTCGCACCTTGTATGACTTGTGTCCGTCATATATATTTTAGATCTGCAGAACCTAAAACAACTCCTGCAGATTCTACATAAGAACAGATTCCACCGATAGCAGACACTGGGGTGCCAGATTATTTGAATCTATCCACTCCACCATTAATAGATCGTCCAGTAGCTTATGGCACCCGGAGTAGCTCCGGTGTTTAAAGATAAGGAAGGTATGATAGATATAGTGCAGCAGCCAGAATATTACTGTGAGCCACAACCTGGACATATCATACGTGTAGTGAGAAAGGGGAATGATTTATTTGGACAGTATCGGGAACCCCCTAGCGAACGGGAAGTTTCATCTGAGGGTGAGATAGTGATTGAAGATACCGAGATAGATTTTGATGTAACCGAAAGTTTACAAATTGAACAGATATCCCATAGGCAGTTCCCAGTGAGGGAAGGGCTGGGGGCAGCTGATTCGACCAGCGCAGTAAGTGTGAATGATCCCCGTGCCACAGACGTCCATACCCCATGGAAGCCCCATGAAATAATGGCAGCACTAAACAGAATCCCTGATAGAAAGAAGTCACTTGCTGCTTTTATAGATTATTTGAGAACCACAATGCGTGTATATCATGCAGATTCCCGGGATTTATGGGAGACCATACAACAGATAATTACTCCAGCTGAAAATACCAAATCTCTAGTAGCCCTAGGACACCCAACATATGAAGCCTTGGCAAACATATTAGTGGATGACAGTGCAAGAGAAGAGGCTGTTTTAACAACCCTTGCAAACATGTTTCAAAAGCCAAGTGATTTAACACGAATTTTGGAAATAAAACCAGAAAAGGGGGAAGGAGCAGATGAATTTTTAGACCGTTTTTCAAAATTATACATGGATTAATCAGGTGACTTAAACTATCAAAATGGAGTAAGTTCCCCACAATATTGTGCTATCTTATTGAATTGTCTCCACACTACAGTAGCGGACTCAAGACTGATAACAGGGACTGGTCTGAGAACTGCGCCAGTCAAATGGCCAGAGCTGTGAGGCACTATTGGAAGGATGGTAGGATACAGGAAAGTTATCCTGTAACTAGAAGAGAGACTGAATGTATAGCCAAGAAAGAAGAACCAATCTCTGGCTCAGGACCATGGAGTCCCCAAATGTTAGCGAGGAATGGAATGGGAGAAATTAGACTACTCAGATTATTATTACAATTATACTCTCAATTTAGAACCCATTCCAATGCAACCAAGGGGTAAAACAAAACCAACCATATTACCTAATCAATGTTACACTTGTGGGGGAATGGAACACTGGGGTCGAGCCTGTCCGACAAGGGAGCGAGTGAGAGAGAGGGGTCAAAGAAAGGATTTCCAGGATTATGAAGAAATTAGAGATCCTAGAAGATATAGAAATATCCGAGATCTTAGCAATTATAGGAGGTCCTTCAATTCAAGAGACTACTGAGACCCGAGAGAACAGAGTGAGAGCTGGCCCAAATGTCAGGAACCAAGAAGTCACAAACCGTTTACTCAAACCAACCCATTCTCTCAGTCCTGACTTACCAACCCGTCCAGGAATTGTGGACGTGGAGACATGACCCCTACTCTAAAACCTCCTCAAGTAATTTACCAGAATAAACAAATTGGATGTACTATCATAGTAAAAGCTGAAGATCACATAAAAGAAAATTGTAAACAAAATGATAACTGCCCAAGAAAACCCCTTAGAGCAAAGAACATTGTAAATCAAGGAGCTTGTCACAACCGTACACAATCAGGTCATTGGAGTAAGGAGTGCCCAATGAGAAGCCAGAATATAGCAGAACGGAAGAGAAATCAAGGGGCAATAAAGAAAGTAAGAAAAGGAACCCAGTAGCTGGTGTCAGAAAGAATAAGAACTAAAGAAAACTAAACTGGCACTAGGGAGAGAAGAAACAAACTTATTGTGCAGGAGGTGCAGGAGTAGGGATAGGAGTCATTAAACCATTGTGAATATGATCAATAACTTGTTATTAGGTTTGTGCCTCCAGGACAGTATGACCTACATACTACTATCTGGGGAGTGAGGTAAAGAGTATGTGGACCCTTGAGAACGGGCAGAAGACACAGCTCAGTTAAGGTAGCTCCCCAGAAACAAAGACCAACAACAAGGAAGAAATGATACCGTTCTGTCCCTTTAAGACACATCTGGGAAGGCCAACAAATAGAGGAGGCTGCTCCTCAGTATCCCTACTCCTTTGAAACTACCATCAAGGAAGAAGAAGAAGATACCTACCGTAGTGCCCAACTTTAACTTCATCTAGCTTTTGACACCAGTGAAGGAAAAATAAATTAACACCATCCAACGTTTTCTAGAAGATACAGATAACCTGTGACGAATATTGGGGCAAGCTCTAATTTGAAGAATTGAATTTAAATTTGAAAATAGACACTCCCCTGTGGTTTGGGGTAAAATACTCACTTTGCTCCTAAATTTAGTTATAAAAATAAATTGATTTGTAAAAGGGCTTATGGGATATGGTTTTAAAATAATTAGAGAATTGATTGTTGACTTGGCATTCTTCCCTTGTCTCATCCATAGGAGGATAATCGAAGATGGGATGGGACTATTTAGTTGCTATCAAGAAAGGGGACATACCCCAGCGGATATCAGAAATTAAGACATACCCTGGAAACGCAAGGTGGTGGTATAGAATAATGAGGTAGACTGGAAATTTAAATAATGAGTTCCCCTCGGAAGGTCAATACTAATCATCCAGAAAGAGTTACTCAGTGGTAAAAGGAAATTAGTTATGAGAAAGAACCCCTATAGACTGAGAGCCGAGCCAACATACTAAGGACGAAGTACTGGAGGAGAAGTCTATTGAATTAGAAGGAGAAATTAAGAAATGGGTGTTGAGATATCAGAGTCGATGTATTTGACCAGTGGATCTAAATTATTTTACCCTTGATAGTAAAGCGGCTTCTATTAACAAGGTGGAAAGAAATTGTCCTTAGATTCGGCATTCTTAATTGGCTTTATAATAAAATTTACAACATATGGAAATTGATTGATTAAATTTGAACAGCTGGGGATTCCACAGGAATTGGAATGGAATTGTGTTATCGACCACAAGCTGTGGAATGAGAAGAGAAGACACTGAAAATTAAAATGGTAAATTGAAGACTGAGACTGAATTTGGTTAAATTGAAACATTCTTCATGGTTTGCTTTAAATAAGAGTCACGCATGTAGGGAAATCTGGACTGAACCCAGCTGAAATTTATATGAGAAACCATCATCAGATATACATTAAAAAAACATTGTGTGAATACGGAGAGGGCTGATTAGTGTTGATCCTAGGATAGTAAAGAATATATTATAGCAGAATATAATAGAGATAGTTATACTGAAATGGAAAAGGGATAATATTGACAGAACAGAATTACAGTGGAATGTATGGGAAAGCATTAGTGCATGAATGGTAACTTGCTTTGACCCAGGTTTTTCAGGAATTATAGGTTATAGGTTCGACTATGGAAAGGATGGAAGAATGGGCAACAACACGGATGGAGGGAATTCGCGCCCACAAAAATTTGGGAGGTGAAGACTCATCAGACGGAAATTATGAAGCTACTACCACGAAAACTCGGGAAGCTTGATAAGATTCTGAGAAGAAACATCATCGCTTTGTTGTTGTTAGTAGATGGAAAATGGAAAAGTCACACATATGTATATCTGGTTATCTGATTATTTGGCTATCATAAATGATGGTTTATCATATATGATAAAAGGAAGGAATGTTAATTCTGGTCAAATTGGAGATGCCAGGACACTAAAATTGAGTAATGGCTTCTGGGCTGCTTGGCCATTTGGTCAATTTAAAAGTGCCTTCTGCAGAAATGGGACAAGCTGCAGAATGGTGCCAGCTTGTATGGAGCCTAGATAAGAGTTGCAGGGAAAGGGAATGGGACATCTGCAGATTCTTACAATTAGGTGTAAATTGCATGAACCGGATTGGGTGAATGCAAACCAGACATACACATTGTAAATATTGTTGCAAAGCTTTACTTTGCTAGATATTGATTGGGTTAAGTGTTGAGCCTTGTCTGGGTTTCTTGAATATCTGGGCAAATGTTGCTATGTTTGCTTCCTTCCAGAAGCTCCGTTTGAATACAATGTATTAGTTACTGTATTATTGGGTTAGGGAAATGTCTATCATATACTGTGTTAATCGATATCTGTTTTTGGACTGTAAAGAGACCACCCCCATATGGTTCGGCCCCTCAAGGTTCAGGGACCTATAAAAGGTAGCTCCCACGAGGTCCTGTGTCGATCTTCTGGGAGAACGCTTGGGACTGTGTGACCTTTTGGAGTGTCTCTGCTTGCACGAGACTAGGAGGACTTGGACAAGCAGATACAAGGATCGAACCCGCGATGGTTAGGTATAGTAGTGGGGAACTGTTATTGTGTTTTTCCAAAATAAAGTTTAGATGCGCAAGTGCAGAACTCAGTATTTTATTGACTGAAACTAGACCGGGGGGAGCTTAGAAGGAACTATTTACAGGTTATGGTGGTAAAAGCATTTGATTCTGGCGTCCAAGTATATTTGCAATGTCATCTCTTTAATGTGTCTTTTAGTATGCAAAGCAATTGAGGAATCAGGAAAATTAATACAATCAGTCTGTTTTTCCATGGTTAGACCTGGTCATTACTCAACAACTTATGGGAAATTATTCTAATGTGCACAATCCTTGCTGATCATGTTACTGTAAATAAAACCCAGAACTGCGAGTTCCTGCAAAACACCAGATGCCAACTTGTTTACTTTGCTGGACTCTTGCCCTGCTCTCCCTTTCTGAAACTTTTCCTGACTATCTAATTTCACAAAATGATCACAAATATTAGATAACATGTTTAAATCGCACAGCTGCCACTTGCGTCAAATACGCCTCAGAAGAGCTAAGTAAAATAATCTCACGCAGTGAATCCTAACCCTTTCTGAGAGCATACAACTTCTGGCTAACATGGTTTTAAAAAAAAAAGCAATAACATGAATCGTCTAAGTAAACGTGATCTTAAGCCACAGATCTATGCATACACAACAAGGTGCTTAGCACGAGACACAAGGAACTGCAGGTGCAGGTTTACAAAGGAACCAAGTAACTTGGCGGGTCAGGCAGCATCATTGAGTGAGTAGAAAGGGCAGGTGGTGACGAGATGCTGCCTTCAATCACAGCAGTTCTTCTGGTGAAGTGACTCCAAAGTGCTGTTGGGTAGGGAGTTCCTTGCTTGGTAATCTGGTTCAATAACTTCCACATGGGTCATTCTTGTTACTTGGCCTGTCCTTCCACACCAGTCTTTCTGTTTATTTAGACTTTAGAGATACTGCATGGAAACAGGCCCTTCGGCCCATTGACTCCACACTGACCAGTGATCACCCCGTACACTAACACACTTGGGCCAGTTTACAATTTTTTTTTACCAAAGTAAATTAATCTACAAACCAGTACGTCTTTGGAATGTGGGAGGAAACCGAAGCACCTGGAGAAAACCCACGGGCAGAATGTACAAACTCCGCACAGATAGCATCCATAGTCAGGATCAAACTCGGGTCTCTGGTGTTGTAAGGCAGCAACTCTACCGCAGTGCACTATTTTTGCGCACTGTGCCACTGAATTGGACTGTACCCTTGTGGACTGAATTAAAATTAAATCAGTTACTCTGATAAAGTTCAATTCCCCATTGATCATTTGTTTTTCAGGGGTTCCTCTATGATTTTGACAGCACTTTCAGAGTTGCCCCACCCCTCCCCTGCAATTTTTTTCTGACAGTGATTCTTATCTTTCACAGACTCTCCACTGCCTGTCCTGCGTTATCTGTTGACTGCTTACACTAACTCCCTTTGGGTTGACTTGCTGTGAAAGGAATAAAGAGGTCAAAGTATCATCAGGATTTGGCTCTTCATTATAGCAGGGGATTGCTGGAATGAATGTAATTCCTGCCATGACAAGGAGCCATTTAGATCTTCCTGCTCACAAACATTTACACTGCTGATGTTGCTGTTCCAACGGTGTTGTACTGTGAACACTGCAGCAACAAAGGAAAGTACTTCATAGTTTAAAAAATGTTCTGGAAAAAACAGTACTTTTAAGGACCAGTTTTCTATTTTTAGCAGCTGTACTAATATATAATTTTGAAGAATTTTTAGATGGACCGGATCATTTTATTTTGATTCATGTCCTTAATTTGATCATCGTTATGGGCACTTGCATTGCAAGAAGGTACTATTATGTTCTGGCAGTATTGCTGCCAGGGTTCCACTCTTGAAGCATTTTTTTGTTACATTCATAAAAAGGGCACAACTTCTTGATAAACCTTGGGTTTCATACCAATGTTTTTAATGTGCCCAGTTCTGGGAATCGGGAGGAAGTGTGAATGAAGAATAATTGAAACACATGAGAAAAAACGTGTTGATTTAAAGTTCATTGAAGTTTATTCAATGCTACTTGTCGTTTCAAATTGCAGATAAATCGCAAACATTAGTAATCCAGTACCTGTACTTGTATTTTGTAAAATGTAGATACAAAGAAGTACAGATGCTGGTTTACAAAACAAAAAGACAGTTCTGGAGTAACTCAGCGGGTCAGGCGACATCTCTGGAAGACATGGATAGATGACGTTTCTAGGCAGGACCCTTCTTCAGACTGATTAGGGACACTGCCTGACTCGCTGAGTTACTCCAGCACTGTGTCTTTTCTTTAAGTTCCTGTTGCCCTTCTCAGCTCTGACTCAGCACCTTTGACCTGAAACATAAACTCTGTTTCTCTTCTCACAGATGCAGCCTGATGGGTATATCTAGCATAAATTGCACACTAGTTGTGATTTGGGAATTTCCAATAACACACTTGCCAGTTTCGGCCTATCATGGGCAATATTTGGAGCATAAAAAAAGCTAGGAACTCTGCAGGTCAAACAGCTTCTGTTGAGGCAAAGCACTAATTGACATTTTGAGTCGAGACCCTGCATCACTGTAGACTTCCTGGGTGAAAAATTAAGTGCTGTTCTACATTCAAACACAATATTTGAATTGAGTGCACAGATGAAAAAAACAGGATGTAGAATATAGAATCTAGCAATACAGGTCTACCACTAATTTTTTGACATTCCTGGTTCCAGAGTCTTTCTGGATTATCTGCTTTTCTTGACCAACAGACTTCATGGCTACCAAGTGGTGACCAAGAGAGTCAAGAGTGTTTTGGGAACCAATCTGGCGTCTCCGGCCAGGTCGGAGTTCCAGAACCCCAGCAGCGGGGGTGTATTTCAAGTGCACTCTTGTAATGTCCAGATTAAAGGTGGAGCTGGACCATTAATTGCGGGAAAATTGATGGTGGACCTGTGCTTGTATTCATTATACCAAGTGGTCAACAGCTTCAGGGAGCGGAGACATCAGGAGCTTTGAACTGTCTCCGGTACATTTATTGTGGTGTTTGTTCCATGTATATTCTATTTGAATGTTCATTTGCGCAAAATGTCTCAAACCTGATGATTTCCACTCTGCCTTTCAGCATGCAGCCTTGTTGCTGTGCAATAAGATTAGGAATGCCATTGACCGCATTGACAAGATGTTCAATTCAGAGTTTGAGGCTGAAATGGATGAATCTGAATGTGCGACTTTGCAGCAGTATTACAGGGAAACTATGATTCAAAGCTATAACTTTGGCTTTGAGGTAAGTTTCTGACATTTTTTAAAATCAATTATAGAAAACATCTGTTCATCCAAACTACTTAGAACATAAAACAGTACAGCACAGGAACAGGCTCTTCCACCCTCAATGTCTGTGCCAAACATGATGCCAAGTTAAACTAATCTCTGCGTGCCCGTGATCCATATTCCTCCATACCCTGCATTACCCATGTCCCTATCTAAAAGCCTCTTACTTGCCACTATCGTATTTGCCTCCACCACTATCCCTAGCAGCATGTTCCAGGCACGCACCATCCTCCTGTTATTAAAATAATTATATTGCCCTGCACATTTCCTTTAAAAATTTCCACTCTCATCTTAAAGCTATGCCCTCTTGTCTTTGACATTTCCACCCTGGCAAAAAGGTTCTAACTTTTTACCCTTTCTATTCTCAGAGATTTTATATCAGATCTCCTTTCAGCCTCCATGTAGCATTCTGGTAAACCTCAACTGCATCCTCTCCAGTATCCCGCTGTATGCCATGACAGCCTTCCTCAGCCAACCCATTTATGTTTATGTCCAAGTCATTTATGTCAATCACAAACAGCAGAGGTGCCAGGACAGATCCTTGTATTTGCACATTTATCACTGTTTTTGGCTCTTTTTTCTTTATTGAAAGATTGGGTGGATTATTTTGGCTGTCCTTTGTCAATTAGTTTAAAAACAATACTCAATGCATTTTAGCAATATGTTTTGAATTCTCTCCAGTATCACAAGGAGGTTGTCCGGCTGATGTCTGGTGAATTCAGACAGAAGATAGGGGACAAGTTTATCAGCTTTGCTCGGAAATGGATGACCTTCGTGCTCACCAAATGTGAAAGTGGGAGGGGAACAAGACCCAGGTTAGACGCGTGTTTCATGCTCAGACACATTTTCTTTTCCTCCGTCTTCCCTATGCCACACCTGGCCTCGGACCCACTTCTCCCTGCCCCCTTCCCCCTACGTTCCTTCCTCTGCCTTCACAATTCCCACCTCCTCTATCTTTATCTCACATCTATTTTCCTTTCATTTCTCGCTTTTGTCCAACCATCTGCCTATCAACAAAAACCTTACTTGTATCCACCTATCACTCACTAGGCCGTGTCCTGCCCCTCCTCTCTTCCAGCTTTCTATCCCACCTCCCACCACAATCAGTGTGAAGAAGGGTCCGACCTGAAAAATTGCCTATCCAGGTCCTCCAGAGATGCTGCCAGACCTGCTGAGTTACTCCAGTACTTCTTGTCTTTATTCTTACGCAAACCTGCTTTAAGAGTCTCGTTCTCGGGGGAGTCAGCATCATTGTTTTAATGTTTCTGTCTGTTCACAGGTGGGCAACCCAGGGGTTTGACTTCCTTCAGGCAATCGAACCGGGATTTATTTCAGCTCTCCCAGAAGACGACTTCCTGGCAAGTTGCTTTCTTTTCTGAAAGTAAAACCATTGTGCTTTTGTGATCTGTGGGTGGGTGTATTACAGAATCTGCCGTTGATGCTGGATGGTTTAACAGAGATGTAGCAAACAGTGTCAGTGTTACAGGGGCTGGGAACACGGCTCCCGCCATCTGCCGATTCCAGTTAAACACCATCTGATTGTGATTTTTGGTTTATCAGATGTGGCCTCTATCCAGGAAACATTGATCATTCTTGGACTGATGCTGTTCTTGGCCAGGATACAAACTGGTTATCAAAGTGTCTTTCATTTCTTGGTCCCTCTCTGCTTTTTACCTTGTTTAAGTTGAAAACTGACCATCTGCTAGTCATAGAACAGTACAGCACAGGAACAGGTCATTCAGGCCACAATGTCTGTGCTGAACATGTTAAACTAATCCCCACTGCCTGCATATACCTCCATTTCCTGCATATTCATGCGAACATAGAATATAGAAAAGTATAGCACAGAAACGCCCTTCAGCCTACGATGTTTCACCACCAGTTAGCCTGACATCGGTGGTGGGGAAGATGCTGGTCAATAATAAAAGATGAAACAGCGGCACATTTGGATAGCAGTAGCAGTATCGGTCCGAGTAGGCATGGATTTACGAAGGGGAAATAATGCTTGACTAATCTTCTGGAGATTTTTGAGGATGTAATCAGGATAATGGACAAGGGAAAGCCAGTGGATGTAGTGTACCTGGACTTTCAGAAAGCATTTAATAAGGTTCCACATAGGAGATTAGTGGGCACAATTAGAGCGCATGGTATTGGGGTAGGGTGCTGACATGGATAGAAAATTGGTTGGCAGACAGTCAATAGTCAGATTTATTCGTCACTTATACAATAAAGTGCAGTGAAATGAATTTGCCAGCAGCGGTACAATAAGAAAGAACACACAATACACAATATAAATTTAACACAAACATCCACCACAGCATTCATCACTGTGGTGGAAGGCACAAAGTTCAGTCAGTCCTCCTCCATTTTCCACCCTAATCGGAACCACAAACCTCCGCAGTCGCCGCTGCGGGTGGCCAGATGTACAGGCAAGGTAAGTCCCGACTCGGTGCTTCCCTACCGGAGACCACGGCCTCAAGATGATGTAGGCCGTGGGCCGGCGGTCGAAGGTCTAAGTCCCCGCCGCGCTGCGGTTAGAAGCACCACAGACCGCGGCTTCTAAATACGATGTAGGCCGCGGGCTGGTGGTCGGTGCTCTTCTCCAGGGATCCCCAGCGAGGGATCCCACTCGGGATGGTAAGTCCCCGCCGCGCCCGCAGTTAAAAGCTCCGCAGTCCGCGGCTTCTAGATGATGTAGGCCGCGGGCCGGCGGTCGGAGCTATTCTCCTCCAGGGTCCCCAACGAGGGATCCCAGACTCCGGACTTCAGGCTGCCGTGGGCCAGCGATCGAAGCGCTCCCTTCTGGAGACCCCCAGCGAGGGCTCGCCCGCTCCGCGATGAAAGGTCCACGCTGCGCCCGCTGCTGAAGCTCCGGGCCCGACTCCGGGAAAGGCCGCAACAATCCTTGGTGTTAGGCCGCGAGGAAGGCGACATGGAAAAAGTCGCCTCTCCGTGGAGGAGGCGACCGAAAGCGGTTCCCCTCCTTACCCCCACTAACCACCCCTCACACACCGAGAAACATTAAAACACACATTTGGACATACTAAAAAAACAAAAAAAGTCGTCTCGCAACGCCCCAACCGACCAAAATAATCAGGAAAATAAACAGGAAACAAAGGGTAGGAATTAATGGGTCCCTTTCAGAAAGGCAGGCAGTGACTAGTGGGGTACCGCAAGGCTCGGTGCTGGGACTGCAGCTATTTACAATATATATTAATGATTAAAAGTAACATTAGCAAATTTGCAGATAACACAAAGCTGGGTGGCAGTGTGAACTGTGAGGAGGATGCAGGGTGACTTGGACAGGTTGGGTGTGTGGGCAGATGCATGGCAGATGCAGTTTAATGTGGATAGATGTGAGGTTATCCACTTTGGTGGCAAAAACAGGAAGGTAGATTTAGGTATGTTACAAAACCTACCTGAATCGTGGCTGAGAATCTGCCCCAGGCCGTTGCGCGATTTTCCACTTTGGTGGGCAATCGAAAATGTTCAGCCAGGAAGGTAATTTCAGGTCATCCAAGTAAGATTATTTTATTATTATCTAAATGGTGTCAAGTTGGGAAAAGGAGAAGTACAACGGGATCTGGGGGTCCTTGTTCATCAGTCACTGAAAGTAAGCATGCAGGTACAGCAGGCAGTGAAGAAAGCGAATGGCATGTCGGCCATCATAACAAGAGGTTGAGTATAAGAGCAAAGAGGTCCTTCTGCAGTTGTACAGGGCCCTAGTGAGACCACACCTGGAGTATTGTGTGCAGTTTTGGTCTCCAAACTTGATGAAGGACATTCTTGCTATTGAGGGAGTGCAGCGTAGGTTCACAAGGTTAATCCCCGGATGGCGGGACTGTCATATGTTGATAGATTGGAGCGGCTGGGCTTGTATACTTATTTAGATATATTCTATACTGAATTTAGAAGGATGAGAGGGATTCTTATTGAAACATATAAGAATATTAAGGGTTTGGATACGCTAGAGGAAGGAAACATGTTCCCAATTTTGGGGAAGTCCAGAACCAGAGGCCATAGTTTAAGAATAAGTGGTAAGCTATGTAGAACGGAGATGAGGATAAACTTTTTCACACAGAGAGTTGTGAGTGTGTGGAATTCTCTGCCTCAGAGGGCAGTGGAGGCTGGTTCTCTGGATGCTTTCAAGAGAGAGTTATAGATAGAGCTCTTAGGGATAGCAGAGTTAAGGGATATGGGGAGAAGGCAGGAACGGGGTACTGTTTGTGGATGATCAGCCATGATCACATTGAATGGCCGTGCTGGCTCGAAGGGCTGAATGGCCTGCTCCTGCACCTATTGTCTATTGTCTATTCTTTGCGCCGAACTTGATGCCAGGTTAAACTAATTCAATCTGCCTATGCACGATCCATATCCCTCCATTCCCTGCATATCTATGTGCCTATCTAAAAAGTCTCTTAAACAGCACTGTCATATTGCCTCCTCCACCATCCCCTGAAGCACTGTCCAGGCACCCACTCTCTGTAAAAAAAAACTTGTCCTGCACATTCCGTTAAGCATTGCCCCTCCAGTTTCAAAGATATGCCCTCTACTCTTTGGCATTTTCACCCTGGGATGGAGGTACAGACTGCCTACTATTTCTAGTCCGTTTCTAATTTTATATACTTCTCTCAGGTTTCCCCTCAATGTCCGACGTTCCATAGAAAACCACCCACATTTGTCCAACCTGCCCTTGCATTGCATCTTGCAACCTCTCCTTGTGCCTATCAAAGAATCTCTTAAATTCCACTGTCATATTTGCTTTCATTGTACCCTATGGCAGTTCATTCTCTGTTTAAAATAAAATCGTGCGTATCTTCTATATCTATAATTATAAAACTCTGATCATGTGTGTGTGTGTGTATATATAACACATATACACACACACACACACACACACACACACACACACACACACACACACACACACACACACACACACACACACACACACACACACACACACACACACACACACACACACACACACACACACACACACACACACACACACACACACACACACACACACACACAGATAGGACATATTGTCATATGTCCTGTCTGGGACATATGACAATAAAACACTCTTGACCCCCACCCCACTCCCTCCCCACCCACCCCTCCCCCCCCAACTTAGGGACGATTGATTGCCTCTATAAATTCCATAATTTTCCTTTTGGGGGGTGATTGACTCCGGGGTGTGCGCAGACACCTGGTCTAGTCACTAGTTGGTCTAGTCACCTTTACACTTTCTCTCTCTGACTTTGTAGCTCTGCCCTTTTCTAGAGGTTTTGACTGTTTACCTTGTACGTAAACCCCTCTAATCCAGGCGGCATCCAGGTAAACCTTGTCTGCACGCATTCCAACCTCCACATCTTTCCCGTAATGGCATGACCAGAACTGTAGACAATATCCAAATGTGAGCTAACCAAAATTTATAAAGCTGCAAGCTGACTTCCTGACCCTTGTACTCTGTTCCCCAACCGATTGAAAGCAGTGTCAATGTTAATGCAGTGCTGCACTCCAAAGTACTTTATTACTTAAGTATATTGTAGTTGTCATTATAGACACAAGTAACTGGGGCACGGTAGAGTTGCTGCCTCACAGTGCCAAATATCAGAGTTTGAACCTGACTACTGGTGCTGTCTGTACAGAGTTTATACATACTCCCTCTGACCGCGTGGGTTTTCTCCGGGTGGTCCAGTTTCCTCCCACATTCCAAAGACGTACAAGTTTGTAGATTAATTGTCTTTGGTAAAAATTGTAAATTGTCCCCAAAGTCTCCAAAGAACAGAGAGACCAAGACTGGAAGCATTAAATCTCTTATAGTCTGTGCTCCAATTATTTGGAAATCCTGAATATCTTTTTTTCTAACAGCATGTTTATTATGTTGCTCCTTTTATATTTAATCTTAGACAAGTGCACATAATCATTGTGTGAGTCCTCATATTTTTTTTTTCCACTTTTTGCAGAGTTTTCAGTCTCTAATGAATGAATGCATTGGACATGTTATAGGAAAACCTCACAGCCCTGTCACAGGTTCGTGCTCTTGAGTATTGTACAAATAATGCAGCTGATCACAGTTGCGTTGTGCACATTTCTACGCTGGTACTTTGGGTAAATGTTATTATATAATGCCGTTCGATATCAATGTTGCACAACCTCTTTAAATAATCCCTAGTGTGTAGAGACTCGATGCGAAAGTGAAATAACATAGAACCAATGTGAACGATAATCACTGGCTAGCATGGACTCAGTGGGCCGAAGGGCCTGTTTCCTTGCTGATTCTCTAAACTAAACTAAACGGCATAACTAATCATTGTAGCCCTGGTGTTGTGCCAGCAAGGTTGCTATTTCTTCAGATGTCCTACTGTTATTTGAAATTTGCAGCTTTGGTAAAATATCTATAGGAATCAAGCTATTGACCTTGCTTTTTAAGTAAACAATTTTAGTGTGTAATCATTCTTATTATTTGAACTGAAAACTTGGTAATGTTTATTGCTTCTCTTTATAATAATGGGTGATATCTTAAAAAGAAAGAAAGTTAATAATAGAAGGAGAAAATGCAGGAAACGTTAAGGAGTTTGGGCAGAATCTGTGCAAAACGAGATACTGAGTTAATGTTTGAAGAGCCTTAATCAGAACTTGGAAAGTTGGTTTTTAAATTATAGAGATGAGGGTGGGGATAGAAAAGGTGAAGGAATATCTGGGATGGGTGAGACCATTATAGACGATGGGCAAATGGTAGCTAGTCATGGGACGTGCTATTGGCGAGAGAAAAAACTGAATAAATACCACAAACGATTAACTTGTTATCAGAGATTGCCTTGAGTTCACCTTGTGTCTCTCCACAGATGCTGCCTGACTGGCTGAGTATTATGAGCATTACCTGTTTTATTTCAGATCCACAGCAGAAGTTGTTTGTTAACTTCCAGTTGCTATAAAATTAATACTGGAATTAGAATCATACAATACTGAAACAGACCCACAGTCCTACTAGTCCATGCCAATTAAGATGCCTTGTCTAAACAAGTCCCATTTTCCAGCTTTTGGCTCATATCTCTCTAAAACTTTCCTATCCATGTACCTGTCTAAATACCTTTTAATTAAGCCAATTCAATTTAGTATTGAGTCAGTCCTTTCAATAAGTTATTTATAAAATGATAACATTAATTTTAAACCTCTTGCCATGGTTCAGTTTGCTTTGTGTTGTTGGCAATGAGAAATTCTACATTTTCTCCATAACCCTATCATTTTTAACCTGCTGAAATATATATCTAGTTCAATTTCATAAACTACTGTTTAATCTACTTCCAACGTGCACCTGGGTTGTGAACTTCCAATCATCAAAACCTGTTGCTTACTTTCTTTAATGGAATATTGGTTGATTTCTGCGTACGGAAATTATTATTGTGATATTACGGATTAAACCCAGTAACTGTATAGCATTCACTTATTATGTATATTTGCAGGGATTCATCGAAATAGCCCTCGTCCTATCAAAGTGCCGCGATGTCACAGTGACCCACCAAATCCACACCTCATCATCCCCACATCTGAAGGATTTAGGTGACGTTTTCCACCTAATCTCTCCACATTGTCTGAACTTGAAACTTTTTCTGACTTTGCACACTTTAAATGTTCACATAAGCTGTTTGTTGAACAGTTTCGAGAGCAGCTCTAGTCTTTGCGTTGGTCTTAACCTGTGGAGAATATATCTTAGCTTAGTCTGAAAATGCCAAGGGATATACGTGTATGCGTGTATAAACAAATAGCCAAAAATGTACTTGTCTCCTTCAAACTAGCTGACAGTGGTTGTTTACTCGGGCTCTCTGACCCAACTGTTCTCACAATGGAGGGATAGTCGGCAGCTTCCATCAAGAGCAACAGGTGGTTGGTGATGAGAGAGGCTGTGGGCTCTGGGCATTGTGTGTTACCACAAGGACCCTAGCAATGAGCCTCACTCCCATGCCAGTCAGCCTGACCACCCGCACCCCCGGCACCACCAGCCAGCCCAGGTATGCTCTCAGCAACCATGGGTGAACCGTGGCAAAGATGTGACTGTCACATGTTGCAGGATTGCTGGCAGAGTGAAGGAATTTTCGATTAGTAATGGTGTGAATGGTTACGGGGAGAAGGTAAAAGAATGGGGTTGAGGGAGAAAAGTAGATCAGCCATGATCGAATGGCATAGTAGACTCGATGGGCCGAATGGCCTACTGCTGCTCCTATGACTTGTGACTCGTAGTAGGTTCCCGACAGCAAACACTGTTGTATATTAGGTCCGTGTTTGGACTCTGGATCAGGAGTGCTATAACCAATCAGTACTCTCTGGGATCGCATATCAGGGCATAATCTGTTGTTTGAGTGTAGAAACTAGGATGTGCAGCTGTTGGTTTTCAAAAACAGACACAGATTGCTGGAGAACCTCAGCAAGTCAGGCAACATTACTAATCATTCTGAAGATGGGCCTGACCAGAAACGTCACCAATCCATGTTCTCCAGAGATATTGCCCGGCCTGCTGAGTTACTCCAGAACTTTGTGTCTTTCTATTGTGGTTTGACCCTGTTATATTTCATTTTCCCTTACGGCATAGGATTGGGCTGTTTGCCCATCAACTCTATGCTCGGTCTTGGAGCAACCTATCCCACACTATTCTCCTGCAGCTTCCTCTTGCAGATGTCCACCAATTCCCCCAGATTCTCTGAGCATCCACCCCATAGGCAGCCATTCACAGCTGCCGGTTAACCTACCAACCAGCACGTCCTCGACATGGGGCAAACTAAAGTATCTTGAGGAAACCCAGGGGAGAGCATAAAATCCCATATCAACCAGGAGCCATGGTCAGAATCACTGCAGTAGTTGCTCCATCTCTTGTGCTACCCATTAATCACAGTGTAAGACAACTTTGGGTTGCTTACAGTTAATGTGGTTGTGGAATATTTGGTGCAAAGAAAAGGATGTGGTCAGTTTACTAAAACACCCCAGTTGACGCTTCCTCCTGACATCAATCTTCATATGTGAATAAGTAAGCAAAAAAAACATTCTACAAACTAGAAATGAGTATTTGCAGATGCTGGTTTACCAAGGAAAGACGCAAAGTGCTGGAGTAGGGTCAGGCAACATCTCTGGAGAACATGGATAGGTGATGTTGTGGGTCGGGACCCTTCTTTAGGTCTGGCAGTTCTGTTCTGAAGTTGGGGTCAGGTCTGGTTTGAAGAAGGTTCCCTATTTGAACGTCACCTATCCATGTTCTCCAGAGATGCTGCTTGACCCGCTGAGTTACTCCAGCAGTTTGTATCTTTCCATTCCACAAACTACTTGTGTCAAATGTTGGCTACATTTGAGAAAAACACAGTGCTGGAGGAACTCGGCAGGCCATGCCGCATTTGTGAAGGGGAATTGACAGACAACGTTTTCAGTCAGATATTTTCTTCAGAAATATGTTCCTGACCTGAAACGTCGCCTATCAATTTCCTCCACAGATGCTGCCTGAGTTCCTCCAGCTCTGTGTGTTTTCCTCAAGATCCCACGGCCTGTAGTTTGTACAGTCTCCGTCTCAGCTACATTTGTATGTTTTTGACTTGCTCTCTGTGTCTCTCCTCATTGCAGTCCAAGGAGCCTTGGATCTGAAGTACGGAACTTGTGTGTAGCCAGTGTTGTTCGCTTAACCCCAGCAGTTGGTGGTGACCTGAATCACTCCAAACCTGTCGCCTCAGCTAATGAAATAAGGTAATGTCAGGTTGGAATGAACTAATGTCTTCACCTTAGTGTACCAGTTGGGAGAAATGTTTAGCAAAAACACAAAGTGGTGGAGTACCTCAGCGGGTCAGGCAGCCTGTATGGAGAACATCGACAGCAGACGTTTTGGGTCGGGAAACTTCACGTTGATTGTAGTGGGGGAGTGGGAGAAAACAGAGAGAGAGGATAAAGCCTGACAAGTCATAGGAAGGAACTGCAGATGCTGGTTTATACTGAAGATAGACACAAAATGCTGGAGTAACTCAGAGGGTCAGACATCACATCTGGAGGAAAGTTTCAGGGCAGAACCCTTCTTCAGACTGATGATCTTGTAAAGGAGGTGTGTGGGGCAAGTTTTTTTTTACACAGAGTGTGGTGGGTGCCTGGAACGTATCGCCTGGGGTGATGGTGAAGGCAGATACAATAGTGACGCATAAACGGCATTTAGATAGGCACGTGGATATGCTCTGAATGAAGGGATGTGGATCACATGCAGGCATTGGGGATTAGTGTAATTCGGCATCTTGTTTGCCACAGGATTTGTTGGCCGAACGGCCTGTTCTTGCGCTATACTGTTCTATGTTCTGTGTGATGTAAGCCCAAAAGTTGCAGAATTGGAAGAAAAAGGATTTGCAAAAGCTTTACAGACAAGTGATGATGCAATTGAATAGTTTCCCTAGGGTTTGGCCTCAAATTTTAGGGTTTGGCCCCAAATACATTTTGCAGATTGAGCCAAAAAATAGTTACATGCATTACAAAATGCCAAGTCTATTGAGATAAGAATACAGCATTTAATAAGTTAGTGATTTTCATGGGAAATTAAGGTAGTTGTTCAGAAGATGAAATATCTGTGGTGCTTTGTCCACAAGCAGCTTGCAAGCACTCAAGCAGTTAGTCGATGGGATCTGAATATGTCGTATCCTTGGTTTGCCTGCTGTGACGG